>NC_068290.1:35606701-36206701 GCF_025860055.1 Xyrauchen texanus
GCCCGAATGCTAGGGAGGAGAACGTCCAGGGAGTGACGCTTAGTGGCTAACCTGGGATAGAAGGCGCACTGGATCATGGCCTGGGTGTGATAAGCTAAGGATATAGCATCAACGACCCAGTGAGTTAACCTCTGTTTGGAGATGGTGTTCCCTTTCCGCCATCCGCCATCCGCCGCAGCAGACAAAGATCTGCTCTGAACATCTAAAGCTCTGCGTTCGGTCCAAATAGATAAGCAAAGCACGTACCGGACACAGAAATGTCAGAATGTGCTGGACCAAACTCCAGGCAGTTGTCGCTGACAGAGAACGCTTGCAGGTCCCCAACCCTCTTGATGGAGGCTAACGCGATCAGTAGGGCCGTCTTCAGGGAGAGGGCCTTGAGCTCAACTGAATCAAGCGGCTCGAAGGGGGTCTCTGAAGGCCCTACAGGACCACTGAGAGATCCCAGTAGGGGAATAGGGAGGGTTCAGTCTCCGGGCACCTTTCAGGAACCTGATAATCAAGTCATGCTTTCCTAGGGACTTGCCATCTACTGTGTCGTGGTGGGCTGCGATAGCACTGACCGAACTGCGCACCTCTGCGGGTCTTCGGCTCGGGAAGAACACCAATTCGCAAACAAGTGCCACTTTAGGGTGCAAAGTTGCCTGGTGGAGGGAGCTCTGGATTGGTTGATCGAGTCTACAACTGTAGATGGTAGATCCACTAGATCTTCCGCATCCCATCCAGGGGCCAGACGTGGAGGTTCCAGAGGTCTGGGCGCGTGTTCCAGAGGGTGCTCCATCCCTGAGAAAGAAGGTCTTCCTCAGGGGAATTTTCCAGGGAGGTGCTGTCGCGAGGAGCGTGAGATCCGAGAACCAGGCCGGTGGGCCAATAAGGGGCTACATGTTCTTGCACAGCACCAGTGCAAGAAGGCTCACTGGGGGAAATGCATACTTCCACAGCCCCTGGGACCAGCTGTGTGCCAGCGCGTCTGTCCCGAGAGGAGCTCCTGTCAGGGAGTACCAGAGCGGGCAGTGGGAGTTGTCTTGGGAGGCAAAGAGATCTATCTGTGCCTTGCCGAATTGGTCCCAAATCAGCTGGACCAACTTGGGGTGGAGCATCCTCTCTCCGCTGGGCGAAACCTGCCGCGACAGCGCATCCACCATCATGTTGCAGTTACCAGGGATGTGAGTGGTGCGCAGCGACCTGAGTCACGGCTGACTCCAAAGGAGGAGATGGCGGGCGAGTTGTGATATATGATGAGAGCACACACCGCCTTGGCGATTTATGTACGCTACCGTCGTGGTGCTGTCTGAATGGATCAAGACGTGCTTGCCCCAGATTATTGGAAGAAACCTCCGTAGGGCAAAAGATACAGCCAACAACTCTAGGCATTTGATGTGCCAACACTGCCGGGATCCTGTCCAAATGCCAGCAGCAGTGTGCCCATTGCAAACGGCAACCAGCCCTGTCAAGAGGCACGACACGTCTGGACACCTGCTGCAAGGGTACTACGGTCCGCAGAAAGCAGAGGTCTGTCCAAGGGTTGAAAGTCTGATGGCAAGAAGGGGTGATTGTCACACAGTATGTGCCGTGGCGCCATGCCCATCTCGGGACTCGAGTCTGTAGCCAGTGCTGAAGCAGTCTCATAAGCATCAACCTGAGAGGCACGGCCATGGCTGAGGATGCCATATGCCCCAGGAGCCTCTGGAATTGTTTTAGAGGAATAATGTGTTTAGGGTCTGAATAATGTCAACAGCTTCACCACTAGTTCAAAAATTCATAACTTGCATAACTTTTGTACCGTTTGACCTATACACATAATTCATTTTTGCATAATGAAACATTTAAACTCTGCCCATTACAGTGGCTGCCATCTTGGATTGTGGCATTTATCGTTTTTTCCCACATCCTACACAATTTGCCCAATTTGCCTGACTATTGGCTCAGATTATCTTTAAACCGAGCTGCACAGAAATTACTGAACAGAATTTTGATTCTCGCTACCGTTACCGTAGTAATTTCAGCAATACTTCTATCAAAACAAAAAGTGGTGTGCTTCATTAGGCCCATGATCTGAGGGTGCATGGCAAGTTTGTTGACAGTGCCACCTCTTCCCCATTTCTAATTTTCATATAAAGTGAAATATCTTTTGAACACTTCATTGGATTTACGAAGAAAATTGATAGGTGTCTTAAGCATTTTGTACATGAGCAGTTTGGAGACATCACATAGTTCTTGAGATACTTAGAAATGCTTAGAAAGCGGTCAATTTAAAGAAAACTTTTTATGTAGTATTGCTTCCTTATCCAGAAGAAGTCTTCAGACTAAAGTGGAAAGATTTTTTTATTAAAACCCTGCATGAACAGCAGCAGTATCTCAGTGATGATTTTGTGTGCTGACTATGAGCATGGTATGTCTTTTTTGGCATCATTTAGTATTGTCAATGGTGTAGCACAATGATTAAAGCTCTGACCTACGGTTCCAAAGATTGGGTGTTCAAATCCAAGCAAAGGATGGTTTTAGGCCATACTTTACCCCATACTTCCAGCTTCAATTCAAAACCACTTAGAAGTAACAACATTTTCTAAGCAATTGTTTTGTATTCTCATTCCTCTGAAAAAGTTAGGGGTTTGAAACTCACCTCAACTAGTCTTACAGTTGTACCTCTGTTGCACTGGAGCACTTTGCATTGTGCCTAGTAAATGCCAGCAGTGCTTGGCCCCAATTATTGCTGCTGGGAGCTATATTTGTTGTTATTATAATTGTATTAATTCAGCCCCAAATATTTTGAATCTAACAGGATTTGTATAAACATGTTTTGAAAGAGAAATGTCATGGATTATTAATATTTTTATGTAATGTTTTACAAGACACACTGAATTTGAGTGAAAGTGAATTATTCAATTTAGTAGTAGTTACATTCCAAACTTACAATAAAAGGGTTGAAATATTGTAGTTCTCTAAGGTAAGGGTTTTACTGCTCTGTTATTTTCTTGTGCAAATCATTCCCAGTTTAAAAAAATATTCTTTAAAAAATACAGTACATTCTGGTTAAAAATATTCTGTTGATGATTTGCAAAGTAAATTTGGCCACAAATCTCATTGCTAACAAAAGCACAATTAAAAATATTATATAATGTATTGTGCTTGCTTGGAATGATTGCCTCCTAGAAATATAACTACTGCCATCTCAGCGCTTCTGATCAGGAAACTCTCCCAAGCCAATATTGTGTGAGCTCATCTGAAGCATGATTACAGGACACTCGACACTGACCTATATAAATAGCCCAAAGAAGGCATCTGTTCACATGACATTATGTCTGGTGAAAGGGCATTATCTGATTCTGTGCTACACGAGTCCCTCTGCATTAATGTTGGACCTTTTTCTCATGCGGTCCACAAATTTTTGGATGGTAGCAGTGTTGACATATTTCCCAGTTTCCCAGGGTGAGCCCCAGCCTGCATTGTTCTGAGTGGATGTCAGGATGCATTAGGTCTGGCTGGGTTGTGTTGGGGAACCCCCTGCTAGGAGACTCTGCTGTCATAACTTGTAATTACATTTAGATCATCAGTACGGCAGACGCATACAAATGCAGGCACAGGCAGTGGTCAGGTAAAGCAAAAGATATCTTCTCAGCTCAATGCACATACGCAAGTTTCAGATTAGACTCAGTGAAAACACAATATACAGTATATAGACTGGGCACATGTCAAGAGCCCAAGTAGTCAGTAACTGTATAAAATGGATACTTCCAACTTTAAATTCTGATTGGATGAGCCACGTTGAAGTTGCGTATGAAGTAAAAAAATGCACACCTGTGGAACAGATTCTATATAATTGCACCAAGTTTCTTGGGAACCATTAACAGCCTGCAGTTTGACTAATGACTATATTAGACTATTAGACTAAACTGTAGATACTATTCAACCACTGGGCCGAACGATTAGCATGGCAAGTAAGTATTTCCACTTGATCTTGGTATGGTATGATTTCAAATTGTTCCTAGCCAAAAGTTTTTAAAACGTTAGTTTACCATACTCAGGACAGATAACCATGCTGGTGGAACACATTTAGTGACGTGGCGACTCACCATTGGTCACTTGCACAGTAAGTCCATGTTAATCCTGATTTTGCAGTACAACAATGGAAAAAGAAACTGCAACTATGTCAACAAGCAACAGTAACCTTCCTGCCCAATAATGGAAAATCGCCTTATGTTGTTACTTGTTGGAAGAATAGTTAATTTGAATTATTTATTGAACATTGCTTTCTTTTGTCAAATTGCTCTTGTTGCAATTTTGTAAAATCAATAAGCCATCCAAGGTCATGTATTACAGTGATTTCACCTTGATTAAAGTTTTTTTTGGCACTCCACTTTGTATTGTGCATAAGAATACTGTAACCCGGACACACACACACACAAGATGAGACAGTCACAATGTAAGTCAAAAACTGCTTTTATTGTTAACAATAAAAGCAGGCAAAAGTACAAACGGGCAAATCCAGTGAAGAGTTGTCGAGGGAAGTGTAGGGTCAAAAGCCGGGGAATCAAAGAGAGTAAAGGGGGCAAATCCGGGAGAGTAGTCGAGGGGAGCGAGGGTCAAAGCCGGGTAAACAGGATCGAGAGGCGGGTAAACTAACAAAGGGAGTAGACAGGGGTACTAGGGGAACGAGGAGCTGGCAAGCTAAGGGGGTAATCAAGAGGAGTTCAAGAGGAGATCAAAACTAGACGAGACTAGCGGGGGCAAAGACACGGGAAACTAAATACAATAACCAACACCCGTGAAACGGATGTGCTGTGGTATTTATAGGGGAAGGTGCAGGTGTAAACAATAAAAGGTGATGAGACGAGTGCAGGTGAAACGAATAAAGGGGTAATAGAGACGAGTGCAGTTGGTCATAATGTTCTGGCCATTGGGAGCGGGCATGTGAGCCCGAGGAGGGAGACCTGCTACGAGCATGAGAGCTCGTAGGAGCAAAACGAGCGTGCGAACTCGAGGGAGCAAAACGAGCGTGCAAGCTCGAGGGGGTGGAACGAGCGTGGAAGCTCGAGGGGGCGGAGCAAGGGAGCGGGGTTCGTGACAAATACCCCTTACATAATTGTGTAAAGCCTCTCATGGCTTATCGATTTTTTATTTTATTTTGGAGCAGTGTCTCACCGCATATAATTTTTTTTCCTATTATTTTATTCCTATAGCAGAAGCATTTAAGGTGAGCAAGAAGCAAACGAGAGAAAATAATGAAATTCTGATTGTATATTCAGATGCAATAGCCCTCCAGTAATAGTATCTCAAGCATGAAGTACTTTTGTCAACCACCCACTGTCAATGTCAGACTAGAGCTGAAAAAAAAATAGTTTGATCAAACAGGAAGTATAGTTTCACAGCAGGATTTTGCTATTTTGACCCTCACCTTATTTAAATACACTCTATATGAATTCACATAAAAAGCTTGTGAATATAAATAATTAATGAATGTGCAATGTACAGCTCAGTACCAAGACTTATGATTATACAGAGCTATTGACACAATAGAGAACTACATCACAAAATAAACACATTTCATAAATGTTTAAAACGTCTCATGCTTTCCCTTATAGACCCAGCTGTTGTTAAGTCTGCAATGGTTGTCATGGAAACCTGGCAAACCTGCAACACCATCTTTTTTATTTTTTATTTAGCATTACCATATTTCATCTGATACTTGCATTCTGCCTCTCCCTTTCTGTGCGTTTATGTATTAATCAAAATCATTACAAAATCTACTGTCATATACACTGTAGTAATACCACTAATTCCAATGCCAAAAACTCAAAAGCTAGTCGACAAAGTAAAATATACCTTTTTGAAAATCATAATTTGTCTCCTCGAATTATCACCATCCATTGACCATTACATCTGTAACATCTGCCAGTCTGTTCGCACAGAGCAAACAAATGATGTGTCTCAGCTGTTTTATAGGCCAGCAGCAACATACTGATCCTGAAACAAACGATTGATCTTCCAAGCTTATTAAATTGAGAAACAGAGAGCTCCAGATGCACAGCAGGGCCTGATCTGAGGAGAACTGGCCAGGAGAAGACTCATGGTGGCCCATACGCAGTCAGGTGAAGGAAGACTGTGCTGGCCCAATTATTTCCCTGAACATGTTCCCTGAAACAAGCGCCCCAGAACTCCTATATTCATATTTCTGAAGGGTTCAGGAGCCGTGGGGAGTGGACCATGGATGGACTTTGAAAAAGGTCATGGACGCTGTTCTTTTTTATTTATGTTTGTTCTGAAAACTAAGAGTCACAATGGTAGATGCCCCAGAATTGCAGCTGCAAATGCTTCCCCGAGTCTCATTTGAGAGATGTAGTATTTGCTTTCCCTGTAGTTTTGATCTAACACCTCCCTCTTTTCAACCCAACAAAAGCCAATCTACTGAATCATTATATAGCTCAAAGGAGGCCAGTGAGGTTTTGTCAATCAATACCTTTGCCAGCAAACCTGGCTTAAAACAGGTCTAATGGAATGTGCATTAGTGCATTAACACCAATTTAACCTAGCTGAGTCCTCTGCTTCTCTGCTTTGGTAAAATGTAATTTTTTAAGGTTCTATAAACATCAAACAGTTAAAGGTCTAAGAGCTTAAAAGCAGTAGAGTGCATATTTTTTTGTGGTGCTAAGCTTTTTATATTGTGGAGCACATTTTGAATGTATGTCCGCTTCCCAGCATCCATAAATGTATTTGGTCTCTTCCCTATTCATCGTAATAGTGCATCTCCTATCTGTTTATGTTTGGTTGAAAAATCTGAGTATTTTTGGCTGGCCTGAGCAGTTGACAACAAATACAGAAATAAACACACTTATTTTTACTTTTTATAATAGATCCTATCTCTCAAAAATGTAATCCCCAGATGTATACAATTTTAAATCAATATTTAAACAAGGTATGCACTATATGAGTTTTATTTAACATCTTATGGTGTTTTGGGTACCTTGTCACAGTTGCCTTTGGCTGTCTCACTGGGGATCTGGCGAGATGTCTTGAGTTTAAATCCCTGTAGTTGGCTATAGTTGAAGGGGCTCTTCAGCCGGACAAAGCAATGGTATGTGGTTGGTTAGCTCAGTACTTCCTCATTAGATTCCATTGATTCCATGTTTAACACTCTAGACCCTGAATCCTGCAATCCGAGTTCAAATATCACTTGGAATGTATTGCAAATATGGGAAGGCGGAAATACGCTTATACATATATGATAATACAATATTATACCCATAAACTGTGCGTTTCTTGTCCTTTTGCACTTTCTGCTGCTTAAGTCACATAACCCTTCTCCCACTGGTGCCTTAAATGCCCAGTGTGTTTTAGACACTGTTGTGTGACTACTATGCAAAGCCTCTTCCAAGAGTTCCCAAAAGTCTTCTCAAGAGACAGTCAATTTCAACACGAAAATGTGTTTGGAGGTTTCTGTTACTATTATAAAATACCCACCCTTAGTTTGGATATATGTAATATTCTGAGGGGAACATCTGTTCTACATTGTAGCATGACTACAAAAACAGTTTAATCGAAACATTATATCAAGTTCCATGCTAGATTGTCTTTCCATGCTTTCGAGAGTAGCATTCAAACTATCCTTTCCCCCTGGACCAGCAAATGCAATATATGCAGCTGTCAGCCCTTAATTTTGCATGTGAAATCTAACAAGTCATGCACTAATCAGCAACATTTGATTCTTGAATGTTCCCAATTTGACATTTCAACATTCTGACCAAATAGTTAGCTCTTGATTCTGCCAGCGCAATATATAACATCTAGTAACCTCCGTACCCTGATGGAGGGAACGAGACGTTGTGTCGAATGAAGCGACTCTAGGGGACTTCTTTGAAGAACTCGGTTACCTCTGAACTTGAGAAAAGGCCAATGAGATATTGGCAGACAGAATTTGCATGTCCTTCCCCCAGACATACGGGTATAAAAGGAGGGAATCATGCATCTGTCCATTCTGGTTTTGCACTGAGGAGCGGAGAATACGGTTCGGCCATAGCAGTGGCTTAGTTAAGCATCGTGGCCAGGTGGACACAACGTGCAGTCTGAGTCAGATGGTGTTGTCCAACTTGTTTTTGACGTACCTGGCTAAGTCTCGCAGCGGAGAAGAGTAGGTAGTGTGACGTAGGGAGGCAAAAGTGCATCCCGAGGCTTTGATGCTGAGAGAAGACTCGAAGACTCTATTATTGAGAATGTGGGTACCGCAGCCCAAAGGGAGTGTGGAAAAGGAAATAAGTTAAATAAGGATTCTCCTCCCAGCCCTGTTTACCAGCTCCGAAGCAAATGTCTCATTCCCTGGGTTGTCCATCTCAGGAATGCTTGGGAGACTTCCGGGTCCTTGAGGACTTTTGAGAGCAGGGGGGCGTGCACTTCCTGCGTGGCACACAATGCTGGGGCTGAGAGGTGTGCCCAGGTTGGGGCGGAGCTGCCGGTCAGCTCCCGCCAGGTGGCAGTGTTCTCGGGACACAAGTGGATCGCAACCACTCTGTCCACCTGGGGGACCTCCGAGTACACGTGGGCCACCCCAGGGCATCTAGGGTATTGAGAGCAGATGAGTGAGGAGGTCGGTTGTGGGCAGTGAAAGGTGTCGAGCTTGGACGGAAGTCAGCGAGGGTGGTTCGTGGGGATCTACCCGGCGAAACCGAGCACGCTGCCATCCCCAAATTGCCTCCATCACCAGCCGGGTCGTCCTCAATCCCATGGGAAGAAGGAGCAACGCGGGGGGGGGCTGGAGTGGCGTTCCTCCTTAAGAAGGACAGACGCGATCGCAACGTTGCCATGGTAAGGTTCTAACAGTGAGAACACAAACCATCCACAAACGCTGCCTCAGTGTGATCGCTGCCTAGACACACACACTGTGACCATCAGGAGCAGAGAGAAATCGACTGCATCCAGGAAATACACAGGGGTGGAAGGGCATCTTTATAAAGACAAGTCAAGTCAAGTCAATTTTATTTGTAAACACACATCGTTTCAAAGCAGTTTTACAGAGGATCAGGCATTAACACACGATAAAACTGTAATGTCTATAATGTCGGTGAATCATCATTGTGTAATTAGATTAAATATGATTGTTAATTGTGTTTAAAAATAAGTAATTCAATAATAATTGTATTAATAACCCCAGTGAGCAAGCTGAAGGCGACTGTGGCAAGGAACACAAAACTCCATAAGATGTTGATTAATGGAGAAAAATAACCTTGGGAGAAACCAGACTCACTGTGGGGGCCAGTTCACCTCATTATATCATGAATATAATGTAAATATTACTTATGTATAGTTAAAGTCATGGTTTAAAATGATTAAACTAAGTAAGTGTTAAGGGTCAGTGTTTAAACATTGATTTTGTTTGAACTGTAAGATTAATGACAATGTCTTTGAAGTCCATCCTGGATAAACTGCAGAAGTCAACATAGATGCAATTGTCCTTGTTAATATTCTGATGAAGGCTTTTGATGGCAATTGTTAGTCTATGCATTCCATTTCAAGATCGTAGTCCATCAATAGACCGAGTTGATGCAGGTAGAGATCAGGGATGTGAAACGCAGTTCACCTGGCCGGTAATTTCGGTGAGGTTCGGTGTGGTCCATCCTAAATCCAAGGTCCAGACAATGGCATATGAATTATCCCATGTCTTATGGTTGCAGTTGGCATCAGTTCATCCTCTGAAGTCCATCATAATAGACTGAAGTGATGTTTGGCTGGCACCGGCTGCATTTAGTCATCATCATTCAGCGACACGTAGCAGTGGAGTCCAACACGAAGAAGGAATAGTGCTGGATCCAGCCGGTTCTGGTGTCCTCAGGATAGGAGTCCCGAGGTTAAGACAGGAAAACAAATAAAATAATATAAGCATAGATGCCATTAAATTTATTGCTGAGTTATAAATCATGATCAATATTTCTGGTTTCTGGTTCTGGAAGACCCAACTAACGCAGACTAATTGTGGTTTGGAGGATAAATTAGGTATATGCCTGGCTAAATAGATGAGTCTTTAGTCTAGTCTTAAACTGAGGGAGTGTGTCTGCATCTCGAACAGTGTTAGGGAGACTATTCCATAGTTTAGGAGCCAAATATGAAAAGGATCTACCTCCTTTTGTGGATTTTGATATTCTAGGAACTATTAACAGGCCAGAATTTTGCGATCGTAATGAACGTGATGGAATATAGCATGGTAGAAGGTCACTTAAGTACTGCGGGGTTAGACCATTCAAAGCTTTGTACGTAGTTAACAGAATTTTAAAAATTAATACGGAATTTAACAGGGAGCCAATGTAACGATGATAAAATGGGGCTAATATGATCATATTTCTTGGTTCTCGTTAGCACTCTGGCTGCTGCATTTTGATCCAATTGAAGTTTTTTTATCGATCTTGCTGGACATCCTCCCAGTAATGCATTACAATAATCTAGACTTGAGGTCATGAACGCATGAATTAGTTTTTCGGCATCAGCAACCGATGCTATATATTGCGCTGGCAGAATCAAGAGCTAACTATTTGGTCAGAATGTTGAAATGTAAAATTGGGAACCTTAATTTAGCAATATTTCTTAGGTGGAAGAATGCTGTTCTACAAACATTGGTAATTTGATTTTCAAAGGACAGATTGGTATCAAATATAACACCTAATTTCTTCGTTGTTGAAGATGATGTAACAGTACATCCATCGAGAGAGTCAAATTATATTGTAATGGCTTATTTTTTGTAATGGAGTTTTTTGGTCCAATAATTAGTACCTCTGTTTTGTCAGAGTTGAGTAGAAGGAAATTTCTGGCCATCCAATCTTTTATTTCATTGATTGACTCTGCTAATTTCTAGAATTGTGAAATCTCTTCAGGTTTTGAAGAAATATAAAGTTGTGTACCATCGGCATAGCAGTGGAAACTTATTCCACGATTGCTGATAATATGTCCCGGGGAAGCATATATATGGAGAAAATCCCTGTGGCACTCCATATTTTACTTTTGTTTTTGGATTGACAATTCCTCATTTACATAGACAAAGTGGTAGCGGTCTGCTAAATATGACCTAAACCATGCTAATGCAACTCCACAAATGCCAACATAATTTTCTAGCCTATTCAAGAGAATGTCGTGATCTATCGTGTCGAATGCAGCACTAAGATCTAAAAGCACTAGAAGAGAAATGCAGCCGTGATCAGATGATAACAGCAAGTAATTTGTAACTCTGATAAGTGCAGTCTCTGTTCTGTGATGAGGCCTAAATCCTGACTGAAATAGACCGATTTCAAATCTCCCGTTTATGTCAAAAATACTAGAAAAGGTAGTATCGTCCCAAATATGTTCATTTCTACAGAGAAATAGTATATATGAAATATATTATTTCTCTGTAGAAAATAACAATATGTTCATTAAGATAGTATAGTATATATGAAATATAATTATATGAAATATATAATTAGCCAATTCTCCAGGATCAAGTTGTGGCTTCTGAATAAGCAGTTTGATAACTGCCATTTTAAAGTTTCTTGGGACATGTCCTAAGCATAGCGAGGAGTTAATAATATTAAAAAGAGGTTCTGAAATTACAGGAGAAACCTCTTTTAAGAGCTTAGTTGGTATAGGATCTAACAAACATGTTGTGGCTTTTGATGTTTCGATACGTTTTGTTAGCTCTTCATGACCTATGACAGAGAAGGATTGAAGTTACACGTGAGGAAGATTATTAGACACTGTTTTCTGGGGTGCTATGACAGATGATTGCATAATTCCAATTTTATTTCGGATTATTTCAATTTTATCTGTAAAGAAATTCATGAAGTCATTACTCTTGTGCTGTGACGTAATATCTGGTTCTGTTGAGGCTTTATTCCTAACCAATTTATCCACAGTACTGAATAAACATCTAGGATTTTTGTGGTTATTTTCTATGAGTTTACTAAAATATGCTGACCTGGCAGCTTTTAATGCCTGTCTGTATCCTTCCATGCACTTCCAGACACTATCCTTCCATGCACCACGAAATACTTCTAATTTTGTATTTTTCCACATACACTTAATTTTCCGAGGTGCTCTCTTGAGAGCATGAGTGTGATCATTGTACCATGGTGCAGGGCTTATTTCTTTAATTTTCTTTAATCGAAGTGGGGTGACAATATCAAGAGTGCTAGAGAAGACAGAATTGATCATTTTTGTTATTTCATCAATTTCTTCTGGGTTTGGGGTTTATTGAGTGTATGAGATAGATCTGGAAGGTCTTTAGTGGTCGAAAGAATAGTTCAACCTGAACGATAGCGTGGTGTAGATTGAGTAACATTAGATGATTTCAGCATACAAGAACCGAGGTAATGATCCGAGATATCATCGCTCTGCTGCAGAATTTCTATATTATCAACATCAACTCCATATGTTCCTCCATATGTTCGTCCTTTATTCCTTGGTGTTCACCTGGCAGAGAACTTCACCTGGTCCCTCAACACCAGCTCTATTACCAAGAAAGCCCAGCATCGTCTCTACTTTCTTCGAAGGCTGAGGAAAGCACATCTCCCTCCCCCATCCTCACTACATTCTATAGAGGGACTATTGAGCGCATTCTGAGCAGCTGCATCACTGCCTGGTTTGGGACTTGCTCCGTTTCGGACCGCAAATCCCTGCAGAGGATAGTGAGGACAGCTGAGAAGATCATCGGGGTCTCTCTTCCATCCATCAAAGACATTTACAAAAAACACTGCATCCGCAAAGCAACCAGCATTGTGGATGACCCCACACACCCCTCACACAAACTAGAAGCATTCGGGCCCTCACGGCCAGACTGTGTAACAGATTCTTCCCCCAAGCCATCAGACTCCTCAATACTCAGAGACTGGTTTGACACACACACACACATGTCCTGTGTTGCACTTTAATTTTGTCACTTTATAACTGGCTGCTACCTCAATAACTTCTAGAACACTATCTCATAGTATGATATATTTACTTTTGGCATTTTTAGAAACTGTCATCTTTTGCACTACTGTGTACTGGTCGGCGCTGCACTGTCTCTTACTGTGTCTATTGTCTTGTTCATTGTTAGTAATTGATTGTACTGTCCCGTACTTTTTGCACACATTTGAACGTGCACTTTATATAGGTATGTTATTTAGTCTGTGTAGTCTCATGTGGTTCTGGGTTTGTCCTATGTTGTTTTATGTAGCATCATGGTGCTGGAGGAACGTTGTCTCATATTGCTGTGTACAGTACTAACTGTATATGGTTGGAAAGACAATAAAAACCACTTGAATTGATATGACGGAATTAAATCTAGCGTATGATTATGGTGATGAGTTGGTCCTGTTATATTTTGTCTGACTCCAAGAGAGTTGACAATATCGATAAATGCTAATCCCAATGTATCATTTTCATTATCTATGTGAATGTTGAAGACACCAACAATTAAAACTCTATCTACAGTAACTACAACAAAACATTTGCAAATTCACAAGGAAATCAGAATAAGGCCTGTGTGATCTATACATTGTAGCAAGGGCAAAAGATGACAGAGATTTTTTATTTAGATCTGACGGTGTCACATTAAGCATTATTAGTTCAAAAGACTTGCATTTATATCCTGTCCTCTGAGTAACAACAAAAACTTCACCGTAAATTGTAGCAACAATTTAAACTAATATATTCATCTGATTTAAGCCAGGTTTCAGTCAAATAGAGCACATCCAATCTATGATTTGTAATAAATGTTTTGCTTTGGTAGAAAAAGATCAAATTTTTATCCATCCATCCATCCATCCATCGTCAACCGCTTATCCTGTGTACAGGGTCGCGGGGGGCTGGAGCCTATCCCAGCTAACATTGGGCGAAAGGCGGGGGACACCCTGGACAGGTCGCCAGTTCAAATTTTTATATGATATGTATTTTTTATTTGTTTGTTTTGTTCAAGTTTGATCTTAATAAAACATTTTCAAAATTATTTAGTGAGGTTATTGTGTTTGGTAGTTTGGGGAACAGACACAGTCTTTATGCTATATCTAGGTGATACATCTCTATGTGTAGTAGTTTATGTGACCTGTGTGATGTCTCAAGGCAGCTAACAGACGTTCGGATTAACCAGTCTGTCTGCTTCCTGACCTGGGCCCCAGTTAGTCAAATACTATCATTATTAAGACTATGAGCCAAATTACTAAAGAGGAGAGAGCATCCTGAAAAGGATGTTCAACACCAGCTGTGTATTTGCTCTTTTAGAGAAAATAAACTCTTTTACAGAAAATTCTCTCTTTTTAGAAGCGCTGTCGAAGTGCCCAGGGGCATAGCTGCACTGCCATGCAGAGAAGGAGAAATCCGCTGATATGCGCTGTAGATTTAACAGCATACGCTCTATAGAGGTGAATGGAACAGTAAGTGACTTCAGCTCGCTGATTGCACAACCGCTCGGCTCCAAAGAATGGACAGGCGCATGATTCCCTCCTTTTATACCTGTAGGTCCAGGGGGAGGGACATGAAAATTCTGTCTGCCAATTTCTCATTGGCCTTTTCTCAAATTCAGAGGTAACCGAGGCCTTCAAAGAAGTCCCCTAGTGTCGCTTCATTCGACACAACGTTGAAGTGAGCGACAGATGGAGAACCAAGAACACACCAAACACACTCTGACTTTCACATCATGGACAGTAGGGAGTTCACTACTCTATTTTTCATGTATCATGCTTGAGTCCCTCTACAGACAACAATCAAGACCTTTTGAGATGATTTCCACATACACTGCCATTCAAAATTTGAGGTTACTTGACTGAGATGTTTCTCATGATCTTAAAAATCTTTTAAACAGAAGGCATGTTCTTTTTTGTCGACAAAAATATAATTATGCAAACACATTAATTTATTTTATTACAAAACTAAAATGTAATTTTAAAGTTTTTGAAATGGATAATAAATGAAAGCAGCCAATAAGTGCCCAGCACAGATGGGAACTCCTTCAACACTGTTTAAAAAGCATCCAAGGGTGATACCTCAAGAAGTTGGTTGAGAAAATGCCAATAGTATATTTCTGCAAATTTTAGGCAAATGGTGGCAACTTTTAAGATAATGAAAAATACCATAGTTTTGATTTATTTTGGATTTTTGTTAGTCACAACATAATTACCATATTTATGATTCTGTTATTCCATATTTTTGACTTTACTATTATTCTAAAATGTAATAAAAATCCAGTAGAATGAGTAAGTGGCCCTAAACTTTTACCTGTATTGTTATTCTTATGCATTGGTGCCTTTTATGGTGGGAACATGTCAATGTGATCACAAAAGTTCATGTGCCCTGTAATCAACCCCATGCTGCAAGCAACATACCTATTCAGACATTTTTGAATTATTTCAACCATGGTCTCCTTTTCCTCTAACACTACTGATAGCATTTGCGGGGGCAGCCTCTGAGACACTGGTTCTAGTTCCATGGGAACCAGGAAGTAATTGTGGTCACATAAACCATTGTTTCCCAACCCTGTTTCAGAAGGCACACCAACAGTGCCCACTTTGGATGTCTCCCTGATCTAGCACATCCATCCATTTTAGGAGTTTTGACTGCCAATACTAATCTTACTACTTCTACCATATCTGTCTATGGCAAATAATAGTAGGAGTACCATGGTAGTATGCCATTCCAAACTCGCCATTGAAGTACAAGTTTAAAATTTTTACTCATCCAGGAACAGGGTTGGAAAACGCTAACATAAACATAAACTGGTGGTGATGGGGTGGTGGGGGGAAAACAACAAGGCATTAAGAGAGATGAAGGCAGCTGTGTGAGCTCATAAAAGCAGAGGCTGTGATTGGAGGAAATGCCTGATTAAATGAAAGTTTAAAGACCACAAGTCTTGGTGTTTGAACTACCACCTATGCCTCCATTTCTATCAGGAAAGTATTAGGATGACTGGAATTAAAACGAATGTAGAGATATTTAGATAATTTGGTGGAAGCCCCGTCCTACAGTTCAGAGCTCAGATCTTTTCTCGAACCGCAAGATCCTGCCGGAATGCGAAGACAGCAGGGAAGAGGAGATTACCCCAAAATGAATTAGAACCTATTTTAAAACCTATGCCCCCAAAATAAAATATGAAAACCAATAAATAGACTCAGAGTAACATCCAGTTCCCCTTCTGTCGCTCTCTCCACGTTGTGTCGGAGAAGCGACACTAGGGGTCTCTCTTGAGCGCCGATATTCACCTCTGATCTTATTGAAAAGGGCCAATGGGAGTTGGCAGTCAGTATTTTCATACCCCGCCCCCGGACATACGGGTATTTAAGCGGGGCAAATACGGGAGTTCATTCAGAAAATTTCTTCAGAGCCGATGGTCTGTCTGCAGTTTGCTGCGAGTTACACGCCACTTAAACGTTCCTGTTTTCCTCTGACGATCTGCATGCTGTTGGATCTTGACGGCGCACAACAGCGGCTTTCTCCTTCTCAGTGCACGGCGTGCATTGTTGCCCCTGAGCGCTTCGACAGCGCAGACACGTACACACACACACACACTGTGTATTAAAAGAGTTTTTACTAAAAGAGTAATTTTCTCTAAAAGAGCAAACACAGCGGCGTTGAACGTCCTTTTAAGGACGCGTCTTTTTCAAGATGCCTTTCCGCCCCTGTGTCGTTCCTGGATGCGGTAGAGTGCTCTCTGCTTCAGACGGCCACAGGCGCTGTCTCGTGTGTTTGGGCCGCGATCACACCGAGGCGGCGTTTTGGATGGTTCATGTTCTCACTACGAGAACATGACCATGACCACGTTGCGGTCGCGGCTCGCTTTCAACAGAAAGCAAGCCACCCCAGCTGTACCCCGCATTGCTCCTTCTTCCCACGGGATTAAGGACAGTGCGGTTGGCGCTGGGGGCGATTTGGGGGCGGCAGTGGGTGCAGTTTCGCCGGGTAACCCCCTCGAACCTCCCGTTCCCCGACACGCTCGCGGGTCTCCGTCCACGCTCGCGGCGATAGCAGCTCGCCTCACGGTCCGGCTGTCTATCCTCCCGAGTCCGAAGCAGATGAGCTCGCCGCTGCATCGGAGAGTGCGGTGTCTGATGCCGAGGACTCCCCTGGACTGCCGCCTTCGGGCCAGCAGGCCCAGGCTGAGGCCGACGCTCAGATGTCCGACATGCTTGCCCGGGCCGCCTTGAGCGTGGGGTTGGACTGGAACTCTCCATCCTCCCCACAGCCTTCTCGGTTGGTTGATTGGTTCCTGGGGGCGGGGCGCCGTTCGCGGCCTCGCATACCCCCGGTCCCTTTCTTCCCGGAGGTGCATGATGAGCTGACGTCTACGTGGAGAGCCCCGCTCTCCGCTCGTCTAGGTGCCACCCGCTCCACTCTCTCCACCCTCGACGGCGGAGAGCGCCATGGGTATGACGCGATTCCCCAGGTTGATAGGGCAGTTGCGCACCATCTATGCCCCGGTAGCCCTACCTCCTGGCGGGGTCACCCCGTACTCCCATCCAAGCCCTGTAGGACAACATCCTCGCTTAACGCGAAGGCATACACTACGGCTGGACGCGCTGCCTCCGCCCTGCATGCGATGGCCCTCCTGCAAGTCCACCAGGCCAAAGCTCTCAGAAACATGCATGGGGTGGACCTGATCCTGATGTACTGCAGGAACTGCGCTCAGCGACCGACCTCGCCCTGAGAGCGACGAAGGCCACAGCGCAGGCACTTGGACAGACGATGGCCACCCTAGTGGTCCAGGAACGCCATCTTTGGCTCAACCTGGTCGAGATGCGTGAGGCTGACAAAAACCGCTTCCTGGACACACCTGTCTCCCAGATTGGCCTTTTCGGTGACACCGTCGAGGACTTCGCCCAACAGTTCTCCGCGGTGAAGAAGCAGACGGAGGCCATCTAGCACATCATGCCCCGCCGCAGACCTGCCGCTCACGGGCCCTGCCCCGTCTGCCCGCCGAGGGCGCCCCCTGCGAGGAAACCAGCTCCTGCTCCGCCTCAACCCGGGCCCAGCTCTCAGCCCCAGCGTCGAAGCACTCCGCAGGCGGCGCACGCCCCTGTCTCACGTAACCCCATCCAGGACCCGGAAGGCTCCCAAGCGCTCCTGAGACAGCCGACCCAGAGCCGAAGACGTTAGCTCCGGAGGTGGTAAGACCGCTCCGCTCCCCGGTGGAGGGCCGGGAGGAGAATCCTTTGTTTTTTCATTTGCCACACCCCTGACGGGGCTGTGGTACCCACATTCTCAATAAAAGAGCTATTTCCTATGCCTCTGGGTCACCTGGTCCGCAAATGCCGCTTTCACGGCAATGTGCTTTCAGATCACAACAGTCCCGGTACACCGGACGCGGTGATCCCGCCTTCCGCCTGCCCACGACTGTCCCCTCGGCCGGCCGGTTCAGACGAGTCCAGAGGATGCCAACATCAGACCTCCTCCTCAGTCAAGAACCCGCCCTGCCGGGCGCTGGAGCAAGGTAAGTGCTTTGAGTCTATTCTCAGCACCTCAGCCTCAGGCCGCAACGAAGCTGCCCGACGCTGCATTACCTGTTCCGCCCCGCTGCGAGGCCCCGCCGGGTACGTCCAAAATACTCGTCCCTTTGGTGCCCCTAGCGCAGAGCTGGGAAGCGTGGCTTTCACTTCCCAATGCATCACGCTGGCTGCACCGGACCATTCGACTCGGTTACGCAATTCAGTTTGCCCGGCTCCCGCCCCCCTTTAGGGGCATCCGCTTTTCCGCAGTACATGGCGAGCACGCCAGTTCCCTGTGCACGGAAATCGCGACCCTCTTAGCCAAGGGCGCGGTAGAGCCCGTCCCTCCAACCGAAATGAGGAAGGGTTTCTACAGCCCTTACTTCATTGTACCCAAGAAAGGCGGCGGCTTACGACCAATCCTGGACTTGCGAGTTTTCAATCGGGCCTTGTTAAAACTCCCGTTCAAAATGCTTACGCAGAGAAATATTCTGGCTGGCGTTCAACATCTAGATTGGTTCGCAGCGGTGGACCTGAAGGACGCGTACTTCCACGTCTCAATTCTGCCACGACACCGACCCCTTCTTACGGTTCGCGCGACGGCCAGGCGTTTCAGTACAAAGTCCTCCCCTTCGGCCTGTCTCTGTCCCCTCGCGTCTTCACGAAAGTCGCAGAGGCGGTCCTTGCCCCGCTACGAGTAGCCGGCATCCGCATTCTCAACTACCTCGACGACTGGCTCATCCTAGCACACTCTCGAGAGTTACTATGCACACACAGAGACCAGGTGCTCCGGCACCTCAGCCGCTTGGGGCTTCAGGTCAACTGGGAAAAGAGCAAGCTCACTCCGGTTCAGAGCATCTCTTTTCTCGGGTTGGAGTTAGACTCAGTCTCAATGACAGCACGTCTCACGAGCGAGCGTGCTCAGTCGGTGCTGGACTGCCTCGCTTCCTTCAAGCCAGGCACAGTGGTCCCTCTAAAACTTTTCCAGAGGCTCCTGGGGCATATGGCGTCCTCCGCGGTGGTCGCGCCGCTGGGGTTGATGCATATGAGACCACTCCAGCACTGGCTCCAGACTCAAGTCGCTGCGTGCCGCTCACATCCCCAGCAAGCTCAACGTCATAGCGGACACGCTATCACGACAACGCC
This sequence comes from Xyrauchen texanus, assembly GCF_025860055.1. Taxonomy (NCBI): domain Eukaryota; kingdom Metazoa; phylum Chordata; class Actinopteri; order Cypriniformes; family Catostomidae; genus Xyrauchen; species Xyrauchen texanus. Next base: position 35,626,252 of record NC_068290.1, read on the forward strand.
TGCCCGGCGGGGAGTGGAGGCTTCACCCCCAGTCGGTCCAGCTGATTTGGGAACGGTTTGGCAAGGCCCAGGTAGACCTGTACGCCGCCCAGGAAACCTCCCACTGCCCGCTCTGGTACGCCCTAACAGAGGCTCCCCTCGGGACAGACGCGCTGGCACACAGCTGGCCCTCGGGGCTGCGCAAGTACGCATTTCCCCCAGTGAGCCTTCTTGCACCGGTGCTGTGCAAGGTCAGGGAGGACGAGGACAAAGTCACGTTGGTGGCCCCCTACTGGCCCACTCGGACTTGGTTCTCGGAACACAGGCTCCTCGCGACAGCTCCTCCCTGGCGAATTCCCCTGAGAAAGGACCTCCTCTCTCAGGGACGGGGCACACTCTGGCACCCGCGCCCAGACCTCTGGAACCTCCACGTCTGGTCCCTGGACGGGACGTGGAAGAGCTTGCCGGCTTACCGGCGACCGTTGTGAATACCATCAACCAAGCCAGAGCCCCCTCTACCAGGCACCTTTACGCCCTAAAGTGGCGCTTGTTCGCAAATTGGTGTTCTTCCCGAGCCGAAGACCCGCAGAGATGCGCGATTAGGTCAGTGCTTCTGCTCCTACAGGAGAGGCTGGACAGGAGGCTGTCCCCGTCCACCCTCAAGGTGTATGTTGCTGCTATCGCCGCCCACCACGATCCTGTAGACGGCAAGTCTTTGGGTAAGCACGACCTGATCCTCAGGTTCCTGAGAGGTGCCCGGAGGTTGAATCCCTCCCGGCCAGGCCTAGTTCCCTCCTGGGATCTCTCGGTAGTCTTGGCAGGACTCCAGAGACCTCCCTTCGAGCCGCTCGAATCAGTTGGACTCAGGGCCCTCTCTCTTAAGACGGCCCTGCTGATCGCGCTCGCCTCCATTAAGAGGGTCGGGGACCTGCAAGCGTTCTCTGTCAGCGACACTTGCCTGGAGTTCGGTCCGGCAGATACGTCTGTGATCCTAAGACCGCGACCGGGCTATGTGCCCAAGGTTCCTACCACACCATTCTGAGATCAGGTAGTGAACCTGCAAGTGCTGCCCCGGGAGGAGGCAGACCCAGCCCTTTCGTTGCTGTGTCCAGTGCGCGCCCTGCTCATTTACCTGGACCGCACAAAGAGCACCAGACGCTCTGAGCAGCACTTTGTCTGCTTTGGGGGACGGCAGAAAGGGAATGCCGTCTCCAAACAGAGGCTCGCCCACTGGGTTGTCGACGCCATCACACTGGCTTATCACACCCAGGCCGTGCCCATACCCTTGCGGGTCCGAGCTCACTCAACAAGGGGTGTTGCGTCCTCGTGGGCACTGGCCAAGGGCACCTCCCTAGCAGACATCTGTAGAGCCGCGGGTTGGGCAACACCCAACACCTTCGCAAGGTTTTACAACCTCCGCGTTCAGTCGTTTGCGTCTCGTGTTTTCTCAGGTCCGAGCCCGTAGAACTCGGTAACACATAGACCGACTGGCCGGGTGGATTGCTTGCGCCCAGCGCCCTTTTCCTGACGTCAAGGGCGCCCCACTCCGAGTCGGGCCCCTGGTTGATAACTCTCCAGCCCTCTGGGTCCACGGTTCAGCGGAGGAACTCGCCGACCCAAGCCACTGCGGGTACCCTGATGGCTACCCTGTACTGGTATAGGTGCTCCACAGGTAAGGCCTCCTGCTCAGACTCCCCCTGTGTGTAATTCCACGGTTCTCCCCCCTTTCGAGGCTGGATCTACCACCACACCATACTTTCCACATGAGCCCTAAGACGTCCGTGTGACGTGTCTACCACTTTTCCTCCCCAAGAAAAAGGGCAGTTGTAGTCTCCGCAGGGTCTGGGTAAGACCCCTTCCCTATATGCGTGTAAGGGCCCCAGCCGTGATTGCTCTATGCGAGAAACATAGAGAGAAAAGAGGCCCAGCCAGGCTGGCCCGTTCCCATGTTGGCAAACATCGCCTTGTTCCTCTCCCAGGGTAACTAGAAGGACTCCGATTTTCTTATGGGGCATTGGGGAAGGGTACGTGCAGCCAGGTACAGACGATGCGTGGCACTGGATGAAATCCCTGCCCGCCTCTGTATCGGCGGTCCACGTACAAGGTTCAGCACATGGCAAGATTGGAATGGGTCCCCTAGTGTCGCTTCTCCGACAAAACGTGGAGAGAGCGACAGAAGGGGAACGTTTGGTTACGTATGTAACCTCCATTCCCCGAGGGAGGGAACGACACGTTGTGTCTTTCCTCCGCCATGTCGCTGAACCGAGCCACTGTTGTGGCCGGACCATTTCCGGCTCCTCAGAAAAATCCTGAATGAACTCCCGTATTTGCCCCGCTTAAATACCCGTATGTCCGGGGGCGGGGTATGCAAATACTGACTGCCAACTCCCATTGGCCCTTTTCAATAAGATCAGAGGTGAATATCGGCGCTCAAGAGAGACCCCTAGTGTCGCTTCTCCGACACAACGTGTTGTTCCCTCCCTCGGGGAACGGAGGTTACATATGTAACCAAACGGTCTTCCAAAGTTGAGGGACAAATCAGAAAGAAAAAGAAATATAAATGGACCCACTTTAGATTAGGTGGCCTTATGTACTTAACCATTTGATACAATGTTCTTATTATATACATACAGGTTTTTGCATTGTAATTACATTTAAAGTACTTGCATTTAAGTACATTTGTAGTTACACTGTTAACTTTACCTCTAACCCAACCCTTACCCCAAAACCTAACTCTAACCCATAATCCTAACCCTAATCCTACCTTTACTCCTAAACCTACCTGTACATTAACCTCATGTGGCAGCGGGGGCGTGGTCAAGCGCCCGTCCGGGAGAGAAAAGCGGTAAGGGCGCTTACACCTGAGCTAAATTATGTCTAACACCTGTGTCTAATTGCAGTAAGCATGAGGAGAGCGGCATAAAAGAGCAGCAGCCACAGAGCCTCGGGACAGAGAGTGCCTACACCCAGAGATGCCTCACACTGGTGCCGAAACCCGGGAAATTAGCTGGAAAATTTTTCGGCACCAGTGTGAGGCTTTTCCCTAAGGAAGACACGGGAACCAGCGTCGGCTTCAAGGTAAGATTCTTTTAATTACACTTTCTGTTTGATACACAATCGTACAATACGTTATTTTCGTTGCCACTCTGGGTGTAGGCACTCTCTGTCCCGAGGCTCTGTGGCTGCTGCTCTTTTATGCCGCTCTCCTCATGCTTACTGCAATTAGACACAGGTGTTAGACATAATTTAGCTCAGGTGTAAGCGCCCTTACCGCTTTTCTCTCCCGGACGAGCGCTTGACCACGCCCCCGCTGCCACACCTCAGTAGCAATGAATGTGGGAATTTTAAAGAACAACATGAAGTTACACAGTAAATACATAGTCTTAGCATGTATATGATTGTACAAATATACTACTATTGTGTCATACCCTGCATAAGGCTTATGAGAACGTTTTAGCACCTGCGAATGGTTGAGCCTTGTTTTTGCAATATCTTTGTGGAAGGGTAAACATTGCTTGTTATTGAGCCCTTGCAAAAAGATGGGGCATTGCTTGTGCAAAACCCTGCAAAAGGATAAACAACGTTTGCATTAGAGCCCTACGCTAAGGACAGAACATTTCCACTGCTTAGGAGATGTACTGGGCCGATAACAGAAAACATGGCGCATTTTTGGCACCTGGACAAAAGGCTTCATGAGTTGCATGGCATATGGCTCTTGTAAAAAGGGTGAGCATGGATTAACTTACCAGAGAGACAAAGAGAAAATAACACATGAACTGTAATTTCATAGAGTGGTGTTCCAGAAGAAGGGGGTGGGGGTTCCAGGCAATTAACTATGACATTTTATAAAAAGGCCAAAACATAACAATTAATAATGTAAGATAATGAAAGGAAAATATCTTTAAATGGTTATATTACTATTTAAAATCTTAAGATTAATGAAAGGTCAAAGACTGGCGAATGCCATTAGAAGCGCATCAAAGGCAAATATGTAAATGCAAATAATGATGGATATTAGACACTGAGACTTCTGTTTAAGCCTGCATCAAACCAACAAAACATATGCATAATCCATGACATGAAGCATAAACCGACTGAATATTTGGTATCTGCTTCAAAAGAAGCATTAATCCAGCACTGGTTTTATCCAAGTAATGCAAATACTTACCTGCTGCTAATGTTACTAGCCCTGACCTCAAGCACACATATAGTGAATGGAGCAAAATTACCAAATTGCAAATGTAACTTCAAATAAAATATAATGTTGTTAAGCTAATGTAGCAGAGATTTAATGGGAATTAAAGCTTTGGGAATTGAAACGTTTGTGATAAAGCCCCATTGTTAGGAAGCTTCAAGTCCTACCACTAATAAAAATAATACAAATTTGGATTCATGGAGTTATGGTATGTGTTGGTGTTGGATATACAAGGTGGTCTTGAAGGTGGTCTAAAAGTTGTGATACAACCAGAGACAACAATGTGAATGTCAGCATGACATAGTTCTAAGTAGCATGGGTGTATGCTTTTATGACAAATTCACACTGCATGGTTTATTAATGCTATATGAACATGTACTGCATTGAAAAAGATCTACATATGACAATATGACATGTCTTCAGGCACCTTAGAACATTGAAGGTTCTTTCTGCCTCAGAAGACAATAAAAGCATCTCCAGGAACAAGTGTCTTTAAAAGCCCACAGACCTCAGTTACCTGTTCTTCAAGATATTGACCCTTTTAGAGCTACTTCGGTAGGTATATGTTGCATGTAACATTGCCAGCTGCACTTTTAGAGACCAGGACTACAACTTACATGTAATTCAACCACATCATTAACTTTTCTGAAGAGGTTGCGTAGGCCTTCTAGTTAGAATTAGTATGTCAGTTGTGTTGTCACAGTATCGAGCACATGAAAGAACTGCACACCATAGCTCTACTCTGGCGTAGATGAAACGTAGGGCTTCGCTGGACCAACGAGTCTCGTGTGAAGCTTTTGTAAGTGTGGCAGCTTTATTGGCTCAAGTTCCAGGGATGTAACTTTTGAACAGACTTTTCTTGAAAGTACTATCTACTAGTGTGGCAAATTTTAAGACATTTTCTTAACTAACAATCGTTAACATTAAGGACTGAAAGTAAATTAAAACAATGACAATAAAACACTGTAAGTGTAAGTATAACAGCTTGAAACTATTTTTATTTTTTTGAAGAGGCGTATTTTTCTTCAGTCATTGCCTTATTTATACAAAGTTTGATTTTTGACTGACCAACCATTCTAATGCAAAATTGAAAATGTCCACATCAGAGAAAAATTCCTTACTGTAGAAGAAAATATGACAACAGGAAATAGCCACCGAAGTATGTGCTTGTTGCCATATGTTTAAATATCATTTAAATACATATACAAATTTTTATCAAATAAAAATATGAGTATTGGTATTTTCATCTTAATATATTTTCAGTTCAGTATATACAGTCTGGCTGTTTAGTATGAATCTTTCAATTGTTTAATATACCTTTACTGTATTACTGTTATTAAGAACTTGTATAGAAGATACAGATTCAAGTTCATAAAAACTTCACTGTAACAGGGGTAAAATGGGCAAGGAGAAGGCAGGAACCAGCTGAATAGTCAAAATAATGTTTAATGAAAACTTAAAAAGACATAAACACAAACGGCAGCTGAGTGTGGGTCACTCGCTTTCGAACTGCCACATCCGGATCGGCTTTATCTCGCTCCTCAGCTGATTAGCCTGATTGGGGGCCAGCCGTGTGCACTCACGGCCCAGCCCCACCCTCCTCCCTCCTTTGCCTCAGCCCTTTTCAAGGGGGAGCGTTGCCCTCCCAGCCGTGCCTGCCTTTCCCTACCTTTCGAGACCTGGGAGGGTAATAAGGGGAGGGAAAAGTGGAAAGGGAAAGAGCGTGGCAGAGCGACAGTGAGAGAGCGAGTGAAGAGAGAGAGAGAGAAAAAAATTTGCTCGCCGGTTCCCAGACATGCCATTGCCTTGTCCTTGACCACTCCTCCACCCTCTGGCTGATTACAGCCACTCCTCCCCGGGCGGACCGGAGCAAGTCCTCCGACCCATGGTGGGTGGAATGCCCCTCCGCGTTTTGGAGGCCAGGAGCGAGCCCCTCTGCCCCTTGCAGATGGCGGCCATTCCTCTCCGTCCAGGCGGCAGGCAGTGACTCCTCCATCCGCCGGCAGACGGCAGTGGTTAGGACTCCACAAAGGCGCATCCCTCCTCCCTCCCAGGTTTCGGCACCAATGTAACATGGGTAAAATGGGCAAGGAGGAGGCAGGAACCAGCTAAACAGTCAAATAATGTTTAATGAAAACACACATGGCAGCTGCATGCAGTTCTCTCTCTCTCTCTAACTGTCGCATCCAGCTAGGCTTTATCCCTCTCATCGGCTGATTAATCCAATTGGGGCCGGCCACTCACGGCCCGGCCCCACCCTCCTCCTCATCACATTTATGTTGTAGATAGTGGAATATTTTAGTATTTATTTGAAATTAAGTCAAATATAAACAGTTAACTACACTGGTGACTGTGATATTTTGAAACGGACCAATGGATCAACAATTTTGTTGTCATGTTGTACTTCAACGCACTACCATGGTTTATGTAGTAAACATAATGTTCAACTATAGAGAAACACTCCATTGGGCCCGCTTCTCTTTACAAGCAAGGAAGTGGAGGGCACGTGTCTGTGTTTTATTTATTCTGTGTTGCTGAAAGGATGTGCGTACAAGTGGCAGTGCATGACTGCATAGAATGTATTTTCTCTATCTGCTGGCATGATTACTGAACACATTTGCGCTGAAATTGCGCTGAAATTGATAAATCAATGATTGAAAAGCTTCCATCCATCGTCAACCGCTTATCCTGTGTACAGGGTCATGGGGGGCTGGAGCCTATCCCAGCTAACATTGGGCGAAAGGCGGGGGACACCCTGGACAGGTCGCCAGTCCATCGCAGGGCCACACATAGACAGACACACACTGCAATTTTTTTGGAGACACCAATTAACCTAGCCTGCATGTCTTTTGGATGGTGGGAGGAAGCCGGAGTACCCGGAGAGAACCCACGCAGAGAACATGCAAACTCCACACAGAAAGGCCGGGGCAACCAGGGTTTGAACCCACGACCTTCTTGCTGTGAGGCAACAGTGCTAACCGCTGCACCACCGTGCCGCCAATTGAAAAGCTTAATCAATAAATTTACACCCTTATGGTTAACGAGTAGTTATCATAAAATGTATTATCGTCAAAATTGTAATATATTTAAAAAGATAATGTAGTTTTATGGTAAAATATAGTAAAAATTGTAAAAAGTATAATTTTCCTGTATAATTATAATATGTTCAACAATTAGATTGGCAGTGGTGGCTCAGTGGTTGAGGCTCAGGCTTACTGACCAGAAGGTCAGGGGTTCAAGCCCCAGCACCACCAAGATGCCACTGTTGGGCCCTTGAGCAAGGCACTTAACTCCAGGTTGCTCGAGGGGGATTGTCCCTGTAATAAGTGCACTGTAAGTCGCTTTGGATAAAAGCGTCTGCCAAATGCATAAATGTAAATGTAACAAGAGAGCACATGTAAATTTACAGGTAAATTATTGTTAAAATGATGATAAAAAAAACGTTCCCAGGACTCCCTGCATTACCCATTACATTTCATTATATTTTATGGGAATAGTCATGTTTCTTCATATTTTTATATCAATTATGTACGTTGTGGTGTTCAGTTTATATTTTATGTAATTTAGTTAATGATAACTGCATTATTTAAATTTCAAATGTTACCCTGATGGTGTTTAGTGTTTCTGTGAGTGACACTGAGCACTGTCTCTACATGTTTATTGGTCAATGCTCCTGGAAGAGCCAATATAGGTGAACTTCATGTCATCACGTGCCTTTCTGTAATTGACAATACATTATAAAATGAAAAGCAGATTTTTACAGTTTCAGAAGGTTAATATCTCAAGTTTATAATTTAATAATATATAGGCTACAATGTAAAATATACTGTAAAAACAACAGTTTTAAACTGTAAAAGTTACAGGTTGTTCTGTAAAGTTGTTTAAAATTTTACTGTAACCACAGCTGGCAGTTTCTTTTCTTTTTTCTTATCTTTTCTCTTTTTTTTTTTTTGTAAAAACAACAGGATTTATTAATTTTTTATTTTTTACAGTGTGCACTTAAATCCATAAAAAGCAACCCTATTTTGGATGCTTGTTGATCTCCTAGGCTGTATAAAAATTTTTTTAGGCTCAATTACACAGTTCAGAAACATGTATTTTTTTGGAGAGGAATGCATTGTTGAAAAAAGATCCAATTAATTACAGAATCTCAAGTACAACAAATAAGTGCTCGTTAATTTGCAATCTGTCTGTATGTACTGTATGATACATCAGCCAGAAACATGTGTGTGGACCTTGGTCGCCTGCACAGCTCCTTAAAGGAATAGTTCATACAAAATAAGTCTATCATTATTTACTCATCCTCATGTCAAGCTAATTAATTAGATATATATAATATAAATCATAAAATGAAGTTCCAAATGTCAGTTCGGCTGACAAACAAATCCCAAGGATTGCTTCCCCCACTCCGGTGCCATACCTCCGCCTCCCAGTCTTCACCCTTACAGTATATATCATAATTCCTTAATTTAGTCAGATCATCGTGTCCGAGCCACTCTGTTTTGAACAGCACACCAAATCCGTTTACCTTAATGTGCTCCAGGACTGTATGACCCTGTAAACTTACTGAAAGTGAATATGACTTGTACTCTATGTTTCCAAGTATCCTGAAGCCATACAATACCTTTCTGTGAGGAACAGACTGAAATGTAAGTCATTCACTGATAATCTTTGTTTCTGCTGGAGCTCTGAAATCTCATTTGTAATCATGCTCATATTAAAAATTGCATGACACATTGGTTTGACATCATTGATGTTGTGCATATGTTGTGACCAAATGTGATGTATCAATTCAAATATGGAGGATGGAGTATGAGATTTAAGAGCTACAGAATTGGGGAAGATTTTCTTTGAATAACCTCACACATATCTATTATACTGCTTTAGAAATGTGAAATATAGTACATAAGTTATATGGACTACTTTTAGACCTTTTCAGTTTTCTGAGCATGACAGATGTGGTCATTATGATCTGTCATTGTATGGAAAAGAGTTGGTTGAAAAGATTTTCCTTTTGTGGTACATAATGACATGAGGGTTAAATAATGATATTCATTTTCATATTTGGATTAAATATATTCCAAAGTAATTTTCCAAAATGTATGAGACCAGACATCACTTTCTCTATATTTGTTTCTAAACATAAAGCCAATGCACTTGTACGTTATATGAACAGTATACATGAATAAATGTCAAACATGAATGTACAAATGACAAATAGCCTAAAGTAAACAAATGAAGTGGATTTCAGTGGATTTTACAAATTCTTGACATAGTACTCAACATGTAAATTCTTAAGAGTGATACAGGTAAACAGATTTGGCTTGCTCTCCATAATAGAAGACACACATTGAAATCATAAATCTCAACTCGAGCTTTAAGATGCATACACGACTGATCGATGATGTCAAGTGTTGACCATTCTTCATTCATCTACAGCATATCCAGTGAGCAGGAGCTCTCCTGGTTTCTCTTCCTAATCACAGTCAAAAACAGAGTTTTCCAGGGATATGTTTTAAGGTAATGCTTTGGTCCAATCCCGTCCCACCCCAGGAAATAACCACACTGAAAGCTCTGTTAGCGATGGTCTCATCTGGATGTTCAGGGTGAGGTTGTTTTTGTTGACCAAGTCCACCATGGAAAAGCTGACTTCCTCTGCTGCCAATATGAGACTTCCTGCAGGTGTCAAAACACATGCTGCCATGCTACAGAATCCACCTATAGCACTTCCAAACACTGATACCTTTTCAGAGGCTAAGCTTCTTTTTTAATTGAAGCTTTAAACTGCATCTGCAGCATTTGATTCATAAAAACTATCCTGGGAACAACTATGTTTTTATATGTTAAAGGGTTAGTTTACCCAAAAATGAAAATCCTCTCATGATTTACTTACCTTTAAGCCATCCCAGATGTGTAGCCTATGACTTTCCTTCTTCAGCTGAACTGAAGTAAAGATTTTTCTAAGCACATTTCAGCTCTGTTTGTCCATACATTTAAAGTAAACTGCTGTTTGATGGTCCAAAAGTCATAAAATTGATAATTAAAAATGTATAAACTTAAAAAAAAAAATACCTTTTTTGGCATATGTAGGGTTTCCATTCACATTTGTATGTGGATTTTGGGATATTGCATAAAAATACTGGATGGAAGCACCAAGATGCAAATTATATCTCCAAAACGCAAATAAAAAACGTATATGCTTGAGGTGGATACATTTTTATTCCTAAAATGTCATGCTATGATGCAAACACATTTACCAAATATACAGTATTTCTATATTATTAATTAAAATCAGGTGACTTTGTCTCAACAAACAATGTGAATACATATAGTAATTCACTCAATATCATCACATATCTCAAATGTTGCCCTGGTTATTCTGAAATGCTGGAGCCAAAGTTTGTCATCAAAATTATCAAATTATCAAAATTTGTAACCCAACCCTAGTAGGTTTAGCTGCATGCCGGTAATCTCCAAATGGGTGCGGAATCTCTGAAATAGGGCGAGGTTACTCCAGAAGTGGGTGGGGTTACTCCAAAAGGGGGTTGCACCAACTCTAAAAGGGGGCACTGCTTCCAATCATGGAAAGGTTTAGGTTAGGGGCTCCCTATATCTTTGCTTGCAGTTTGGAGCTCCCAGCTATTTTTTGAGCTATGCAGACATACCCTTCTCACACAACGTAATACACATTGCATTCTCTGCATTGCCACAGAGGCATTATAGCGTGATTATTGTGAGTGTGATTGGTGATTCAACAACTGTCATGGAGGAGCAACATTTTGAGGAGAATATTGCTGAGCAAGTAAGTCAGTAGATTTAGAGCAACTTAATTAATGACACATCCAGTTTAATGGCTCAGACTTTTAGAGGTAACTCTATCACCCCCTTGAGTACTGAGGTTTGTTCCCGACATGGTAACACACGTTAAGCATGTTCAACTGGACCACGCTAAAAAAATATAATAAATACAACATAAGCGATTCATCTTAAAGGGACGGTAGCACAAAAAGTGCTGCATTAAAAATTTAATATCCAAGACAGAGACTAGAGTGCAAAAATAATTTTGTATTATAATTATATATATATATATATATATATATATATATATATATATATATATATAGCAAAAATCTAAATCTATTTAATATAATATATTGATTTTATAATATAATATAGTATATTGATTTTACGCATACATAAAATTTTTAACTTGCATGGACACATGACTAATTTTGAATCAAAATTCTCAAAGAAAATTAACTTAAATTTTAGTTTGTTCCTCACAAAGCTACAGTATTGTATGACTTTGGAAGAAGAATCGAATGGACATTTATTTTCTATATATAGTGATTTTTTTGGAGCATAATGAATGTTATTGTATGGAAAGTTTTGCATAAAATTCTACTTTTTGTGTTCCTCAGAATAAAAATGATAGCACTTGGAATGACATGAGGGTAAGTAAACAATGCCAAATGTTTTATTTTTGGGTCCACTTTTCCTTTTATCTTCAACAGCAGAACTTTGCCTCGTGAAAACTGACCTGAGGGCACAAGAAAGTTTGATATAAATATTGTCTTTTCTCTCAGTTTTGCATGAAAATATGAAACCTAGAATCTTCTGAAGTTTCTGTGTGTCTTTTTCTGTCTATGAGTATTGTGCATTTTTATCTGCACAAGTGTATGTACAGTAACTGTGTGTGTGTGTGTGTGTGTGTGTGAGCCCAAGGATGCTCCGGCAGCAGAATGTGGCTGATTATCCGGCACGGCCTTAAATGACACATGCTTGCATCATCACACGCTAGTCAGACAAAACAAACTGTACACGTCTCGCTGGCGGCTTGTTAAGGGGGAGGATTTGCTCAATAGAATGTGAGAGCAATTTAGAAAATATCAACATTTCTCCTCTATCCTGAAGCAGGAATTACTGCATCAAAATCACTTGTGATTTATTCACAGAGAGGAACCATTTGGAAATAGTTGTGTGTATATGCAACTAAAAAAAGCAATAATCCTTAATCAGTCTAAATTGAAGCTTTTAAAAAATGGAACTAATATGCAGGCATTTATAAATCCATGTTTTGAAGTTCATAAAAGCAGCATCAGATTCGGAATGAGTGGGTTTCAATTGAATTGTATTCAGTGAAATGTGAATATCATCAAATTTCTGCATGCTGTGATATTTTGTGTCTCATCATCTCAGACAAAGCTTTCAGACAGGACTTTGCCATCTCCATACAGACGGAGACTGCTGCCATCAAGCTAGAGTCTGTGGAATAGCATCCTGTACAGACCACACCAGCTACAACTACAGCTACACATTACAGCGAAATACACTGTCACTCATCTTCTGAGTGCTTAAAGGAATAGTTTCTCATCCACATTTTTTTTATCCAAACCAATATGACTTTCTCCATGGAACACAAAAGACAGAATGTAATGGACTGACTGCCTCAGTCCCCATTATCTTGTATTGTACAGAAAAAAAGAGCAGAATTTTAAAAATGTCTCCTCTTATTTTCTCAAAAGAAAGAAATGCAGTTTTGGAGCAATATAACGGTAAAGAAATAACAGAATTCTAATTTTTAGGTGAACTTATCCTTCAATGCAGTTTTACATACACAAGGTTCGGTTATTTACATAAGTGACAACCACATTTTACATCTAAATTCACTCTCATAAAAAAAAAAAAACTTGGTAATGACAATTGAATTAACATTAAATGCCTGTTGTGTGAACAGAACCAAACTACTAGTTGTTAATGCAGTGACGTTACTCTCTCTCTCTCTCTCTCTCTCTCTCTCTCTCTCTCTCTTTTTTTGTTTTTTTGACACTGACAGCTCATTTGATGAGTGCAGCTAGCAGTTTACAACATTAGACATAAATGTATTGGCTTATTTGTACATTTTGACACCAGTCTGTGTCTCTTGACCACAGTTTTTCCCATCAGCCCTATACTCTATGTCCCCATTTAAACCTGGCTTTAACATGCATTTCTTGATAGGATCACAATAAGATTATAGTATTTGATCACATTGATTGCCAGATGTAAATGCATTTTGATGAGATTACTGAAACCACATTCGGAGGAGGTCAGGAATGGATTCTGACCACATTCAAAGAAGTTCTTGACTTAGTACCAGAAATGATTTTTTTGTTATTTGGATACAACCAACGCACTCTCACAGAGAAATCATACAAGCTAGATTAAATTGAGTCGGCTAAATCATATGAAAGAGTTGGGTAATACGAATTTGTACAACTTTTGAAACATGCAATCAGGTGACTCTCCCTTATCTCTTTCTAATACACGAAAAATACTTTCTTCCATTGTACAAAACAAAATCTTTATGCTTCTAATTATTATTACAATCTCTACTAGGTTAGGTTTAGGTATGGGGTTTGAGTTAGGGCATACATTTAATAAGCATGTGCACAATGTCTGACACGAGTAACTTTCGTTTACTTCCACCACAACAGTCATTCATTGTTAAAGTGCTGTGTTGTGGATTCTTAGATTTTTCTATTTATTCTTCCATCACACTGTGAAGAACGCAACAGTCACTGCAGTTTTGCAATGTTGTCACTAGATTTAATGAACAATGTCCATGAACTTTTCCATTTGACTACAAATGGAAATGCCTCTGAAGTAAAGATACCTTGTTCTTTAACTATCAAAGTGATGGAAAACATTTGAATTATCCATAATTTTTTTTAGATTTGCTTAACAATGGATCATTTTCAGTTACTGTAGCCTTTGATGTCATATATAAGTAACATATTCCAAATGTGAAATGTGGGAATTGGAGACGCACTTGACTGCAAGGTGTAAGTGCAATCCACGTAATGATTATCCAGATAATATTCGGATAAAAAATTGCATGTAAATGGTTGGTGTAAAGGGGCCTAGGGGTGTCTCTGTTGATGGCAGTCAACTAAAAACTAAAAAAGACAAACGCATCTAAGTTCACTTATATTGCTTTGGTCAAACATATCACAAATGACCAAAAGATTGAGTTTGTTATTGCTATGTCAATCATATTGTTTTCTTAGGTGTGACTCATGTACTCCATACACAGCGAACAATAATTTCAGGGGATTCACTCCCATTTGTCCTGCTTCCATTTGGGATAGTACATGAGCTATAAGATATTGGGGAAGAAAGAGAGAAAAGGAGAGAAAGTGAAAAGAAAGAGGCAACAGCAAACAAAAATGCAACAACAATAAGACAAATCCACCCCTCCTTGCGGCAAAAAAAGATTGCCCCCAAAAAATCATAGAGTCTTCGTCAGAGTGCTGTAGCTCTGAATCTGGGCATGTGCGTAGAATTAACCTCATTTTTCTGCGGTGTGTTCTGTGCGTTTTACTACTGTGTGTCTAGTCACAGACTTCATGCTACTGGCTCAGGGGTCTGTCTGCCAGTGCAGAGTGAAACAATAGACACAGTCTGCTAATGACTCCCTGGCTGCAGTCTGGGTACTTTTTGTGAGCATGCACTACATGCCAATTTCGTCTATGCACATTCTGCAACGGCTATGTGCTTCTTCTTTGAGTATGCTCATACGAGATCGTCTGCAGTGCTAAACACGGCACGTTTCATCTTTTTTTGTCTTCTGTGATGGTGGGGAAAGGATTGCATCTTTTTGGTGAACGGAACTGTGATGGACTATGTTAGTGCCAGGACGTCGCCGTTACCAATCAGATGGCAGACCATAAAAGAAAGACAAAGAACTTGTTCTTGTGTCTTGTTCGCTTCAATGGGATTAACATTTGGAGTGAAACATGAGTGTATGGCTGAGCTGGTACAGTGAAGTTTACAGGAAATGGATAAACATTCAGACATCGTGATGTATTCCCCCTGACAAGTTCAAGCCAAGGGTAGAATGGAGACAGGGGAGTGTAAAAGCACTCTTTTGAACGCTTCAATGGCTTTCCCCCCAACTTTAAAGACGAGACCTCTCTGCCGCTGTGGATGAATGGTCAGATTTGCGACTGGAGGTCTACTATTTGGACCAGCCATTAGAAGGATATGTAACATCAGTGGTACAGAAAACTGCTAGTCCCAGGAGGGCTTTAGTCAACCCAGAGAATCATAGTGCCTGTACATTAACACGTGATTGTGATAGAATGACGAAGAAAAAATGAAAGTCCTTGTAGACAAAAATGACCATGTAAAGATGTACAAATACTGTTCATTGTTGTTGTGGAATTGTGTCAAAGAAACAATAGACTCACTGACTTCAATGAAGCAAGTAGCTGTTGTGTTGAGTTTTTGTTTACATCTGTCTCTCGATAGTTTAACGGCTGGAAACACTTTTTGATTAAATAATACAATAAAAGGACAGTCCTTATGGCACCATGTCCCCCCATTCAGATATGATCATGTGTTTGCAAGTGTGTATTTGTGTATTCACATGATATTCAGAGGCTGTGCGGAGATGATTATGCCTTAGAAACGCTGGCGGTCAGCTGCGCTCTTTTTTCGCTTAATTGCATCATCTTGGTGAAAAGGGGTCGTTAACCTAATTTTTGGTCTGTGGCTGAAGGGGAAATAGACGTGTCTTGCTCAAAACAGATGAAAAAAGGAATATAATAATATTCCGACCATTAAATTGGCTTAATTTTAGATGATGCAAGACATTTTTATAGAACAAATGTCGCCCATCACACAGATTGAAAGTGGCACACAAGTCTGGCCTTTTTTGCATTGCACTCAAAAGGTTTTTTTTTTCTATTTATTTTTTAGGTTACAAACTGGTAATTACAAGAGTATTATGCCATAAATGTGGTTTATGAGGACTTTGTTAGTGTCCATGTATTTAAAATCTAAAAAAGATCTTAAAAAACATGCTAACACACTTTATTTTTTTTAAATGTAAAAATGCTGATTTTTGTGAGGGTTAGGTTTAGGGGTCGTGTTAGGGTTAGGGTATAGAATACATAGTTTGTACAGTATAAATCCATTATGTCAATGGAAAGTCCCCATAAAACATGGAAACACAACGTGTGTGTGTGTGTGTGTGTGTGTGTGTGTGTGTGTGTGTGTGTGTGTGTGTGTGTGTGTGTGTGAGGGGACGCTAATATACATTGGCACAGAAAGCTGCATGTTTGTACACACTGTGAGTACCGTGACTGGCTTGAGAAACATTTTCCCTGAGAATATTTCAGCAATCATGAAGTGTGTCCCGTATTTCTGTCGGCAGTTTAAAATCAGAGCTAGTGATTCCATAATACATTCTTTAATATTGAATTGTTAATACAGGTTTGCAAAATGGTCAGAATCAATTTGTGACACTTAAGGATAGGGATACTTAAGAACACAGAGAACAAACAGAGAGCTTAATGAAGGATATTTTTACCTTCAATTAATTGAAAGAAAACACAACTTTTTTGTGAAGTAGCTTTGAGAAACGTCTAGTGCTGTCATGTGAATTAGGGGCCATTCAAACCAAATGTATTTTGCCTCCCTTTCTGTTTTTCAGTTGTTTCCTATGTTTGTTAGACGGATGCCTTTGACCACTGTGCTGTGTTTCGCTGTGTTTTGAGGATTTCTCACAGGAGCACTACATGTTTTTACAGACTGTGTCAAGTTAAAAACAACTTAAATTGTTAAAAACACGTCTCAAAACACCTGCTGTTCATGATGTTTCTGACCAACATCTCCCATCAGCCTTCACTTGACTGTCTAATGAGAAGTAAAAAAAAATAATCATCCTTTGAAGCAATGTACATATTAAATGTACAATGTTGCCAGGATTGAACAGTGAATTAAAAAAAACAACAACAAAAAAAAACAACCTGTACACAGTAAAATATCACCACTAAAAGAAATACCCATAAGCCTTTGTGCTTGATACGTGGCAATGCATTGGGGCTAAAAAAAAAACAAAAAAAACATGTACAAAAGTTTTTATTCAGACTTAATAGAAGTCTTAATTTAAATAGTGTTGTTGTTTTGTTATCAATAGTTGTGTTTTGTTTGAAGTCACCATCATGGTGATTAGTGTTCTCTTGAGCTGGCACCTTAAACCTTCTATATTATGTTCTTCCAGCCAGTCAATTTGAGCCAGTCAGCCTGAATGTCTGATCCTATCTTACAAATGGCACTATATGCATCGATAGTAATGTATTACACATAAAAAACATAAAAACAAAAACAGTAAATTATATTTCAGCAAAATGATATCCGCAAATTGAGTGTTTGATGTTTTGGAAATTACAGAATTACGCATGTTAACAAGACACACAGATATCAACTCTCTCCTTCCAAACGCAACAATGGTGACAATTAGCAAACATACTTTTACGTAAAAAAGTAAAAGCTGAACATTAAAATACAAGTAACTTAGACTTCAACAAAAACAACATCAAAATAAACCAGTAAATTGTACAAAAATCTAAGTAATTTCTTCATGCTGCAGTGCATGTTGGGAAATTAGCTTTTAATTTCAACAACAGTAGATAGTATGTAATTCGAAAGCTACTGTATATGCAGCTAAATTACAGTTGTATACTGTAGCTGTAAAAACAGTATCTAGCTATTAATTTCAGCAACAGCAAAACACCGTTAATTTTACAGTAACATGCTGGTAAACCTGCTGCCAGTTCTTTACTGTTTTTTGATGAGAACATTTTTAACAGTGATATGTATTTCCAGTATATTACATAGTCTACATGTTGCAATGTGTATCAGCTGTCCAAAGAAGTATAACCAGATGAGATTCTTGTAATTACAGTAACACTTCTCTATATTATCTTCCATGTCAAATTTGGAATCCATTTGAAAAATTAGAATTACAGACAGTGAATGGAGTTATGTGAATGGAAAAACACACAGCTGAACTTGTGTTTGGTAGTTCTTGTGAGTTATTGTAATTTTCCCATGCCTCAGAATGAGACATTTGAACTCTGCAGGTCTGTATAGTATTATTACATTTCACATGTTCCTCAGATGTTTATTTCCACTGTCCCCAATAGAAGAAATCTATTATACCAAACTCTAGACTTGTGGTATTTGTGTATCCATGACTACTTCCTTTAAAGACATTTTATAGATTTGTGTTCTTGGCTAATAGTGCTCATGATTACACATTTCTCTTGAGAGCTTCATTATGAAAACAATGTGAAATCATATTAGTTTACAGAATGGTTATGAGCTTGACACTGCATAGCTACAGCCTGTACTTCAGTTTTCACGATTAATATGGCCTGATGATGAAAAACTAGATGAAATAAGTATTTTTTTCATTGCAAGAAAACATTACGTAACCATTATGTAATCTTTTATGTTCAGTCATATAATGTATGATGTTTAATTTGATACAAACATTTAATGGAAACTTCATACATGAGAATCATTTTTAAACACTCTTTTCACCGTGAGGATATTGGAAAGCATATTAAATAAACAATAAAAATAAACAGCCTCCTTTGACTCATTGTTTCCGAAGTAATATTAAGTAATCCTAAATTTGCAATAACTGAAGGAAATGCCAGTGCTTACAAAGATACAATATAATAATGTTTAATTTTTAGGCAAGTTTAGGTTTTAGGCATTGGTTCTGCATAAATTAAACGTAAGGTGCTGCTTTGACACTGTCATGACACTCAGAACATCTTGTTCTCTGTTATACAACCCAATCTTTGCAGTGTAAAGGAGGTTATCTATGGTTAAATAGATGCAAGAAAGAAACAATTAATCACAATTCAGCAAATATTACTATTACATGTAAATGGGAGATTTTTAAATATTAATCTTAAATTTAATGTATAAACAAATAAAGTGTATAAAAAAAACTAAAAACAAAAGTTTGAATGGGATCTGTATGTTAACCTCCTGAGACCAGAGCATGACTGCTGTGTGCATTTTCCATTTCCCTTTTTGATTAGTAACTAGTAGCACCTAATAAATAAGCAAATAAATAAATGTTTTTCTAGAGCAAATATTTTTCCTAAAAATGTCTACGTTGTGAAATTTTAAATAATACCAAGCTATAGAAAGTCTGGTTTAAAAAAATTATACAAAATAATCATAAATGTGTTTATTATGTTTCCAGGAGTGTTGGTTATTCATGTTTTTGAGATATTACATCAGGCATTAGCATAAATGATCAAATCTACCATAAGTACTGATTATCATTGTCCCATGTCTGCCAAATATGTTGAGTGGTCCAAACATCATCTAAAGCCTGAAACTAGGGCTGGACTGCGAAGAGAAATGGGCCTGGGATTTTGGTTGAGCCAATAGTTTTTGGTCAAGAGGGGGTGGTGGGTTGTGTGTTGTTCGCTGTCCTTTTCTGCATATCACGGCGCCGTTTTGAGGCCAATTCTGCATAATGTGGCGGCTCATTTGAGCTTATTGCGGCCCGTTCGGACCATTTCACGGCCAACCCACCAGCCCACTTGGTTCTCTTGATGGTCAGTCCTCCCCTGATTGGACCCAAAGTGCGTCGGCCCATGGGAAAATGCACGGTATGCCAGATTACCAGTCCAGCCCTGCCTGAAACTGAACTTTAAATAGGAAGTTTGGATTGAATGCACTTAGATGCATAGAGAGCTATAGGTTGCTTTCTTGCTCCCTATTTAGAGCATGACTTAACCTCTAGTGTGCTGTCTGTCTGCACTGGTCTCAAAACAGTTTGAAATGCACCTTATTTTCATCCTAACTCCATATACAGCCTCTGACAGCTACATCATCCAGCTTTTGGATGCATCCATTGCTTCTCAATGTGAAAATGCATAGTGAACATTGGATATTTTGAATTTAGCTCAGCATACAGTCCACGTATGTGGTCAATGTGTTTAACAGCATGCCGTTTCATGCTAAATCACAAAAAAATTTTAAATGGCATATCGGAAGAAGAGACTCAAGATCTTTTGACTCAAACAGGTTTTAATGTAAAAACTTAATTGGGCTTCTTACCAGATGTTGTTTTGTTTGCATTTCAACCAAACACACACTAGTCTGTGATTGACGGAATGTTGTTTAGTCACATGATTCGAAAAGTTTAGTGCGTCGAAAGTTTAACCTTTTACTGACAGCACAGAGTCTCTTTTTATTTTATCGTGGGCACTTAAATATACTGTGCATACTTCTAGATACCTTATTATCCGAATTGTTTCGATTTTTTAAATTAACCGGTTAAAATGTTTAACACTGCGTGTATGCTGTTTAAAAATGTGGTCAGATTTTCACAGTGATCTAACCAAAACGGCAGACGGGCTGAATGAAAATGCTAATTTGCTCTCTGACAGTAGGTGGCATTTATGCAGCAGAAATATAGCTGTTACCCTGGTAACGCCTGTACAAAAAGCAGTCCTGCGCTTATAAACAATATTTTACTAGGCATTAAACAGAGGTAAGAAGAAAATTAAATGCCATTGAAACTTTTCTGAAGACAATCAGTTCCCTTTAGAGATTCATTTATATAAAATAGTTATAAATATGCATTCAAGGGCTTTAGTTAAATTCTTCAGAAGTCATAATCACTATGAGAGCACTTGGATTTCGTCACGAGTCATTCTGTATATTTTATACTACTTGACACGTTTTAAATAAAGCGTTGTGACTGCAAATATTTTTATATTGCCATCAAATGGTTATAGTATGTTGTTGACTGTTTAGAAAAGGCACACACACATTTAGATGGTAATTGTTGTGTAATTTCAAACTTGTCACGCTACAAAACATAAGATTAATTGTGAATAATTTTAATTTACTGACAACCCTCAAACATTTGAACAGTAATTTTACATATAATCTCTCTGGGTAATGAAATGATAACGAAATTATTTACTTATTTTGCTTGTGGTTTTGGAAATGTCTGATGAAATTTGAGGTTGTTTGGTGGATTTTTTGCGTTGCATATTTTCACACTTTTTTTATTCACACGGTGCAATTCGAAATATTTATATCCAAAGGAGATTATTTTGGGAACTCAACAATCTTCTGTTATTTTGGCATGTTGTGAGCACAGTGTTGCAGATCAGTGGTGCTGGTGGGCTTAGATTTATGCATATGAATTAATTGATGTTGCAATATTTTTTAAACATATTTTATTACTGTTTATGTCAAGTCATGCAGTTCAAGTCAAGTCTCGAGTCGCTGGTTCTCAAGTCAAAGTCATTTTTTCATTTAGTCAAGCAAGTCACAAGTCCTTAAATTAGAGACTCGAGTCAAGTCATGTAACTCGATTCCCCAACCTCTGCATATAGCAAAGCTACATTACAACATCCACACATGTGGACACGGGGTCACACATGGTAAAAAGGGTGAATAATTTGAAGCTAGATCATTTTTATGCATTCAGATGACGTACAATTGACTCTGGTAGGAACTGTTATAAAGGGGATGCCGACAATTTAAATTGGACTCATAAATTGTAAATTGTTTTGCTGTGAAATGCTATAACTTCATGTGGTTGAGACACGATGACAATGATTATCATGCACATCAAAGAGGCCTAACATGTTCTGATTGCATGCAAGACAACAGATGTTGCCGGAAATTAAAGTGATTATCCTTTCATTCTTATCAAATTACGATCACACACAAGTTGCTGTGTAATTCAAATGTAGAGACTTTTTCTTTCACTTTTCCTGTTCTTGTGAAAACCCCATCTGTCTTTTGAAAGCCTGAGGAGCATTCCATCTTCCTGCACTTCAAGCAACTCCTCAAGTTCAGGACATCATGCATTGTTTTTTATTCCCCTCTGCTGGTGAGGTTTGTAATACAGCACCATAGCCACAGAAGACAATTGCATCTGGCCTTGATTGATGCTGGCCCTCTGCCAGCACACTGAAACCCCAGAGGCATGTCAGTATGTGGAGGCTGATGCAATGGCAACTGATTTAACTGCAAATCTAACAGGGTAGTATGTCATTGTGTCACCAGGCAATTGAGGTTATTATGGGGCAGGGCAGACAGACGGGTCAGCAGACCGTGCCATCATTAGAAATGCAGGGCTGACCTACTTCAAACAGTCCATACTGCACTTGCTCACTCTCATCAACTCTCTAGACTGGCCAGTACTGGTATGACATGCAGAAAAAAGGAACCATGATAGGATGAATTTGATGCTATTGAAATAAGGAAGTCATTAGTGGAGAGTACTTACTACAAAAAATGTATGAACAAAAAATAAACACAAACAGATGGAACTGGTTTTATGTGCTAATACACACACACACACACACACACACACACACACACACACACACACACATACACACACATACACACACACACACACACACACACACACACACACACACACACATCTCAATGTGTAGTGAAATACAATATTTGTACTGTAATTGGTGAAGAACTTTTCACTTGCTAGCACACGTGTGTATTTGTCTTTATATCGCCAATAATTAATATAAATAAATCCTTTAGTCCTAGGCTTGCCAAGGACATGTGAGTCTTGAAATTATGTTGACCACTGGTTGGTAACAATGGCAATCTAGAAATTAGTTACTACTAATGCCAGAATATCCTGCAGTTATAAAAACTTCACAAAGTTTGACCTTATCAAGACTAACAATCTAACATTTGTAACGTCATTTATTTCAAAACATCAATGTTTCCAATAAGTGAAGATATGGCACTTACCTGATTAGATGACATGTTTTCGGATATCTGTCTTTTCCTTTCTTTCATTATTTATTTGTCCATTCGCTCTGATAAGATGTCCTGTATCCATGTGTACACTGGTGCCTCAAATCACATTCACCCATGAAGAGGAGCAGAGCTGAAGCAACTTGCATCATTACCACAACAATCTTCCACATGATGTATGCAGTTTTATTTTTTTAACTGCTAGAGGGCCAAAAGTTACATAGTGTAGCTTTAATCTACACATTGCTTAATTAATTAACTAAAGATGCAATTTTGGTACCAATTTTTCCTATGTCATATTAGCAATACAAAGACAATTGCATATTCTAAATGTATCTTATCAAATGCCAATTTATCCAATTTATCCAAATATTCCCCAAAATATGGCAATAATTATAAGTCATAAATAGAAAGTGTATTTTATTTTTCTATTTTTCTAGGTAGGTTGTAGAAGTTGATTACCCTGAACGTGTAAACACTGTGACTCTTTGTCAGTGGTGAACTCAACTGCATTTTTGCATATAAATGGAGACTTATGTCTATGCAGAAAAAAAGGGCTTTTCCTAATCAGTGGAAGTTTTCAAACTGGGATGGATGTTTTGGAACTGCTTTACACAATTTGCCTACTACATTGAGATTCCCTCCTTTCACTGGATAGTTTAGGAAGGCCCATCCTGGTATGAAAAGGCCCACTGATTACTACATTGGGACTCCTTACTTTCATTGGATAGTTTAGAAATGATCATCCCGGTTTGAATACGGCCATAGATTGGGAAACACCCATTATTGTTCTGCAGAGACCTATACTTCCTTGAATGGGAGAAATGAATCTTTTCACAAAAAGAGCCTCCCACAATACTGTTAGGGAATGCCATGTTCCCTTTAGAGAACCCACATCAAGGGCTTTGCCATTCAGAGGGGATAGGGAATGGGGATGCTCACTTCTGACTGGAATTTGCCAACTATTAAATTAATGTGAATTTGGCTACAGTATTTAAAAAATAATTCAGCTAAACTTCCTCTGTGAAATTCAGAGACATTTTTTGAACGTATGGGCACTTGCAAAGTGAAATGTCCACAAAGTGGCACCAAAAGTGAGTTGTAAAGCAAGTTGTTTTTAGATGACACTTATTTAATACAGTGAAGGGCAATGCATATTTTATGAACTGTACCCTCAAACACAAACCCAAAGCCTAAACATAGCCGTCAGTAAAGTATAAATGTAATCTTAAAGATTACTTACTGGTTCCAACACAGAATGAAAACCCATGTCTACATGCAATTGACTCATCATTCATGCCACAGAAAGAGGTAAACAAACTTGAATTTAGGCAACTATGTCTGATGTGAAATGCCGCTTGTCAGTAATTGTAAGAATAGTGTCAATGTAAGTATACCCGAACATTCAGTAGCAATATGTTGAGTTCCCGTGTAATCATGTTGTTCTGATATGGCAACACTGGGCAAACCAATGGTGTGTGATTGGGGAGGGACTATAAGTTTGACCAATGTCAAATGGGGTTCGCTGAGAGAGGTTTCAACTTGATGCGTTAATATCGAATTCCAATAATGTACGGTTACATGGTTTCAAATGAAGCTCATCCAATCAGAGTTTAGAATCAGAACGGTCCACTTTCTAATAAAATAATAATGGGTATTGATATAAGAAATAATCCGAAAGAATTTGCTAATATGTGTCATGCAAAAAACAAACAAAAAAATAAAAACAGAACGGAACAGAAATTGCACAAATAATAGTAATAAATGTTATACAAGCAGACCTATTTCATCCACCAATTTATGTAATTAATAAAATTGTAAAGCAGTTTTTACAAACACTAAAGCCCTAATGAACCCAAGGCATAAATGGAATGTGATTTAATTTGCATTTTGGCCTCTTAAATATTACAGATCCATTTCCCTAATGCAAATGTAATGGAGATCATTCATTCCTGTAGAAAGAGCACACAGTCAAGTGCTCCAATGTATTGCAAGCAATTACAAGCACTGCATGGGCAATATCCTGAAGTACATTTTTATATGACTCACTAGTGTATTACAAGAGCTGTAATGATTCCTAATGATTCCAATGTAGTTTGTTTCTTTGTGAGATCAAATAACTCCATTAAAACAAAGGAAGACATACCATCACTTTTACATCTGAACTAACTCATCATTTTCAAAGTCTGTGTTCTCTAGGAAGTGTCTTTGTGTGTGTGTGCATATTGAGCTGTAAGCAAAGACAACGCTATGAATATACAGTAGAGTTCATGCATGGATTATGCACTGTGCCCTTAAGTCAACCTTGATCACTGAACTGAAACCAAACTTCCTGTATATTTATATGTAACTTTTTTTTTTTTAAATGTACACTAATTCATTGTTTGTATAGGCCAGGGGTCAGCAATCTTTTTGACATCGCGTGCCATTATTTGATTTTCCTGGTCCATGGCTGTACCGATGACATGCGCATGTATGTGATTTTCTGTAGTTTGAGGCCACTTGTGAAAATATTTCCATTTTGCATTTTTCTATTTTAATAGTTTATTTTTCATTCCAAATTATATTATCAGCGTAACAGTTTCAGTGATAAATCTGTGCAAAACCAGCATGTGAAAACTCTTGTCTGTGAATTTTGCAGAGCATCTTGTGAAAGTAAAAAAAAAAAAACATTCTCCCCCTTTTCTCACTAAGTAAGAATACCCAATGCACTCTAAGTCCTCGTGTTGGCGTAGTGACTCACCTCAATCCGGATGGCGGTGTATGAATTTCAGTTGCCTCCGTGTCTGAGACCATCAATCCATGAATCTTATCACGTGGCTTGTTGAGCACATTACCGCGGAGACGTAGTGTGCGTGGAGGCTTCACGCTATTTTCCATGCCATCCACGCACAACTCACCAGTGCCCCACCGAGAGCAAGAACTACTTTATAATGACCACAAGGAGGTTACCCCATGTGACTCTACCCTCCCTAGCTACCGAGCCAATTTGGTTGCTTAGGAGAGCTGGCTGGAGTCTTCCCACTGCTATGACTGGAGTCTTCATCTCATATCAATTTACACCATTTTAAAAGTACCAAAGTCAGTACCAAAAGTAGCCTACTATTCATGTCTTTATGTGAATAAAAGCTTTTATTTGGAAAACAATTAATTTGTGCACCTTTAAAGCTAAAGAGAAATTAGATGAAAATGATTTTGTGCAACAATGTATGTGTATATGTTATATACAATATTATAAATAGCTGATATTATTTTAAAACCTCCAATGGCCTCATACAAAACATCTCTCAGGATCATTAGCTATGATGAAGTCATTTCTGCATGACAGTTTTTCAACTTGTAAAATCACTTAACGTGACAAGTCATGCCAAACAAAATCAACCAATAAAAGGCATCCATTTCTGCGTCAGTTCAGTAATATCAGAAATGCTGAGCTGCTTCAAAAGCTTGAGACACATTCAATATTTCACATCGAGACCAGTTCAGGCCCATGTCAATCTAACACCTGATATAAAAAGAAACCACGTTCAATCAGTTAGGTATTTTTTGCTTTCTTTACTCGTTTCTTTTGGGCTGCTAATGTGATGGTGTTGTTTTGGTCATACATCATCCAAACAGGTGGAGCTTCATCTTCCACCAGCCTGCTGATGACAGACGACACAATTGCTGGGAGAACAGGCCTTTAATTCAATGTGCAATCAGGTTGATGGACAACCTCTCAGCCGAGCGGTGATGAATACAACTCCAGTATTTCATACCTGTTTTTATTCTGTTTGTGTTCTGCTTGTGCTGTTCTACTGCACCAGAAGTTGTTTGAGCAAAACCGATGCAAAAGCACTGGACAACACATCATTAAGAACCTATTTCTAAATGTCAAAATAAGATGCGTGACAGAAGTGCTATCTACTGAATGCTGTACAGTGAGTTTACTCTGCATATTTGAAGCCATTCAGTGTTATGTACAATTTTGTGATTTCCTTTGCATTTTACAAAAAAATAATATAAACTTTTTTTTTTTTCCAAAGACCAGAGTAGAAACTGATAAAAAAGCAAGAAGCAACCAACAACTAAAGACGTCAGTTTTTACGATTTATAAACTCGAAAAATGGTCTGCTATGGATTATAAACCAGTAGAACAAATAAACAACATTTTGACTCCTAAAGCCACTTTTTGTCATGTAAATTCTTAATGCCAATGCTTTATTAATTTGCCACATTAATTCTGTTCCCACTGCCCCCATTTTTTGATCTCAGAACTGAATTGGACATACTCAATATTAATGGCTGTAGTTCATCACCTTTTTTTATTATAGTCATAGTTGTGGTCTATTTTGACAGAAGACACTTATAAGTTTGTTGCCCAGATGTCCGAATTTATTAAAGTCATAAAGAAAAATAGTTATAAAAGCTCAAATTTATAGGAATTGATCTGGAAATTATTTTCATAATATATTTTTTATGAAATTTTTAATTACACTGGCCTTAAGAAACTAGAGACACAATGGAGCTCAAGCCACAAGTCTGATAATGTTATATTCCAAATCTGAGGATAACTTTAAAACTCAAGGGTTTTATGAAACATGATTTAAGAGTGTACCATTTTTTTTAAAGGAAGTTTACAAAAATAATGAAATATAAAAAATACACACAAAAATTAAAACAATGAAGTGATTAAAAGATCTTATATATAACCACCACCTCAAATCCAAACATTTACTGTCTCCAACGAGCCCATTTGCCATCATGCAAACATCCGTCAACGACACCAGGTGAAAATGAATATAGCCTCAACTAGACCTAAACATTTATAAACGTAGTCAATATATCATCATAATAAATAAGCCTAATAAATTCCCTTGTGTTCCCAAAAAATGCTGCCAAATGTGTGTTCTTATGGAAAGTGTTTGTATTACTGCCTAAAGAAAAGAAAATAGAGTTCAATTTTAGGTTCAAGGTGAACGTGTCTTGTATTGCTTTATGATTAAATCACTTCGTCTTTGTTTCTTTAATACAAAGATACCTGTATATATTACTGAATCTGCAGAGTTGCGTTCACAATGCGTAAGAGTGAACTAAACTCAGCACCTCACGAGATGATCGGAGATCATTTGATGCATTCTCATCGACAGCATTATACTTGCAAACAGTTTTAAGACTTAATGAAAGATTGAGAAAAAGGAGTGAGAACTCTTTACATGGGCTTTCTCCACGAGACAGGGTCACGTAGCACGCCTCTGAACAAACAGCGAATCAGACACGAGCATTGACGGCTTTTCATGTGTCTGTTCTTAAAATATAATAAAGTGTGTTTCTTCAAGCGCATGTCTTTTTGACTAACAGCATTTCTTGTCATGTTTCACTCCGAGACGTCTTACAGGTCGCCCGCCTGTTGCGGGTAGATGGGCAAAATGACTCGTGCATGAATACTTGCATTTTGACGAGGAGCTCACAAAATTGAATTGAGTCTCTTCGCATTTTGCGGGTGGCGGGTGCTATTTCACACCCTGGGCGCACATAAAAAAATAACTAACTTTCATAAAATCACTTGTAGAAAATGCTCTTAACCACTAAAATCAATAGTTATTGGGAAACGAGGACCAGAACTCTATGTGCGTGTCTAGGAGAAGCGCTTTCATTGCTCACTGAGCACACATACCAAATCAGATGCGCATCAGCGTTTTTACTTTCATTTGTTCTTCAAAATATAATCATGTCAAACATGCATGTTTGTGTCTAATTTCTTGTAATATATGACTCTGAGAAGTTTTACAGGTCACCTTCCAGAGTGTCTGATACATCAGCAAATTATGGTGTTCATTTCAAACCTTGTTCACCAGGAGTAGGCTATAGACAAATTTGGGAGAAAGGAAATCAAAACAGTGTCATTTTCAAGCTTTGCAATCGCACCTACACTTTCGGTGGGAAAATTATCTCTAGAAAGTTTTGAGCCAAAAGTTGTTTGGGGGGTATTGGTGTTCGCGGTCCTTTCTGCATATCGCAGCGCCGTTTTGTTGTCCGTTCTGCATAACGTGGCGGCTCATTTAGCTAATCGCGGCACAGTCGGCACGTTTCACTCGGTTCTCCCGATGGCCATTCCGTCCCTGATCGGCCCCAAAGTGCGTCGGCCCACTGGGAAAATGCCCGTAATGCCAGGTTACCAGTCCAGCCCTGAGTGTGAATGAGAAATTACCATAAAACAAAACACAATATAATTGTTCAGACATAATAGCTATTAAAATGAACTCATATGCTATCATATTAAGCTAATAAGAAATGTCCTTCCTGTTATTTGAAGACCAACAACAGTAATGATACAATAACACAATTTAATCATAATTTATAGTCAAATTACTGTATCATTGCTAATGATAACTTTTTGTTTTTTTTTTTTCAAATCAAAGGAAAAAAAGGGAGAACAAAAAGTTCACTAGTATCCATCACCATCACAAGGGCTCTTTTCAGTTCTTCTGCCCACAAGCATAACAAATCGCTCTGAAAGGGGACATGATTTTTATTAACATAAATCATATACTGAAATTGTAACTTGTATTATATATACTGCATAAATACAATGAAATATATGACATGTCATTGATACTGTTTTCCAGTCTTGCTTACCAGGGGGGTGCTTCAGCACCCTCAGCACACCTCTTCCTGCACCTTTGCATTAGATTGCATAAATTGGTGGAACATGTACATTAATTATGTACATATACAGTATAATATATCATAATTTCAAAAATGTTGCACTCTTTGGACTAAAGTATCTAATGGAGGTTGTTTAGT
The DNA here is from genome assembly GCF_025860055.1 of Xyrauchen texanus. Classification (NCBI taxonomy): domain Eukaryota; kingdom Metazoa; phylum Chordata; class Actinopteri; order Cypriniformes; family Catostomidae; genus Xyrauchen; species Xyrauchen texanus. The sequence goes on from NC_068290.1 coordinate 35,655,827, forward strand.
GAAGCCATCAAATGACAAGTATACTGGATCTTACATGATTGGAGATGAATTATTTCATAATATGGGATGTATGATACAAATGTTTTGATGTTTACTCTACATAAATTAAGGAAATATGTTTGTTGTAACATATTGATTTAATTAAAGCATGAAACGTAGAGCTTTAAAATGATGTATTGGTCTTAAAGACTACTTAATAAATGACCATTTAAAAATGTAGTTAATGTAAACAAGCGCTCTGGTGGTTCTGTAGGGACCCACCAGAGGTTATCTATCTTCATTTGGGGGGCTTTTCTTGCAAAAAATGATATATGTGGCTTTTGCTAACATAACCCACTCCCCCAAAACCAGTTGAGTATTACATTATTAGAGCAACTTCTGATTCAAATTCTACTATTGTAGTGACCTGAATTCCTTAGAAGGGACTCATACTGACTAAATGCTTTATAATATATGCATTTGGATGGTTGAAAATATATCCATGGATTTGTATTGAGTACTTGGGGGAACTGTGCCCTGTTGATCCTAGAGTACTGCAATTAAATTAGATTTTTTAATGATATGCTTTATTCAAATTACCTCAGTCCCTAGTGGACCACCTTAGACAGGTGACTTATTGACTTAGGAGTTTGTGCATTCAAACATGGCATTAAAATGATGTTTGCGTCAACAGATTTTAGTGATCCACAAACATCTTGAATATACATGTGCTTTCCTTTTTACATCAAACCAGCACTAGCATGACACCCATTAGCCATGCATGATTGCACTTGTGAAGATATTCAGCTTTTAAAATTAGCTGCAGATAGCTGATATCCTTAGAGAACATGTATATTGTGGAATATTGCTGACTGGTTGATCTTGTTTCTTGCCATCTGTGACTTCCAAACTCTGGGTGAAGGAACGTGGGTGTGTTTTATAATTAAAGAGAGAGTTTTAGAATGCTCATTAACACCTTCACAGCTTTCCAGTTAACACAACTTACTTTAGAAAATGTTATTCTGGTTTCACTGAATTTGAAATTAAAGTTAAAATTTGCAGTTGCTGAAACAGCTTTACACTTGCTAAACAAGTTAGTATTGATGCTACATTAGGAAACAAAGGTTTGCTTTTTTCAGCAATGTGTTTGGAAAGTTGCTCTGCCGCACCTTTTTACCAATATATATATAGATAAAAAATATATATATATGTATATATAAACTGTGGCTGTACCATGATATAGTGATGATATTGAAAGGGGATACCTTTGTAGTCAATATTGTATATACCATGGTACTAAATTTTTACCATTTGTTTCATTTTCCATGGAATTTACATGGTCCTCCAAGGTACTAACATAGTACATGTCCTAAAATCATTGTATTACAATGGTACGGTTTGATAGTTTTTTGTTAGTGACTTCCATAGTAATACTCAAACAATACTGAAATCCACTATATTCAGTATAAAGAAAATGTTCCAGTTTCCACACCTGCGTGATGCATCACTTTATCTTAGCATTTATATTTCTTGATGATATGGGTCACCTCCAAAGTATAATGTTAACATTTCATCTAAAATATAGAACACTCTAGAAAGTTTTTATTTTACTACACCAATATTACACATTAAACTACATGCTAGATCAATCATACATCCAAATCTTGTAGTTTAAGGCCCATGTGAATCCCATGTGTGTACATACACAAACAAAATTATTATTATTTCTTTTTTTCTGACCGCAGAGATCCATCTTGGTGTCCAGAGTGTTTGCAATTACTTTGACTGCTCGGGGTGGTAGCACTCTGGAGAAGATAAAATCTAGGGGTATAATAACTTGGTACCTCTTCAAGATTCTGGACAAACTTGTTATATGCAGCTCTCCTCTGACCTGGATGAAGAAATTAAAAACATCTCTGATTTACTACAAAGGTCTCTCTAATACAACACCTCAGATATGAGAATCTATTATCTTAATTGTCATCAGTGATTAAAGCTTGTTTATGTAAAGTTGCAATGAAATAGAAAAAATGTAAATGTCAAGACTTTCAAGTATTTCACTGTGGGTAGAATTTGGTTTATTCTTGTTCGCAGCATGAATACACAAAATTGTGAATGTGTGCTTGGGATTTGTGGTAACTTAATCGGACCCCTACAGTGGTATTCTCAATGTCGATTAATATCTTGGAAACTCAAAGTTTTACTCTCTGCAATTGTTTATAAGAATGCTATTTGAGTGTGAATTAATTCTGGGAATTCAGCTCAATTATTTAATTGGTTGGTATACATATTGCAAATTAAACTTCTGATTCCAGAATATTAGCACTGTGGATATGAACACACACTCATCTCAGTTTACATTTCACACTATGTCATACTTTCTCCATCACTGTCATTCACTTTACTAAAGACATCTCTAGATTTCTTCTTCTTCTTGGCCAAATAAATTGCAGTATGAATACAAGAGGTCACACCAAATAATTTTATGTAGCTCATTTTCATACAGTGACAGCTCAAAAAGTACCAATCTTAGCAGACTATCTGTTTGTTCAATAAATGGAAGATGGGTGGGAGCAGTGATTATTTTTGCATTACCGTTTGGTGGCACTAGTGGCACAGATATTACACGTTTCAGATCCGCCAAAGCTCAGATACTGTGTCGAACTGTTGCGCTAGGTTTGTCATTGGCATTGGTTCTCATGTGTGTTGTATCCAAAAATAAATTCAAAAAATAAAAATCTGGTCAAATATCCAAAGGATAGAGGTTAACTATTCTTCAGAAGAATATTCAGAAAATATCATGAAATAAGAGGCGATATTAACTACTCTCATTTCTTATTTTTGTAAAATTGTATCTGACAGAACTAAGAACCTGAGTGAATCTTAATGAGGCAGGGAAGGTTTGTTTACCGCTCATCACCTCTTTGCAGATTTGCCCAATTTGTTAGTGGCCTCTGCCTTCCCATGCAAACATGATGAAACAGTTCTGAAGTCACAGGAAAGCTTCAGGTGTGCTTCACCAAACATGCTGCACATTCCCTGCTGGCTTATTAAAAGCATATTTGCATTTCATATTTGTTTCCAAACTTCACAAGGTCCTTTTTTTGGCCTCTCTCCCACAACATGAGCCAGGGAGAGTGTAGATTAATGACCATACAGAGATTCTCATTTGACACGGAGTCACTTTAGAGTTTAATTCATATTCAAAAGCCGAAATGTCAGCCTCCGAATGCACTTTACTTACAAGTCCTGCTTGAGAGTTATACAAGAGATCAGTTAATGTTTGTTCCCAGAGGATAATAATACTGGCAAGAAAATAACATTCCCATTATCTGTCACTGTTGAATTTTAATTAATTTTAATTTGTTTCAGATGCAAAAAGCACTTATGATTGTGCAGCTTTAAAATGTCTATCAGGAGATGTGCCTCAGTTTACTTAAGTGGCTTTAATTAAAAGAAACAAGATATTCTAATATCACTATGAATCCCAAATGTAATATATATATATATTTAATTTTATTTTAATATTATTAGTTTTTTATGGGTTCTACCAGAACGCTGCTGTACTGTCGAGGGAGATTCTGGTTATATGCCAGGGGCCGAACAGGTGGCACTGCTGTGAAAGTGTTCATGTTTAACTTGTCTGTTCCCCAAAGCGGCAGGTCTCTAAGCCCTGTTGGAATGTGACAGAGAAGTAAAAGAGCATGTGACCTTGTCAAAACTTTGGAAAGAATTCAGAAGGTATAACTCCAGAGGATTTGATGGAGGTTAGCTCTAAGGCCTAATCTCAATCTCAATCTCAGTTGTCACAACTTCTGCAAAGACATCTATATATGAAAAGTACACAGTCATATGAAATGGGTCTATTTGGGCCTGGAGCATAGTGGAATTTGATTGGTTAGGGATTACTGGAAAAAAATTCTGACTTAAAATATGACTGACATAAAAATCCATATCATGATTTAGGTTATTCCACCAAATGCCTTCCTATCAGATCTGTTAGAAAATGTTTCAAATACTGTGAGCAAAATATAAATTAATTTCAGACTTCAAAAATATTCTTAATGATCTCAAATTAATTGTAAATGCAAGTTAATTTACAGTATATTATTAAGATCAAACGCACATGAGGACTAGGTTAACCCTAGTACTTTAACATGAGAGAATAAATGACAATACAAGGCTCTCTGGAATACTCAATTCTGATTAGTCAATGGCACCATCTAGTGGTCTGAAATTTCTGAGAAACAACTGTACATCCAAGGGGTTAAGACATACAGGTTTGGACCAGTCATATTCCCTGTTTTCTTTGTGCTTTCATGTTGGAATTCTTGTTTAGTTTCCTGTGTTAGTTTTGTAGTCCTTGTAGTTTTACTCCCTAATTGTTTGTCATTCCCTGATTGTTTCCCCAGGTGTTCTTTGTTTTGTTGTGTATTTAAGATCATGTTTTCCCTGTTTCCTTTGTCAGTTTTTGCATGTTTTGTCTATGCTCTGTGCTAGGTTCCCTGTGTTTTTCTTTTCCTTTTATTCTGAGTTAGCTTGTTTTTTTTTCAGTTTAACAAAGCTGCGTGTAGATCCTCATTCCTTGCCTGCCTCGTCACAGGACCGGTCGTCCGGGTATTGAGAGTCATCTTTTCTATGCCACTTGTCACTCTTGGATCTTTTAAAGTAAGACAATATAATTATTTCAGCTCATACTGATGTTTAATGTCCATTTGTTTATTTATTTGGTAATTAGCCTTGTAATAAGCTGGATAAAGAGCAGTCAGTCTGTCATTTTCACAAAATAAACACCAATAGAACATCGACTCAAACTGCAGGTGCAAATCAGCTGTTCAGCAATTACTTCTCACATAATTACATAATTTTAAAGCATATTTATATATATTTTTTTATTTACTTGGTTAGTAGCCATGTTATAAGCGGGAGAATGTACAGTCAGCTTGTTGTTACCCCTCCACTTATTTTACAATAACAATTGGGTGACTATACATGATCCCTTACATAAAGGCTAAGGCATATAGTACTTTTAACATAATGGTAAGTCTTGCGCACAGTTAAGTATACAAGTAGACTATTTTGACAATGAGCCCATATGGTGAACTTCTGCCATTCTTTTCTAATGCTTGAGGATTCCTTAGGATATGCAGAGAAGCAGGTGCTACACACCACCAAGGGAAGTGCACAAGGTTTGAGAGACTTTACCAGACTTTAGATTTGACTTGTATCATTAGTTCTTCTGGTGTTTAGGAATAATAGTTTCTATACTGTTTTCTCTTTTTTACCTTTATTACCTACACTACTTAAGGCATTGAGTGCATTTAAATGCACATTTACATGCAGATTATGCTTAATAAGCCAACAACGCATGCAGCCATTTAAATGCTTTAAACAGTGTTCCTTTATTGGCGTAAAGGCCATAAATGGCTTATAAATAACCACATCGACATGGTTAGATTTTTGCCCATTATGCCGATTTTGCATGCCATGTAACCACCTTTCCCAGGGTTCTTACCAGCTCATCCAATATGTGCACATGTTGAGCGCATGCCTCTTCATGGTTTGATGTCAAAATTAGAGAATAACGTGATTATTTCAAATGTCATGTTAACAGCTTTGTTTCCTTGTCAGATTTTTTTAATTAGTAGATTTTAGAGAGTAATCAGCATACTGATGTGCATGTAAACAAGCTCATTGTAGACATGGAAATATTGCAGTGTGGCATCATCAGAGGGCATGTGCTAGAAGGGATATACATTCCAGCAAGTTGGCTGGAGCAAGATGGTACCCTTCCCCGAACTACAACTCCCAAGCCACCGCTTAATGAGGCCGATGGAAAGATGGTGACCAGTGCGAACTACAATTCCCAAGCTGCCACTTAATGAAGGCCAGGTGCAGATGAAGAGGGTGGTGGCTTGCCCTATAAGACTGGACTTTGTTTGTGAAAAAGCAGAAGAGACCTGAGTTGTGCTCTGAAAGACACAACTTTTTTATGATTTTGTCATATACTATTGGTGAATTGAGACCTTTTTTTTTAACCCATTAAAACACAAGTTGTGGTATTTCCTGCCAGGACACCACACAAAGATCCCCAACCCCACTGGATACCACATATGGTAGAGACTGCAAGCATGTGGATGACTTCTGATGTCCTGTGAAGATCTGGAGGACCTCACTGGAGGTCAACCCAGTCAATTTCAAAATCGAGGACTTATTAAGAGTTTTGATTGAGAAAAATTTGATCCAGCATTGATCTCAGGCAGCCTGAGTCCTGGGTACAGTGGCCAGAAGATCAATGGGTGAGAATTCTAACCCCACCTTTATCTGAGGAGTCCTAGAAAGCCTTCCTTGATTTAGACCCTGCAAAGGCCAATAATTATGATCAGTTAAAGAAGGAAGTATTAAGAAGAAGTGGACTTAACGAATTTGGAAGGACCCAACGATTCCATGCTTGGCACTTCCAGAGAGAACAGCCTCCTCGTGCACAGATGCACAAGATAATGCACATCGCCAGGAAGTGGCTAAAACCTGACAAGAGAACCTCCATGGAATTAGTTGATTCATTTGTAATGGATAAATACATGAGAGCCTTGCCATACGAAGCAAATACATTTGTGTGTCAGAGTAACCTTACTTCACCCCAAGACTTAATCAAAGCAGTAGAAAGGTTTCAAGCTAACACAAACACGCTAAACACACTATCAAAAGGCACTCCATGCTCACAGCTGAAATCGTCCCCCAAAATCCCTACACTGCGATGGTCCAGCCCACCAATGGGAAACACCAGCCAGCAAGAGCCCCAAGTCCGAAACGTAGTATAAAATGAGGACGTGTTATATGTGCGGGGAAGTATGACACATTTCATGGCAGTGTCCCAAGGTAGAAGAGCCCATGCTGACTGCAGAATCTTCAAGCGGCCAGAAAGACAACTTATTTGCTGTGCTGTTAGGAGACTCAGCCTTCCAAGCCATGACCTGTGTCGGTCCACAGCCGGGATGTAGAAGCATTGTTGAACTCTGATAGCATGATCACCCTCGTCCACAACTCCTTGGTTAACCCCAAGGAAATCTCCCTGGAAAGTTCACTGCCAGTTTTATCTGTGCATGGAGACACCTGTTTCTACCACATGTTCGCCGTAACAATAATCTCAGAACTATTTCCGCAGTTGTCCCAAGTGTCAGCAGGTAGCACCAAAGCTTACTTAACGAAATCCACTGATTCCCCTTCCTATCATAGAAATGCCATTTGAGAGAATATGGATGGACATTGTGGGTCCCCTCCCATAGAGTGTCTGGGGTCACCAGTAAAACCTAATGATGTTACATTATGCTTTTCGCTACACTGAAGCAGTGCCCTTAATGAAAGCCACAACCAAGCAGGTTTCAGAGGAACCTTTCCTTCTCAGTAGCAGAGTAAGAAATCCCAAAAGAGGTCCTCACTGATCAAGAAACACCCTTCATGTCCAAGGTCATAAAATACCTCTGTGTCCTGTTAAATATTAAACAGTTAATAACTTCTCTGTATCATCCCCAGAAAGATGGCCTAGTCGAGCATTTTAACAAAACACTCAAACACATGCTCTGCAAAGACATTGAGAAAAATGGATGATACTGGGACCAACTTTTGCCGTATTAGTTGTTTTCAATAAGAAATGTGCCACAGGCTTCTACAGGGTTCTAACCTTTTGAATTACTGTACCCATTTAAACCTTGAGGTCTGCTGGATATCGTGAAAGAAGCCTGGCAAGAACAGCCTTGCCCCACACTGTAACTTCATTGAGCAGGTGGGAAAAATGAGAGTGAGAGAATGGCAGCCATATATCCCATAGTCAAGGAACACATGAAAAAAGTCCAAAGGGAGCAACATACCATGTACCACGCTCACAGTAAAGTGCAAGTTCTGGCAACCTGGCAAGGGCCATTTAAGGTCATAGAAAAGGTAGGTGAGTTGAATTACTGGGTGAGACAGCCTGTAAAAAGAAAGATGGATCAAATTTACCACATAAACCGTTTGAAGTGTTGCCACCCTAGAAAGGTACTGTTGAATTGTCTTTCTCTCAGGCAATCCAGTGAACCCCCACGAGACGATGTAAAAGTGAGCATTGACCTGACCCCACAACAGAGACAGGAGGTGTTGGAGCTAGTGGACCGCAACAAGGATGTCATCTCCACTGTTCCAGGTCACACTCAGATGATCCAGCATGAGAGCCACACAATTTCAGGTAAAGGTGTGAACCAGCTCCCCTACAGAATTCCGGAGCCTCGACGAGAAGCCATCAAAGAGGAGGTGGAATTTATTTTGGAGCTGGGGTGTCATAGAGGAGTCATTGAGCGCCTGGTTCAGGCCCATTGTAATGGTGCCAAAACCGGATTGCACATTAAGGTTTTGCAATGACTTCAGAAAATTAAAAAATTCTAAAAACTTTGATACATATCCCATCCCCAACAATAATGAGTTAATTGACTGACTGGGTAGAGTGGAGACTTATAAAACAGGATACATATAACAATTAGTGCAGTGTATTTATCAAGATTTAGTTGATGTTTAGAAGTATGCACAAGTGTGTTGTCAAAAGTATGAGACTGAAAAAAGTAGAACGAGCTACAGTCATAATATCTGGTCCGATCACGGTCATAGACATGGGATTTTTGTGTCCCCTCCTCCATATCCACCACTCTTGTGAAAAAACCTTTATCCTACGTTAAGTGAAAAGGGCGATTTGGCAAAAAAAAAGAACAAAAAAAAAAAAAAAAGAAAAAGCAGCTTACACAAGCATTAAAATGTTTGAAATTTTTAACTGTATTCTAATAATGAAGTTTGAAGTTTCACAAAGTTTTGGATGTACCGTGTAGTCTACCTATGCTGAATTTGCCAAGAGTTTGGTGCAAGCTGGTGTTCAGCTTAGTTTAGCATTCCTGAGCCATGTGGCTTGAGGTTTTGTAGGCCCCTGGCCATCTGAGGCCCGTGGCAATGGCCTGGTCCATAATCTAGCCCAGCATCCGCTGGTAAAGAAAAAAAGTTTTTGATTCTTATAAGGTTGGAAATGGTTACACATCCACAGCTAAATCCAGGATTATTCAAACTGTACAAAAATGTATTAATTCAGCAAAATATTTTGTCTTAGAAGAAGTGCTTGTCCAATTCAAATGAAACAATGAAACTGGTACTCAAGAAAGTCACAGCAAATTTGAAGGTTTCGAAACCTGGCTTTTAAGAATCTCATTAATATCTTGATTTTTTTATGATTTATAGATAGAGGGTGCCTCTCAGTCAGCTCCCTTGTTCAATAGTCAGGGCACTGATCAGGGAGTTGGCCATTTTAAATGATGCCTCAGTTGCAAAATTGCTTCAGGGCACTGAAATGTTTGCTACTTAAAAAAATCCCACAATGCACTGTAAAAACCAGGGAGCATCATTGCTCACTGTGTCCCTTTACCGGAAAAGTCGTCATGTCTTCTGAAGTCACTTAATTTTTTAGAAGTTGGTGACTTATTTTATCTTTAAAAGAGACGTTTCTTGTAATGTCTTTCATCCATAATTACAATGAAAGAAACAAAAATCTTTTAAATATTAGTGTTGTTAAAAGTAGGTTTAATTTAATGTAATTTATTTTTAATAATAATAACATTGTACATTTGAATATCTTCAACAAAAATGAATGATAGGGTCGATGGTGCTGATTAATAAAATAAAATTAATAAAAGCTGCACCTGAATGCTTGAGCTTGTTATTGTGTCGCAGGTAATTGAATCACAATTGTCCCAATGTTAAGAGGATGAACACCTTGTTTTGGACCTCATGTATTCAGAATCTCCATCTTGACTGGATGAGTTGAGATTACTCTGTGTTCCACTGAACACTAAAGGATCCGAAGGAGACAGCCGAGCAATCCGTATCTCCAAACGATTGCCTGCAGAAGTGAAGAAGATTTTCCTTCCATCTTCAATCGAGTCGACATCGCTGATTTCACCGCCTGCCCACCGAGAATCAGCAGCCGTACCGTCTGTCGACAGAGTGAGGAAACGACCTTCCGTCATCACCCGAGCCTCGAGGAACCGAGTCGGAGTCAAACAACGGATGAACACACAGTCCTCACGTGGTTCAAGTAAGAGGTTACGTCTGGGCATAGATAGAATATTATAGTGTGTTATTCTTGTGTATCAAGGTTATTGCTTGTTCAGTTTATGGACCACCGAGTCCACTCATTGCTGTTAATAATACTTAAGGTATTACTGTAACATTCTGTTATTACAAATGAGATTTGCTGTGTTGTAATCCAACCACGTTGGACTGTTGTGGTATTTATGCCAACGCAGGATGAGACCGGTACACTGTGTTTATCCATTAAAGAACCAAGGACCGCGGGACGGGTTACGAGCCGTTCACCATGTCTCTGAGTGATAAACCAGTTGCCTTCTCTCCCACGATCGCGAAACCGGCTTCGGCGCTGCCTCTTTATCCTCTCTCTGTGTCGTAACAGCACATGCATGCAACCCCTCACAAACATTTGGCAAGTAGATAACTTTGTGATAAAGCTCAGCTTCCGTAAGTCAGAAGTTTATTGACTGCATTGTATTGATTATTATCTGATATTACTGCATCAATAAACTTTGTTATATTTCAAAGAGAAGTGTTTTGGTTTAGTTTGCATACACGTGTCAAAGGCTTGCTGGGGATGCCAGTGCTCTGATTCAAGCCTTCATTGTTCCCTTTTAAATTTGATGATCACCGGATGTCGATTTTCCTAAGAGACTGTTAAACTGTCTGGTTATTAGGCCCTGATTCCAAGGTGGTGCCCCGGCGATATTAATCCTTATAAATATTCTATTAATTTTAATAATTGATGATTATCTTTGATAATAATTCATATTCTATTGAATTTGATAATTGATGGTTGTCTTTGTTGATTTAAAGGATTATACAGCTAACATTGATTCTAGTCAGTGTTCTATTGATTTTAATAATTGATAATTATCCATGATAATTATTAATTATTGCTAATAACCAAACCTGCTCCTAAACGTAGACCCCTACACCTGGCAAGTGCCAAAATTCGGGTTCATGATACACTGATTCACGACATAGGGAGCTAAGGAGCTGATTGAAAAGCACCCAGACTTCTATCCAGTATTGGAGAGTTAAATTAACTAGAAGTATCAACACAACTAACTTAACTACATTGTTTAGTTGTGTAAATGTAGGTCGCCTATTTTCAAGCTACATTTTCTAATGAGCAACATTGTAGAGACACAAAACACTACATTTGTCACATTTTATTGTGAACAATTAGGCAGTAATCAAATCCACTCCTCTTAACCATCTTCTCATATAGTGCCTGAAAATACAAATCATTTGGTTCTTTAAGACAGTTCATGTATTTTAATCGATTAAAATAAATGATAATATTTAACGTTGGTAATGCTGATTCATTTAAGAGAATCGGTTCTTTCTGACAGTTTGTGTACCAGTTAAACCAGTTAAAATAAACAACTCCCACATATTTAGCATTTTTTACACCAATTCATTTTAGTGAGTTGGTCTTTCAGACTGTTCATTTAAATTACTAGTTCACATAGATGATTCACTGATTCACTTGCGCCCTGCGCAGCCTTAAAGGAAATTTGCATTCTTTTTTCTGCAAATTTTAATGAATAATTTAACAGTTAATTACTTCTGTTAATCAATGTATTTTAATTCAGTTATAGAAACTAGTGCGTCTTCTATTATTATTGTAAAATATAAATGTATGTTCAATTTAATGTGGTCACCCTATTTGTTTAGTCTTTATAAAAATTAACCCTGGTTTAACTACAGTAATATTTTAGTTACCAGAACTGTAGTAACCATGGTCAATGTTGGGGTTACTATGGTTTAACTACAAATAGCATGGATAAACTATGGTTAATGAAGTAAAATATTTAACTTTTGCAATGGACAAGTTAAAGGTCTTTAACCCAACTTAAATATTGTGCCATGACACAGTTCATGCAGTATACCATAGATGTTACAAAGCTTTGCAAATTAAATTAGCCAATACACAGTATACTGCAAGGTCAAAAGTATTTGGACACCTGAACACCAAAATCATATTACCATTTACTATGACTTGGATGAAGATGATCCTGAATTAATTTTTATTATTGTTGGTTTACAGATAATTCTGAAGGTCTCATAAAGAAATGTGACCAAATATACTGTATAGTGTATACAGATAAAAAAAAAAAACACGCTATAAAATACAACCTATATTTGGCAACTCCATTCATGTCATTTTCCAGCAACAATACAACTCAATTCACTGCAATAACCTACCAACAAAAGTTATTTTATGTTACTTTACCGCAGTATCCATCAAAAACACCTATCGAAAATGCTTAGCTAGCAACATAACTTTGTGCAGTCTTGACAGAATCATCAAGATTTCATACACAGCGCGAGAATGTACGTTGTTTCATAATGATGGCCACATTCTATCATAACTCAGTGAGACTTCTTAATTTATCCTCCCCATACCCCCTGCTGAAAGACATTCACACTTCAGCCTCATTCTATGGGCATTTCTACCATCTGATATGACATGCCATAAATCAGCTGAGGCGGGCTGACACTTTTCCAGTGAGTCCCCGGTATGTGGTTGTGAGTGGGGGCCAGTGGAGATTTCTTACTCAGATAGCAACTTGCACTGGAAAACTTTTATTCACAGCAAATCAACCAGGAATTTGTGGGCTTAATAAATCATTCAGTCAGTAGGTGGTATGGCAAGTCTGACAATTTTTCAATTTTGATGATAAACGTATTGGTGGTAAAAGGAATGAAGCAGACATTTAAATTTGCATTCATTTTCTTGGCTGATACTTTTTTACCAAACCACTGGTTGTGTGTATCGATTCAAATCAAACAGTTTCTAATGAGTTTTTAGCAAGCGAACACCGTTGTCAAGGTCAAAACCTTGCAGCAAAAATGTCAACTTGCCTGATCATTGCTTTACCTGAATATTAATGTTAAGTGTGGAAATACATCAACATTTATGCATTTGGCAGAAGCTTTTATCCAAAGGGATTAACAGTGCATTTAAGCTAAACATTTCAAAAGCTCAACCGACAGCATTTGTGGCATATGTTGATTACCACAAAATGTAATGTTGAAATGTTGACTTGTGCCTCCTTTTCATTAAATTAAGCAAATGTCTGGGTTCCAGTGTGGCACTTACAATGGAAGTGAGTGGCGCCAATAGGTAAACGTTACAATACTCAATGTTTCAAAATTATAGCCACAGGATGTTAACAATATGTTAGTGACATTATTTTGGTGTGATAATATAATTTCTTAACATTTCTGTGTAAAGCTATATCCAATTTTACAATTTAATTCCCATGAAGATGAAAATTTAACAGAAGAATTAAAAGTAAGTGCTTTTATAAATGTATAAGCTTATAATTTCTGTCTTCCAACTACGGATGGGTATCACCAGCCACCTCACGATATGTATTGCTATACATGTCACGATTCGATATATTGCGATACATCACAATATCATGATTCCGTTTTCACGATTCGATTTTGATTCACAAGCTTTCAAATCCAAATATTTGGGTATATTTCAGTTGTAATGTCCATATTGCTTAAATACACTATAAACATGTTATTTCGGCTAATGATGTTTTTAATTATACAGGGGACCTTCTAACTTTAGAAATTATGGAAATATTAATAAAAGAAAATATTTTGATTAGTAATTTTGTTCACACTAGCTTTTTAACTGTATACAAATTTGATGTATTACATCTATAAATATGTTTTGAAATTGCATGTATTTTATTGCATATATAAAGTATAATATATATGCAGCTATATACAGTGTTTCTATAGGTGTAAATAGATCAAATGATGATGTTTCCATGCTGTTAGTACGTTAGTATTGTTCATTTCGGTGTCTATGTGAACCTAAGAGAATGTACGTTTGCTAGTACCAAACTGTATTTAAGGGTACATACAAGTTCTCATGAGATCACATTGCAATATTTGCTTCCGCATAAAAGCGTCTCTGACTGCACTGCACTATTGAGATTGCACTTATTCAGATGACCGGGTTCTTCTTTATTGAAATGCTGGACATGATATGAAAGCACAAATAGTAGAATATAAATATTGATACATGTATCTAAAGTATCTATATAATATTGTGAGAAAAAGTACTGCAATATATTGATGTTTGATTGTATCAACAGCCCTAATTTAAACCCTCCAAAAATAGGCCCCATTCACTTTCATTATATGTAAGTGCCTGTATCCTTCATTTTTGCCTTTTTTTAAAGAAAATTAGGGACAAGTCAAAATTATATATATTTTTAATAATAATTAACATAAAGCCACAAATGCTGTCAATTGAGCTTAACTTTAAACGTGGAATATTCCTTCAGGAAAACCCTTAGTCTGACAGTTGCACTCTTCAACTGAGCCCAGATCTTTACTGTGCCACTCAACCTAATCCAGACCAAGTTTATTCATTCTCCTTTTGGACAAGTAGGAATGTATACTTGTGGCACGTAACACTTGGAGTACTGACTTGGAGGACATCAGTGTGAACATGTATTGCAGAGGTCTAGCCTGTAGAATTAATAACCTATATGGACCCTTGGTCACTCCTTCAAGGATGGATCAAACTTTACACATGTGGAATTTATGTTCCTACTGTAAACTACACTTTGCTCATTTGAGGAGAAGTCATGGGAGACATTACATTTTTAAAGGTAAGAGTAAGAGTTTCTCTTTGGGACTGATCGACTTTCACTTAAGCCCTTTTCCTTGGAGATTAGTTTGGACTGGACAATTTAAACAACCTTTGTGCTTCATTAAATAATTAGGCCAGGCTAGGAGCACAACCCTGGAGGATCTCTACCATGATCAACATTCTGAGATGGGACCCTCTGGGGATTATTCCCCATGAACCCCAAGGTTGATTGAGCAAGGTCATCCAGACATGACAAAAAAGATAGAATGGTCTAAAGATAGAAAACCACTTTAGATTTCTTATCTTCTCTAGAATAGTCTAGATGTACCAAAGAGAATTGTCAAGTGAATCTGTATTGCATTTGGAAATATTAAGGCCATTGATACTTCACCAGAATTATATTGTGTCATATTTCTAAATCTAGACTAAAACAAGTTTCAGAGTGGTGTTTTAGACCTGTGTTTGGTGAGATTACAGTGAAGTTTAGACTAGAGGTAACCAATTATTTGATACAGACCAGATGTGGATCCAAGATTGGTACCATCCAGACCA
The DNA here is from genome assembly GCF_025860055.1 of Xyrauchen texanus. Lineage (NCBI taxonomy): Eukaryota > Metazoa > Chordata > Actinopteri > Cypriniformes > Catostomidae > Xyrauchen > Xyrauchen texanus. The sequence goes on from NC_068290.1 coordinate 35,671,089, forward strand.
TGAATCATTTTTCACACTTTTCTAACAATTCAACTTCAAACATCCTGCACAAAAAGGTGACATTTTGTAAATACTTTTAGTAAAAAAAAATATTTACAATGGAAGTGATTGGGGCCCATCTGTAAATGTTAAAATACTTAGTGATTCAAAATTATAGCCACAAGACTTAAACAAAATGTGCTTTAACATGGGGTTAGAGTGATAGTATCGCTTATTTACTATGTCTATGTAAAGTTACATCCAATTATACAACCATGTTGCCATGATGATCCATAAAACCTAAAACAACTGTAAAAACAATGTTTTAAACAATTTTACAGCTCATATAATTTACAAGTTTTAAAATAACTAATTTATGCTCCTTTAAAAAATTATAATCTTCACCTTTCTACCTTTAAAACCTCCTAATATTGGTCCAATTCACTTCCATCATAAGTGCTTCACTGTAACCTCGATTTTATTTTTATTTTTAAGGAGGGACAGGTGGATTTAATTGTACAAATGCTGTCAATTGAGCTTAACATGTATTGAAACTGGAATATTTTTTTATTAATTAATTAATTAATTAGTACATTTTTCATACAAAATTTTTTTTTGGCATTTTTTCTGAATGTAACCCATCACAAGCAAAAAAGGTAAATAGTAATCTAAAATAAAAATAAAATAAAAAAATAATATAGTTTACTCAATTTAAGCTTAAGTTTTTACTATTCTTACTAGTTTTAATTAAGTTACCGTTACTCTCTAAATCCGAAAGTTATCATTAATACATTTAATAAAAACATTTATGTGGTGCTGTAAACAGTAATTGAAATGTCACATTTTGGAATCATAACTCAAATATTCATGTTTTTAAAAATTTGGCTTTGAGTTCATCAAACTCAAAATGATCAAGTACAAACTTAAAGCTGTGTGGAATGCTCATAAGCCCTTGCTCTTGAAAGATGTATGTATATTTGGTCAAAACAAGGGAATTTAAGAAGAAAAATAATTATTTTTTGGAATCATCTGCTGATGGAATGTAAATGATCAGCAAATTAGCCTGGTTCTTTCCTGGCAGTACATAATTGTTGATGTGGTCTGACAACGAGTGGAAAATAGATATTTTACCAAGGTCTCAGAGGAAACATGGAGTGAAGTCTTTGATACTAGTCCATCCATCCACCTCTTGTCAGTTTGCCTCTTAATCAACCAAACTGCATGGCAGGTCTCTCTACGGCATACATCAGGACTCCTCTGAGATGCTCTCTACACCTGATAATGACAGATCTTGGGGATCTGTGGGGATGATGGAACTAGAGTGCTGAATTGGTCCAGTCTGGATTGCTATTGTGTCTTTATCTGAAGCTCAAACTTTAAGCTTGTGGAACTGCTTGGGAAGTCGTGTGAAATGAAATACTTGTTTCATTAATGTATTAATGATTGATCATTCAAATTGAGCGTTGGATGTAGGAGGACATTAATCTGAACTGCAAGTTGGTTGTTATAATAAATAATTAAATACAATTGTGTACAATTCTAAAACCATAACATTAAATTTTTTTGTAACTTAATTTGACCGGTAACTGGTTTGACAGATTTTTTTTTACTGTTATTTATAGTTCACTACTTAATCTGTTCCCATACAGAAATCTGATGTATGACAATATAAGCAAAAAAACATACATGATATGTTCATATGTGGTTTTCACTGATATAAATGTCATATATGCATCATACTGTACATTTCAATATACTACTGAAAATGGCTGTTCATTATATAAATTATAAATTACAGTTCAAATTATGTTAACATACATTTTCCCAAATACTAGTGGAATTTGAATGTGTACATATATCATATGAACTATAATTGATATACAGTATATATATATATATATATATATATATATATATATATATATATATATATATATATATATATATATGTGTGTGTGTGTGTGTGACACTAGAAGCAGATTATCAGTATTATCGGTTTGATCATCAGTTCAAGATAGTATGGGATTATCGGTTCTTCAGTGTCAGGACTACCGATAAATGCTGCCATTTGGTGTTTACAGGATAAGGAAATTTATAGACTTTATCTATTGTTAAAAAAATGATTCAACAGTCATTCATTCTCCAGTGACATATGCATAGCAAGATGAAAATAATTTTGCAACCATTAGATCACAAAATAACTTTACATAACCATGATATAAATAATAATTTAAAATATTAAATATTTACAATGCAGATTTTTTTGTATTTATTTTGTTTTAGTTAGGCTACTATGTAATTAGGTATACCTTACATTAGAAAACGTTGTCTCTATTGTTGACATCCACCTGTGACATTCAATTACAATTAAATACACAGTGAAAAAACAATATATATGGGCTAGCTAGGGGACAATAGATAAGCATTGGGAACATCTCACTTGATGGGGATGTCACTGCAGACTGATTCACTGAACTGTGGGATATCATTTTGTCAGTATTCTTTGAGTCCAGTGGAGCATTTATGTCGCAAAGAGCAATCAAACTGTCATAAGCAACCACCGAAGACTAACAAATGTAACTATGAAAGTTGTCATTCCCTGTTTTGACTGTTGAAACACAATGCAAAGACAATATTCCTCCAATTGTTTCTAATAGGCATTACAGTGGCTATAAGTGCTTATTAGCTTCACACTGAGAGCGCATCAGATTGCTGCTGTAATTTAAGCACAGATAACTGCCGCTCACTGAGTTAATAGCTGGCGCATAATCACACTCCTGACCTCACCATTTTATGTGTTGTCTTGATTTTGACCGGAGGGCGTTTGCTGAGGAAATGTGTTTATGTTTGCATTACATGGTAAACAAAGCATTTTATTCCAGGCTAATTGATTTTTAATAGCATGATTTGCATTATCAGACTCTTTGCCTCCTGCTTTTCATTTGGCCCTTTAACACAAACAGATTTACTGAAAACTTATGACTCAAAAGGAAAATATAATCCTAATTCCTGAAACTTTTGTTTTCTTTCAATCTTACAATTTCTATCAACATCAATACTTTGATTGTTTGCTGTGTACAAATGAGAAAACAAACAAACAAAAAACACTTAGTTTTGTAAATTCTACACTCAAAAAAATTTGGTAACATGAACAAACAATGAGCAATATTTTTACAGCATTAATCATAGTTAATGGTAATTTCAACATCTAGTTATACATTTGTAAAATCAAAAGTCGCATATGTTAACATTAGTTAATGCACTTTGAACTTAAATGATCTAACAATGAACAACTGCATTTTTATTAAAAATCATTAAAGGGGTCATGACAATTTTCCTTGATATATATAAGAGGTCATTGTACTATAAAAAACATATTGTAAGTTTCAGAACTGAAAACATCCTCAATAGAAAAAGAGCATTTATTTAAAACAAGCTGTAAAAATTGCTCTTTTGACATTTTTGGAAATTGTGACGTCACAAGGACCAAAAACATCTGCATATGCAACGCCTGTTTTTCCATCATTGCACCCTTGGCCCCAGCCACTTGTGTTCAGTCAGTGGTCCTGTCCCAAATGGCACACTTGATGTGGACAAGTCCACAAGACAGGGTGTCCTATTTTACATTTTAACACTCAAAGGGGTGCTCACGAGTCTCAGTGCTGGCTCCAATGCGGACTATTACCCAACAGTCAGAGTGGAGGCGGCCTGTCCAGTGGCGCTGTAGGCTTTCAAAGTCAGCGACGACATCACCCTACAGACCTTGGAGGGGAGTACCGGGCGATCCAGCCAGGTGGCGGCGTTTTCGGGACACAGGTGGATTGCAACCGCTCTATTTACCTGGGGACTTCCGTGTACCTGTGGGCTGCCCTGATGTCAGGGGTAGTGAGAGCGGACGAGTGAGGCGTTCGGTTTCGGGCAGTAAAAAGTGCCCTCCACAACCTCGTCAATTCATCATGCACCTCCGGGAAGAAAGGTACCTGGGAGGCGTGGCTGGGAGCGGCACCCTCACCCGAGGTACCAATCGTCGAGCTGTAAAGGCTGTGGGGAGGACGGAGGGTTTCAGTCCAAGCCCACGCTCACGGCAGCCCGGGAAAGCATGTCGGCCATCTGCGCGTCGGCCTCAGACTGGGCAAGCTGACCCGAAGGTGGCAGCCCAGTAGAGACCTCTGCAACAGAAGCCTGAATGCTCTCCAATGAAGAGGTGACATCCTTATCCAATTCCAGGGGCTCAAGGGAGAATGCAGGCTGGCCGTGAGGCGAGCCGCACTCATACCGAGCCCGGACGGAAGCAAGCGAGTGTGCCAGGGGGCGGGTGGTTCGTGGGGATTTACCTGGCAAAACCAAGCCCGCTGCGATCCCCAAGTCGCCTCCATTGGCAGCCGGGTCGTCCTCAATCGACGCAGGGGGTGGCTGAAGTGCCGTTCATTTTGAGGAATGAAAGCTGCGACCACAACGCTGCCATGGTCATGTTCTCGCAATGAGTACATGAGCCATCCACAAATGCTGCCTCAGTGTGATCGCTGCCCAGGCACACAAGCCAGCGTCTATGACCATCGGTCTTGGAGAGATATCGACCGCATCCAGGAACTACACAGAGGCGGAAAGGCATCTTTAAAAAGAAGCGTGTATTGCTCTTTTATGAGTGAAAATAAACTCTTTCAGAGAAATCAAACTCTTTTAGGAGGGGAAAACACCCTTTTACACAGAAAGCACTGTCAAAGCACCCAGGGGCGTGGACTGCACAGCGTGCAGAGAGAGAGAACGCCGCTGGAAACGTGCTGTAGGATCCAACAGCAGCGCTTCTTGCCAACAGAGGTGAGTGAAACAGTGGTGAGACTTCAGCTTGCTGCTGCACAACAGCTCGGCTCCGAAGAAAAAATCTGACTGACAGACATATGCCCGCTTACCTTTACACCCATATGTCCGGGGACGGGACATGCAAATTCTGTGTGCCAATTTCTCATTGGCCTTTTCTCTAGTTCAGATGTATGCGAGGCTCCCAAGGAAGACCCCTTGTGTCTCTTCATTCGACACAACGTCGATTGAGTGACAGAACTGGAACAAATATTCAAAAGTGAGTATAAAGTGTGTTCCTTAACCCTATCTATCAATGCCATAACTTTTTCAAATAATAATTTGTAAAACTGCAATAATTTGTAAAACATAATGTAAAATATGAGTCATCTGATTGAAGCCTCAAAATGCACACTTTTACCTCTCATGCCCCTCATGTACTTGCTGACTAGCGCCCCATTGGTCTGCACTCGCTCACCAAAGTTTGCCCTCAGAAGAAGACTGCAAGGGCGGAGTGTGCCATTTGGGACAGTGCCAGTCACACAGTTGAAGAGGAGAGAGATGGGGCCTGTGTTGGGAGATTCATCCTAAGTGGATTTACAGAGGACACCTGGATAAAATTTTTTTTTTACATAAATATGCACAAACAGACGTCTTTGACCACTTCATACATATCTTGGGCCGCTTTTAAAAGACACAGTGTCAAGTTACATCTCTGAAGAGAACCTGCTCTCTGTCATTCAGCAATATATATATATATATATATATATATATATAGACACTTTCTGGTTAAAAGTGTCACTCAGCTAAGACACCTGTGTGAACTTAGGGAACTGACTTCATAAATGTTTAAGTACAAATACTTTGTGAGGCCGCTGTACTATTCCTCAGTTGTATGGTAATAATGCAGGTACATGTGGAAAAAAACCACAAGTTGCAAGTTTGTCATCCTTAATCCTCATCCATAATGCCCACAGCACTAAAGTTTAAAGTTTAATTTTTCCCTAAGGACGCTCAAGCATTCAGCTGTCTCTTACTCACTCTCGCTCTTATCTGACACACGCCAATAATATGTTTCACACAGATTAGCCTCCCAAATGGACTAGCATCATTTAATAAAGTGTGGAGCTGACATGCAGCGTCTCAGGAGGGAGTGTTTTGCTGGAGGACAGAGCATAAACAGCACCTGTGCAGCCTCTGTAAATGGGGCTCATTTTAAATTAGTTTTAGCCTTAAATTGATTTTATTAATTGATTTATTTCAACAAGATACATCATTCATTTGTATTTTTTTATTCCCTTTTTCTCCCAATTTGGAATGCTCAATTTCCACTACTTAGTAAGTCCTTGCGAAGGCGCGGTTACTCACCTCAATCTGGGTGGCAGAAGACACGTCTCAGTTGCCTCTGCTTCTGAGACCGTCGATCCACGCATCTTATCACGTGGCTCATTGTGCACGACATCACGGAGACTCTGCATGTGGATTCACATTCTACTCTCTGCGATCCACGCACAACTTACCACATGACCCATTGAGAACGAGAACCACTAATCATGACCACGATGAGGTTACCCCATGCTACTCTACCAGGTCTCCTAGCAACCGGGCCAATTTGGTTGCTTAGGAGACCTGTCTTGAGTCACTCAGCACACCCTGGATTCGAACTGGCCACTCCAGGGGTGGTAGTCAGCGTCAATACTCACTGAGCTACCCATATACAGTATATATATATATATATATATATATATATATATATATATATATATATATATATATATAGACCTCTATATATATATATATATATATATATATATATATATATATATATATATATATATATACAGTCAGGTCCATAAATATTGGGACATCGACACAATTCTAATCTTTTTGGCTCTATACACCACCACAACGGATTTGAAATGAAACAAACAAGATGTGCTTTAACTGCAGACTCAGCATTCTTCAGGTTTATCGGGCATGTTTAACCACATTATGTTTCGTTATACTTATAAATATATTATCTTATTTACGTTATGCTATCATATCAATATTTTAGGTCCCCCTTACCTAACCCCATTTCTAAACCAAACAATTATAAACAATCTAAAACATGTAAAAGCCAGGCAAATATATTCACAACAATTGTATTTACACTATGAATATATATTTTTGAATACCTAACTCTAGCACTCCACCTAAACCTAACCAATAATATAATAACAACAATATAACCAGCGATGGAAAAAGTACTGAAAAATCTACTCAAGTAGAAGTACTGTTACTTCCCAAAAAATTTAGTGAGTAGAGTAAAAATAGCTGTCCTAAAAACTACTCAAGTAAGAGTAAAAGTGTAGTTAATGTGTAGGGTTTAAAATTTCCTTAATGCCGACAGAGTGTGAAAATGCTAAATAAGCAGTATTACTTGGCACATCATGTCCTGCACAATAGAGGAGGTAGAGGGCTACATCACGCTTAAAAAGGAATATGCCATCATTATGCAATCCTGGATGTGTTCTTCAGCAGAACACAAATTAAGATATTTAGAAGATTATCTCAGCTCTTTTGGTCCATACAATGAAAGTGAATTGGTGCTAAAATATTGAAGCTTCACAAATCATATAAATCAGCATAAAAGTAATCTAATGAATGTGCCTCCAGTGGTTTAATCATGCCATCAGAAGTGATATGATAGATGTGGTGAGAAACAGATCAATATTTAATAAATTTTTACTATTAATTCTCCTCCCTGCTCAATCTCCACTTTAAATGTAATATTGTTCTTCTTGTGTTTTAGGTGATTTACAATCTTCATGCATATTATCTCCTACTGGGCATAGAGAAGAATTTCTAGCAAAAATGGACTTAAATATTGACCTGTTTCTCACCCACACCTGACATATCAATTCTGAAGTCATGGATTAAACCACTGGAGTTGTATGTATTACTTTTATGCTGCTTTTATGTGCTTTTTGGAGAGTCAATTTTGGTACCCCTCCACTTACATTGAATATTTTTTAGTTTAGATTTAGTTCTTGCATCTTTTAAGCACATAAATAGTTGTGTTCTCATTCTAATGCATGATGCACAATTTTCTGAAGTTTGTGACTGGTGGAATGTTCTGCCTGAATTATTTATCTGCAAATGTTGATACTTTTCTTTCTTTATAAAGGCTGAGCATAATTATATATTATTTTATCATCTCTACTTTCCTGGTAATTTTTTATACCAATTAACACACTCTCTACATCAGGGGTCATTATTATAAAAAAATATATATAATTATTCAAAATGTCACTGTTTTACTCTATTATATTAATATTTTTAAAGCTACTAAAGTTATTCAGCCAAAAGTAGTGAGTGGTTTTCTTGTTTCCTTGTTATTGTTGTTTGATTAATAGACTTTATATGACAGCCTACTAGACACTGCTCAACTTGGTTACATGTACACTTCAAGTCCGACATTTTGATGCAAATACGCTTTTTGTCTCACTGTTTAAATTCAATTTAGACATAAATTACTGAATTTACATTAAATCCTCAGCAAGACGGGCATTGGCAGAATTATAAAGTGTATTTGATAATTTAGGCGTGAACCGCATTAGCGCTCAAACATTAGCCGCCTGTCAATGAAACAGCGCGCAGCTACAGACGTCAGGAAATAAAAAGTCAATATTTTATATTTCATCTAGATCAACCAACCAGTGGTGCACTTGCTATCGCGATTGATATAATGAACACCTCTGTTCTAGATGTAGAATATAGGCTAAATATAGAAAACGTCTCGGGTTATGACTATAACCCTTGTTCCCTGAGAAGGGAACTCGCACTGCGTCGTTGAAAACGACTCTTTGGGGAACGCTCCTTAGCGTGCGCCTCTGAATTATGAATGAAACTATTCCAATCTTGATTGGTGTTGCGTCATGACGTAACATGTGACGGCATAACCGGATGCATAAAAGTGACGCCGGCACACAAACACATTAGCCTAGCGATGAAGCAAGCCGCTCTCAGGCATTGAGGGGCGTGGCAGGACGACGCAGTGTCTCGGTCCCTTCTCAGGGAACAAGGGTTATAGTCATAACCCGAGACGTTCCCTTCCGAGGGAACTCGCACTGCGTCGTTGAAAACGACTCTTTGGGTAACGAATGCCCACTAGGCCACGTGCCGAAAAAGGCCTGCCCTAGAGTGAAACTGAACTCAGGCACTCGGCTAAGACGAGAGCACACGTGCGCCAGGCGTACTAGGGAGGTGCAGAAAACCTGATGAAAGTGTGCGGGGTAGCCCAACCAGCTGCCTCACAGATCTCCTGGAGGGGCACTCCCGATAAGAGAGCCCTAGAGGACGCCATGCCTCTAGTTGAATGAGCCCTTATGGCCAAAGGTGAAGGCAAATTGCGCACCTTATAGGCCGAGATAATAGCCTGAACAATCCAATTACTAATGGTTTGTTTCGAAGCAGGGAGCCCCTTCTTAGGTGACCCAAAACACACTAACAGTTGGTCCGACCTCCTCCAAGAAGAGGACCTCTCGAGGTAAACGCTCAAAGCTCTGACAGGGCAGAGCAAATGGAGCCTCTCTTCTTCTGCCGACACATGAGGCAGGAACCCTGGACCTGGTTGTCGGTCTCATCCTCCATGTACCACGGAGAAAACGAATGACCAGCTGGTGCCTCCCCAGAGGCCCAGCTCTCAATGGTGCATGGAAAGCCGCAATGGCAGCCACGTACACCTTAAGTGTGGAAGGGGAGAGACCCGCAGAGAAACGATCTTGAAGAAACTCCAGAACTGAAGCCACCGGGCAGTTAACTGGATCTACTTCATGTTCTCTACACCAAGTGGAGAACACATTCCACTTGAGGCCATATAATCTCCTAGTAGACGGAGCCCTAGAGTTAAGTATGGTTTCAACCACCCCGCTGATAGACCAGCATTTAGGTACTGAACCCCCTCAGGGGCCATACCCACAGTTTCCACAGCTCTGGACGAGGGTGGAAAACTGTGCCCCTGCCTGAGACAACAGATCCCTCCTCAGAGGAATCTGCCATGGCGGAGCTATCAGGAGTGAGATTATGTCTGAGAACCATACTCGGCCGGCCACATCGGGCAACCAGAAGTAGACTGATGCCCTCTTGGCGGACCCTTTCCAGGACTCCCGGAGCAGAGCGATCGGGGAAATGCGCACAGGCGGAGCCTCGGCCAGGCCTGTACCATGGCATCCAACCCCAGTGGGGCTGGATGTGAGAGGGAGAACCAAAATGGACAGTGGGACGCTCTCGAGACGCGAATAGATCCACTTTCGATGGTCCAAATTTGTCCCATATCAACTTCACCACCTCTGGATGAAGTCTCCATTCCCCGGCCTCAGCCCCTGCCTCGACAGGATGTCTGCTCCCTGATTCTGAACCCCCGAACATACATGCTCTGATAGACAGTATTTTCCCTTGGGACCAAAGAAATTATCTGATGCGCCGGTCTGCACAGAGGGTGCGATCTGAGTCCCCCTTGTCGGTTCAGATAAGCTACCACTGATGTATTGTCTGAACGTACTAGGACATGGTAACCTTAGATGTCTGGAAGGAAGCTCCTCAGAGCCCTGAACACAGCCAACATCTCTAGACAGTTTATGTGCCAAGAATGATGATGGTCCTGCCACAGACCCCTGGCAAAGCGGCCGTCCATGATCAGCGCTCCAGCCAGTGAGGGAGGCGTCTGTCGAAACGGTTTCCCGGCGACATGACGCTCCCAACACTGGCCCTTGGGACAGGAACCAAGGTTTCTTCCATATTAGCAGAGAACGAAGGCATCTGTGCGTTAATCTGATTTTACGAAATGGATTCCCCTTGGGGGAAAAAACCCCTTGGCTTTCAGCCACCACTGGAGGGGCCTCATGTGTAGAAGGCCCAAAGGTATAAAGTTGGATGCCGCTGCCATGAGGCCCAGCAGTCTTACAAACTGCTTTACAGTGATGGCCTGGCCTAGCTTTAACCCGGACACCATCGCCAGAACGGACTCGATACGTGCAGGAGACATGCGTGCCTGCATCGTAACCGAGTTCCACACAACACCCAGAAACGTTGTGCACTGGGATGGTTGTAACACACTCTTTTTGTGTTGAGTCTCAACCCCAAACTTCGAATATGGCCAAGGATCGACATCTCGATGCCGAACCGCCATTTCTCGAGACTGGGTCAGAATGAGCCAATCGTCGATATAATTCAGTATGCGGATGCCCTGAAGTCTCAGAGGAGCAGGAGCTGCATCCATACATTTGGTGAATGTGCGGGAGAGAGTGCTAGGCCGAACGGAAGAACCCGATATTGGTAAGCTTCAGCCCAAAGCGTAACCTCAGGAACCTCCTGTGACATGGAAGGATGGATACATGAAAATAGGCGTCTTTTAGATCTATCGTGACAAACCAGTCCTCGGATCTGATCTGGCTCACGATGGCAGGAATAGTAAGCATTTTGAACCTGAACCTCCTCAAAGGCCGGTTCAAAACTCTGAGATCTAAAATCGGCCTCAACCCCCATCCTTTTTGGAACTATAAAGTACCGGCTGTAAAATCCGGACTCCCTGTCTGCACGAGGAACACGTTCTATGGCCTCCTTTAGCAGCAGAGATTGCACTTCTTGTTCCATCACCTGAGTCTGCTCCGGAACCACTGTAGTCTGCACCACCCCAGAGAATTTGGGGGGGCGGTGCCCGAACTGCAGTCTGTACCCTGATTTTATTATATGCAGGACCCATGCAGATATGTTGGGAAGATGATTCCATGCCTCTACAAAATCTACTAAGGGAACCAGCCTCTCGGGTGGTTTTCGAGCACCGTTCTCGACTTCCTGAAGCGAGAGACCGGCAGGATTTAGTCGATACGGTTCTTGTGACCACAATTGGTGCTTGTTTTTTTTTTATTTTTTTTTTTAAATATTTTTTGACACGAATGGCATGGCGTGCGTCCGCTGGAAATTGATGTGGCCCAAGGCGTCAGAGACGGCGGGAACCGACACCGATTTCCTGAGGACTCCGCTGTGAGAGCAACCTCGGTTGCTCTGCAGCGGGGGGGGGACAGCCCTCCGAGGTTCTACCACCTCTCGAGGCTGGTCTCGGGTGTTTCCCGAGCACTGTTCTCGACTTCCTGAAGCGAGAGACCGGCAGGATTTAGTCGATACGGTTCTTGTGACCACAATGGATACTTTTTTATTTTTTTTTTTACATTTTTTTTTTTTGACACGAACGGCACGGTGTGTGTTCGCTGGAAATTAATGTGGCCCGAAGCGTCAGAGACGGCGGGAAACCGACACCGATTCCCTGAGGACGCCGCTGCGAGAACAACCTTGGTTGCTCTGCAGCGGTGGGGAACTCTGTGGTGCGAGGAGCTGACTGATGGCTGGGGCTGATCTGCTTGCCCTACTCGATTTAGACTTACCTTACGGGGGAAGCATCAAGCAGAAAAGATCTAACCTTTTCCTTTATCCCCGATAAATTCAGCCACAGATGCCTCTCTGTGGCCACCATAGCTGCCATAGAGCTGCCAATAGCCATTGAGTGCAGGCAAGAACCAGCCCGACCTGCCGCCATGTAAGCCCTACTTATTAAAGCAGATGTATCCCTGCAGGGCTTACTAGGCAGCGCGGGTTTTGCCCATATCCCGTGCCCCCAAAACATCGTCTGTAATCACCACACTGGGGCTGGAGACACAGGATCTAATGCGGTTTACCCCACGATCTCGAGATATATATTTATATATATATTATATATATTTTTTGTGGAGATCGGGAAAAACGGCAAACCCCGGGCGCTGAGGTTGTGATTTGTGCCGCAGGAAACGCTCGCCTAATTTGTCTTTCAACTTGCGCTTCCTGCTCATTTTGTGGCCAGCTGATATCAAGTCTGGCCACGCACGCGTCATAACCTCAATCAGCTCCTTATAAGCTTGGCCGAAAACTGGCGTGCTTGACTCACGGTCGTTCGCGATCAATGCTGAGCATATCCACTTCCTCGGAAGCAGAGAGCTCAAGCATTGGGACCTGATCGTGGGCAGAAGAAGCCGCGACGCTGGCTTCTGCACCATTCACAGTAGGCTCGGATCCTCAAACGAAGAATGAGAAAGTGCCGCAGCAGTCTCATTCTCATCTGCAAGATCCGCTGCGAACCCCACGATCTCAACCGCCCGCTGCCTCAACAGACGCTGGACCAGATCCGTGGGGAACGCGAGCCTGACCGTGATCATCAAAGCACGCCAACCGGGAGCGCAGCACTCTCATGGGTAGTGCTTCACAACTTTCACAGGCAGATCCCTCGAGAGGTGCACGCACTTCATGAACTGTTGGGTGGCCATAATATTTTTAAATCAGACAAACAACACCAAATAAGACAAACAATACACATAGAGCTTTGCTGAAGAGCGTAAAGCTAATGTGTTTGTGTGTCGAGCGCCACTTTTATGCATCCGGTTATGCCGTCACATGTTACGTCATGACGCAACACCAATCAAGATTGGAATAGTTTCATTCATAATTCAGAGGCGCACGCTAAGGAGCGTTCCCCAAAGAGTCGTTTTCAACGACGCAGTGCGAGTTCCCTCGGAAAAGAACTACTCAAAATTTGATCCAGGACATCTCTCTTTTTTCCAATAAACATCAAGATTGTTTTATTGCCCAGCCCTATTGATAACATTGCATTAATCTCTCACAGCAGTCCAATAATCTCAGTGATAGATTTAAAATGTTAGAGTTTAATTACAGGCAACGTTATAGACACAGAATCTAATATGCAGATAAATTAAATTTACCTTGATATGTTTCTTCAAATTCGAAGCAGGATTAATGCTGATATCAGGCTTGAGCAAGATAAACTCACATGACACAATCAAGCAATTGTCCTTTTTCACTGTGATAATCCCTTCCAGGTCCTGATGTGATTTTCAGATGTAAACTGTGCTTGAGGAATTATCCACAGTTCACTCCAGATCTGCAGCTGCCGTTCAAGTTTTTTTTTTTTTTGTGTGATTTGATTGGATGGGAGTCACGAGACTCTCCCTAGCCAATCATGTTGATATAAATAAAATCAGAACAGGGAAGTAGCGAACACAGACAGAGGGAAAATAGTGCCGTAAAAGTACAGTTTCAGCATTTAAAATGTACTCGTTACTTTACACCCATGAATATAACCTAAAAACTATATAAAAGACAAGTAACAATCAAGCAGATACAAGTACAGTGACAATAATTTATTCCAACAAATGACAAAAAGCACAATGAAAGTTTTCAGACGATAGCTCAGTGTGAGGAACAGAGTGAAATCTTCCTCTCCATGAAGGCAGTCACATTATAAATTATACATTCAAACCTTTGAATGTTGAAATCAGTCACATGATACCAGTCGGCCCGTTTGGCGGCCGACCCACCGGCCCGCTCGGTTCTCTCGATGGCCAGTCCGCCCCTGATTGGCCCCAAAGTGCATCGGCCCACCGGGAAAATGCCGGTATGCCAGATCACTAGTTCAGCCCTGCATGACATGCAAGAAACAATGGCATTTTACCTCACTGCTATCAAAGCTGTCGTAATGCTTACTGAGGCATTAAAGTGGGTCGTACGGTACTTTTCAAAGAAAGTTTTTTTGGCGTAGGCGAAATAAGTATTTTACATCATAATATTGCACAAATGTTTCAAAGAGCTTTGCAATCTGACTGAATCCATACTTTTCAAAACTCATGCTTTATCATTTTCAGTGGCAGAGTCCATCCACAACAATGTTCATGCTCTCTAGTTGTCTTGTTATTTACCTCTGTGCCTTTTCACACGCATGTATTTAATGTTACTCTGCCCCATATGTAATTTGTTATCCCTCGTTGATTAATATACAATACTCTGGACTTGTTTTCCTTACATACCTGTATGAGTTACTTGGGATTTGCTTTAAAGAGACCATGTGGGAAAATGGTCTGTAGGTTTTTCCATATGGGAAAAACCAACAGACTATTAATCTTTTTATACAAGTGCTACCCAAGCACGGTGGTAACTGGATAACACATTGTTTCTTGTGAAAACAGAACATCCATAATGTATATTATCTCCAGAATACTCTTCTGGGATTTTTCTTTCTTATGCAAAGAGCTGGACCTATGCATCTATCTTTCCAGCGCACCTAAACTTGTCTTTAATAAGCAGTTTAGGTGGGGGTGGTAATGCTCTCTCTCCCTGCCAAGGATGATATAAAATGAATACGTAATTGCCTAATTAACCCATGGCTCAGCAGGGGTTTCATTTGTCTTGATGCACTTCCCATAATAAAATGTGCTTTAGAACTCCTACGTAATTGCATCAACTCTAAGAAATATATAAATAACCATCTGTTGTAAATTCATTTTCTCAATGTGACCGAAATGACACCTCTTTTTTTCCCTTCCCCCGATGTGTATCATGCATGTTAAGGGCATTGTTTTTGGATCCGAGCTACATCCCAGTGGATTTATGCCTTGCTCGTAAAGATTTGTTTTGTGGCCCATTTTGTCCTGGGACAGGCTCACTTTCAATAAATCTCTGTGTGAAGCTAAGTGAGGTAACATTTTAAACCTTGAGGTAAAGAGTGGGGGAACCATTGGCGACAGTTTCAAAGACCGTTAACCTTTCAATTTTCATTTGCGCTGTGACGGTTATGTGGAAGTCACCTTTGGCAAAGAGAAAATGGAATTGTACAAAGCATGTCATGATTTTATGTCACAATCATTCCTCTGCCACCAACTCCACCCCCAAGTCACCAACTTTTATTACCAAGCCCAAGACTGAACTAGGTACAACTGAAAACAATGTGAACATTATTAAACCAAAGGGCCTAGTGTAATATAGAAGATACGTGGTATAAGGCAAGGGTGTCCAAAAATCCTCTGTAGAAATAGAACAGAATTAGGCCCGCTATGGAGAAATGATCTGAAATTCATATTCTGGGCACTGCATGTCACTATCACGTGCAGCTGCTTTTCAACGCGCATCGTCTCTACTAGTGCATTCTGTGTCGTCACCAGCTTCATCCACTGGCAGAGTTCAACAGCAGTTTGGAATATTCCTTATTTCCAAGGATGAGGCACCACGCAGAAAGAATGATGCATTTATTAAAGGATTGACATCAGGTGTGGTGGTGGTGTAGTGGTCTATGCACATAACTGGTAATCTGGTAATCAGAAGGACGATGGTTCGAGCCCCACAGCCACCACCATTGTGTCCTTGAGCAAGGCACTTAACTCCAGGTTGCTCCTTGGGGATTGTCCCTGTAATAAGTGCACTGTAAGTTGCTTTGGATAAAAGCTTCTGCCAAATGCATAAATGTAAATGTTAATGTAGGTTAGATACTTTACTCATGTACATGTTCTTGTTAAAATGTCCCCTCACATCATGAGTAGAGCTGCTGTTGAGTTTATTGAGTTTAATGAGCGTGAACTAAACATACTCTTCCAGAACGTCCTCTGAAGCACTGGGAAGTATAATTAAATGGTTTGTTCTGATATTTTGTTGAAACAAGGAAAATTATTCCCAGGCTTCCCAGTGCCATTTGAGGACATACTGTATTGTAGAAGAAAGAACTTATAATAATACAAAATAGCACAATAATTTTTATCAAATATAAATTGTATTTGTAACGCAAGTGACAACAGAACAGACATTATAATTCTATAGCGATAAAGAGTAATTCCTTGAAAAATAAAGAGTAATTCATTGCATCAATTCATAAAGTGATTTAATGTAATCTGATTCTGATTATT
Source organism: Xyrauchen texanus (assembly GCF_025860055.1). Classification (NCBI taxonomy): domain Eukaryota; kingdom Metazoa; phylum Chordata; class Actinopteri; order Cypriniformes; family Catostomidae; genus Xyrauchen; species Xyrauchen texanus. Next base: position 35,687,621 of record NC_068290.1, read on the forward strand.
GTGATGGGTCACATCCAACACTCAATAGTATGTTCTTTGCAGTGCCACTGAATGGACATCAAAAAGATACAAATGTGAATAAATGAGTATAATATTTTGTATGAGATGCATCACTGTTCCGTTATAAGACTTCCTTGTGAGTGAAATACCCTATCCTTTATTTACATGTAGGGCCTACACAAACATACCATAGAGCACAAATTATGATTAAAACTTGCATAATATTAAGCGTACAAAATACAGATCATGCACAGTTGAAATCTAGTAGCTTCTAGAAATTTGTTTAATTATTACAGCGATGCGGCCCACAGCACCATATTTTTTATGCACCTTATTTTGCCCCATGACCTAAAATGTTTGGAGACTCCTGGTAGAAGGAAATCATCCATTATTACAAAGCTACTTGGAATAGTGACACATAATAGTGGAGAATGGGGCTAGTTGTCACATGGGGAAGTTGTCACAAGGGCTATATCTTTGTAACTACAGTATATGGTTTTGGGTCAATAGTCCAATTACACAAATATGTTTTCTCAAGCAGTGCTTTTGTATGTTGGTTTCAAACTCCTGATTCAAACAGCTTTAAAAATGGGGATTCTTTTGTGAAATCTATCCTCCAAACTAAAATTCCATATTATTATACTATTTGTATAGCTGTAGGGTAAACAAGTGAACACAACTAAAACACACTATAGATTCAGGCAGGTGTCAACTATATAATTAAGATTAAAGGTTTAACTGTGTTCTAAGTACAAGGGTATTTTCCATAAAAGTGAGGCCAGGGCATGTTGCTGCATGTGTTTAGAATGTTTATTTATTTAACTTTTTTTTTTTATGTTAATACAATTCATTAATGACAATATTTTGTTGGCCAGAACAATGTTTGATTTTTTTTACAAGTGTTTTACTCTTTAAATTGTGCTGACAAGGCTTTTAATAGACAGTTTATAGGCAGGCTCCATTATGACCACCATATAGTGTGACAACATGCCCAGCTATTGGCATTAAGGTGCGTACAATGAACTGTATCTTGCTGTATCAATAGCAGTGGAAACTGTTGTTGTTTTGTAGTCAAGACATGATGATATGTGCCCTTGCAGAAATTGACTTTCAAATATAAACCTGTGAAATATTAACTGGAGTGAAATGTGTGACTACTAGCCCCGGCCTACCCTGATGCGGAGGTACCACAATATTGCTAACAATCCCACAAAGGACTATGTTAGGCCTGCTGTCACATCCGAACACTGTACAAGCGCCAAATCGAAGGATGTCCCGAGGACAGGAACAGTTGGCAGTCACATTTGGCAGGTTACACACTGCTAGACAGGAATGGGTTAGGTCTTGGGGGGACCAGCATTCTAAATGATACCTAGTTATTAGGGCCATTCTGGAACATCAGCAAGCTGTTGTGTCCAACTGCCTCATTACCCTGGTGGTATCTCAGGCTCAAGTGGCACCAAGGACCATAAAACTAGAAAGTGCTGGTGCCAGTTTTCTTTGCAGTTTCTTGCCCTCTTTTGACTTTCACGTGATGACTTGTGGGCAGATGGATAGAGAACAACACATGTGAGCTCTCCCTTAACATACAGACGCCACCATCAGCAGATGTGCAAAGCAGGCTGCTGAAAAGCTCTTCAAGCCCCCTACATTCCCTCATTTCAGCGGCACTGAAAGCAGAGCCTAACTAAGTTAACACTGCAAATGTCTCATACCGGGTAAGAGCTTAATTGTTTAATTCATAGCGCTTGACCTTGTTGGAATTTAATTAATTAGAGCAGGATGAAGGTTAATTAGAACTGTAAGATGCTCATGCATCACAGAAAAACTCTTGTCTTAATTCACCTTGTCAGTTGTTACACAAATTGGTCATCACTCATTGGATTTGAACAATAGCAAAACATTTGGAAATTTGGAAACTTTTAAGCAAAGAGAATGTCTTTTAACAAGGGTTTGATTATGAGGTAGCCAACCACTAACTTTGTATGTCCTGGCATAGTCTTTGGACAAGAATTAAACATTTTTAGCTAACATGCATCTTTACAAACGTACCCAGCAGCAGCTGCCTTAATAATACTCAGAGGTTGTGCTAAATAATTTGGCGAAAAAACAGCTAGCAACTATGTAATTCATTGCTGTGTTGTGTCTTTTAATGCAGGCCTTGTCCTATTATATTATGCACTTTTTTACAGACCCACAGTCATTAGTTTCAATGTGATCTCTTTAGTATTCTTACATAAAGTGTACTAACATAAAAAAACTAAAATCTTTGATAGACTCTGAAACATATAATATAAATGAACAAATTTAGGTAAATGTTTAAGAATAGATTTGAGGTTCATAGAATATTGAAATTGTGGAATTAATAAATTGATTTTATTGGCTATATAATAAATTATATTATTGTCTGTTCTGAGTGGTTTCCAAAGACTGGTCAGGACCTTTGTAGCAGCACACACACATACACACAAAATCAGAAAATGTGTGAAACACACATTAATGTTCCCTGACATCGCTGTGTCACTTTTGATAATTAATCCTTAAAAAGACTGTAAATAGCTTTATTCCCATGGGGACTTTATTAACCCTTAAATGCATGGTAAATTTCCCAAACACTTACATATTCAGGTCTTTAGAGACCCGACACTTACGTATATCTATCAAACATGGATACACAAAATGTTAGAAATGTTTTCAAGACAATTAGAAAACAATCAATTAAAATATATGTTGATGTTTTATTTTTCATGAATTAAAGAGATAATGCAACAATTCAGGACAAATCAAGAGCAGGATTCATTATTTTCACACTGAAATTTCATGAGATGCAACTAGCTGTCAAACACGTATTGAGATACACATAACACATAATCTACACTTGTGTAATTTATGTGTAACTTTTGCGTAGCTTATGTGTATATTATTATTATTATTATTTTGTTTGCAATTTTGCAATCTTGGCAATTTTTGTGTGTCACACTATTTATAAGAGAAAGAATGAGGAATACTAAAGAGGTGTGGGCACATCTCCAAATTTTTTTTTAAATGGTTGAGGTACAGGGGTGGAATGAGGTCCTGGGTCTCTAAAGACCCAAGGTATGCGTTTAAGTGTTAATACATGCATTTGCTATTAAAATGGTCTTTCTCAGATCACGTTTCTCCATCATTTACTGATAAATGAGATTAATGCTATGTTGTTCCCTTTACAAAAAGCTTCACTACGATGTTGCGCTGCTAAGCGCTACGGGGAACAGCTTTCGCTGTGAGCCGAGCTGAATAATGTGTGGAACACGTCAATGAACATTGACCGGAATTTATAGCCTCGGCTGATGTAATCATTAGATGCACCTGAGGCCAGGCTATAAATGGATACGTCACCAGGTGTCGTCTGAAACTCTTTTTTCAGAGCGATTCTGTTTCTGTGTGTTTCACAAACCTTATCAAAACTTTCTTTCCTCTGTTAGGAGTTAGAATCAGTTAGACAGTATGCAGTGAACTTTGTTCTTTGTTCTCTTTTCTCTTCTGTTTAGAAAATATTATATATATATATTTCTAAAAAAGAGAGAATGACTGAAAGCCGCAAACGGTGCGTGTTCCCCTCTTCTCGCTCTATAGCTGAAGATGACACACATCAGTTTTTGCTGTTTGTTTGGGAGCACGCTGCTCTCGTGTGGCAGCAGGGTGGGTGCGCCTCGCTTGCTTCCGGGAGTCAGCACTCTCGAAAAGAAGATCGTTCGTGGGGCTCTTGCATGGTTTTGGCTGAGGAGCAAGAGACGGGTTGATCCCTTTCTCTCACTCTCTCCCCAAACCCAGCTGTTTCTTCACATGATCTCGACGCTTCTCGGATCATGAGGTGGATCGCTATTCTCTTCCCGCCTCCGAGCTTTCCGTCCGCGATAAAAAATCTCCGGAGGAATTGCTCGATGTTGTTACTCGTGCGGTTGCCAGATTGGTCTGGCCACACGAAAAAGAGACCCCCAAACGCTCCAAATTAGGGGATAGATTTTATCTTCCAGTCTAAGAAAGGGAACGCCTCATGGGTTCCTTCCCTTCTTTGATAACCTCCATTAAGAGCTTTTTCGCTCATGGAGAACCCCTAAAAAAAAAAAAAAAAATATATATATATATATTTTCTTCCCGTGTTCACATTCCCTCGACGTCATTATATTCGACTATCGTGGGTGCTGAGGCACGGCGGTATTCAGTGATGCCGCCGGTCGAAGAGACGCTTATGGCTATCTCTGCCGGGCTCGGCATCGTCACTTAGAAGCCCTCTCTCCCTCAAAGCCTTGTAGGACAACCTCCACTTTAGTGGGAAGGGCTTATCAAGCAGCAGGTCAGGCTGGTGCTGCTCTGCACACTATGCTGCTCTGCACACTATGCTGTTCCTCCCAGTTGGGTGTTTTCGCTGTTCCTGCATTTTATTCAGGGACATCGTCTTAGCTCATCTGTTTCTCTGGGGTTGAGGCTCAACGCCAAAAAAAGCATCCTCTCTCCCACTCAGAACACTGTCTATCGGGGCATCGTATGGAGTTCAATCACAATGCGGGCACAACTGTCTCCCGCTAGTATTGAGTCCATTCAGATCACCCTGAGCAAAGTCAGGCTAGGTCAAGGTTGCACTGTTATCAGTATCAACGATTTCCAGGTCTCAGGGCGACTGCGTCCACGGTGATCCCTCTGGACCTTCTGCTCATGAGACTGTTTTTGTTGTGGCCAAAAGCCAGGGGATTTCTTCCAAGGGCCAAAACCCCTAGGCTAAATAGAGTTACACGCCTCAGGCTTCGTTCCCTTTCTATGTGGTTCAGACCCCGGTTTTCTGCCTTGGGTCCCACTCTAGGTGCGTCTTGTTGTTGCAGGCTGCTAACGACAGACTCCTCCCTGAGGGGCGGGGTAGCGGCCTTAAGTGGTCGTCCAGCTTAAGGGGATAGGAGGGTCATCAGCTCGGTTGTCACAGTCACTGTCTCGGGTTGATGGCTGTATTTCTGGCCCTGAGGCTGCCTTGTCTTGGTGCGGGTGGACAATACAGCGGTAGCCTCTTACATAAATCATCAAGGAGACCCACGTTCTTGTCAGCTGTATTTCTGACACGTTGGGTTCTCGTTAGGGCCCAGGGCAAGCTCCTGTCACTCAGGTCAGTTATATCCCTGGATGCCCGTATATGGGAGCAGATTTACGGCCCAGACAGAAAATACCAACGGGGGAGTTAAGAACTCCACCCTAAGGTAGTAGTTGCCCAGAGTTCGCCAGCAAGGGTTTTTGCCTCTTACTGATAGCACCGCTGGCCGAACAGGGCTTGGTTCTCGGAGCTAATCTCTTCCCTCGATGGCTCGCCTTGGGCGATTCCGAACAAGAAGGATCTTCTATCTCAGGCACAGGGCAATATTTCATCCCTGCCCCAAATTGTGGAATCTTTCATGTTTGGCCCCTAAGGGTACCAACTGAGGGACACAGGGCTCTCTCCTGAGGTTATCGAGACCTTTTTAAATGCCGGGCTTTTTCCACTTGGAACAAGTTTGGGTGAGATCTTAGGGCAGAAGAGGACCTCTTCAGCCTCTATGAATAGCTCAATGTCTCCTCTACTTCTCCCTAAAATCACCCAGCCCCTTGGGTCTGGACTTTAAGACACATACATGACCCAGAATGTGTCTGTATGCAGTTCCCAGTTTCTCTACTCCCGGAGTCTTGGCAATGTTCACCAGCAAGGGTCTTGCCTCCTATTAATGAGCTGCGCTGGCCGAACAGGATATGTTTCTCAGAGTTAATTCCTCTCCTCGACGGCTCGCCTTGGGCTGATTCCGAACAGGGAGGACCTTCTCATCCTTGGTCCGAATTGTGAAACCTTTCATGTCTGGCCCCTAAGGGTACCGAATGAGGTTCACAGGGTTTTCTCTTGAGGTTATCTAGACCATTTCAAGTGCTAGGGCTCCCTCCACTTGGAACTGATCTGGGTAGATTTTACAGGGCAGAAGAGGACCTCTTCAGCCTCTGTTGATAGCGTAATGTCTCCTCTACTTCTCCCCGAAGTCGCCCAGCAACCCCATGGAGGGGCTGATCGTAGTAACGCATTCATAGCACAAATGCACCTGCATGCGTTTCCATCTACTAAAGTTCTTATTACAGAACCAGCTAACTGCCAGTTTGCTTCAGTTCTGGATTTTCTGTAGAAAGAACTGTCAGCGGGCACTTGCCTCGCCACTGCCAGGTTCTATGTGGCCACTGCGTTTTGCCACGGCTTGGTTGGCGGGGTGCCCTCACAGAGGCATCCTCATTATTGCCCGGGCCTACGAGGCACGCAGTCAAGCTTCGCCAGTAGGTTTTAGGGCACACTCTACCAGAAGGCTCTCCTCCTCTAAAACATTGGCTAGAGGTCTCCCTCTGCAGCAAGTTTGTGATGCGGCAGCCTGGTCCTCTCTGCTCACATTCATCAGTTTTTATGACTAGTTTGTTTTGCGATAGGGTTCTCTTCGCACACATTCATCGAACTTTATGGGCTAAATGCTTTGCTACTCCGGACACTTATGTCCTTGAGTCGACATCTAAGCCCATGCCTAAACAAGTTTGTGATGCGGCAGGTTGTCCTCTCCGCACACATTCATTGGATTTTTCTAGTTTGGATGTTCTGCACTCCGGGCTCTTATGCCCTTGAGTCGACATCTCAGCTCATGCCTGAACAAGTTTGTGATGTGGTAGGCTGGTCCTCTCCGCTCACATTCATCAGTTTTTATGACAAGTTTGTGTTGCGATAGGGTTCTCTTCGCACACATTCATCAAACTTTATGGGTTAGATGCTTTGCTACTCCGGGCTCTTATGCCCTTGAGTCGACATCTTAGCCCATGCCTGAACAAGTTTGTGATGCGGCAGGCTGGTCCTCTCCGCACACATTCATCAAAAGTGAATGGTTTAGATGTTTATGCTACTCCGGGCTCTTATGCCCTTGAGTCGACATCTCAAGCTCATGTCTGAGACCTCTCGCGTTTTTGTGAGTACACTGCACAACCGTAGGGGTCCGGACAGCCCCAAGTGTGGCGGCGTTGGTATTGCGTTCCCCGTAGCGCTTAGCAGCGCAGCATCAAAGTGAAGCTTTTTGTAAAGGGAACGTCTCGGGTTACATGTGTAACCCTTGTTCCCTGAAAAAAGCGGAACAAGATGCTGCGCTGCTTTGCCACACTGGGACGTCCCAGGACTGCTCTTCAAAAAGAAGTATCTGACGACACCTGGTGACGTATCCATTTATAGCCTGGCCACAGGTGCATCTAATGATTACATCAGCCGAGGCTATAAATTCCAGTCAATATTCATTGACGTGTTCCACACACTATTTCAGCTCGGTTCACAGCTAGAGTTGTTCCCCGTAGCGCTTAGCAGCGCAGCATCTCGTTCCGCTTTTTTCAGGGAACCTGGGTTACACATGTAACCCGAGACGTTTTATTCCAACTTGAACACTAGTTCTGAATGTTTTTAATTCTAAACATTACCACAAGGGGCGCTATAGTGGACATAAGCATGAACTGTCCTCTTATAGAGAGTAAAACTGTTTAAAAGTAAGTTAAAATCAATAAAATCATGATATCAAGGCAAGAACATTAAACTCTACACATATCGTAAGTGCATTACAGTGAAAGACATCACAGATGTCATAAAACAGTTAGACAAAGTGAACATTGAAAACAGCATTTTTTTATAATTATGTCTATGTTGTCTTACTCAAACGTAAAACAGTGGTAGTGATCTATGAACACTTTTCCATCAAGAAACAGTAAAAATAAAAAGAAGATTTTTTTTTCTATTATTTTTCGTACCATTTTTTCTATAGATGGGTTTGGATAAATATGAGCTGTATAAAAGTCTCATGACAGTAGTTTAGTCTTTGTTTGAGAACTGGGCCCATGCGACTTGTTCTGGCAACTTCAAGGCTGATATGGTTCTCTTTGTATTTCCCAAGAGCTGCACAAATCCAGCATTTCAGATCTTCTCAATTCGAAGAGCGCCATATATTCCACTCCAGCTCATCTACCTGATTTAAGGAATCATTCACTGTGTAGAGTGCTGAGGACTGTGATTTTCCATCCTCACATGCCTGTAATTGACAGGCAACTTCGGAGGAAAAATGGATGTGTCTTGCTCTATTATCGCAGGTGTGTGTTGAGTAGCGCAAACAAGGCAGGCGAATGCAGCTGATCAAATTGAATTTATGATTTCTATGTTTGCTCTATAGTTTTAGAGACAAGTATATGGGCTTGGAGACTGATTGTGAATCCAAAGGAATTTACACATTCTTCTGATGTAATTGTCGCCAAAGAGGTTGCAAGCAAATCTAAGGAAATGGTGCGTTTTTTCTTTCAAGATTTGGCACTTACACAGTGTGCTGATGTGACAGCAGGCCTAACATTGTCCTTTGTGGGATTGTTAGTAATATTGTGGTGCCTCCATTCAACCTAAACTCAGAAAAACAGGATAGTGGAGGCCGGGGCAAGTAGTAACACATTTCACTCTCAGGTTTATATTTGAAAGTCAATTTCTGCATAGGCACATATCATCATGTCTTGACTACTAAACAGCAACAGTTTCCACTGCTATTGATACAGCAAGATACAGTTCATTGTACGCACCTTAATGCCAATAGCTGGGCATGTTGTCACACTATATGGTGCTAGTTGTATTAATGGAACCTGCCTATAGACCGTCAATTAAATGTTTTTTTTTTTCAGCACAATTTAAAATGTAAATAAACTATGTAATAAAACATAACAATTCATGAAACAACAAAAAAATGTAAAACAAAATATCTCCCAAATCAAATCAACATTGTTCTGGCCAAAAACTATTGTTATTAATTAATTGTATTAATGTAATAAAACATTTTCATTGTTAAATACATTTTTAAAACACATGCAACAACTTAAATTTACATTTATGCATTTGGCAGATGCTTTTATCCAGAGCGACTTACAGTGCAATTATTACAGGGACAATTTCCCCATGATTTAAGTGCCTTGCACAAGGACACATTGGTGGTGGCTTTCCTTGAACCGGCATCCTTCTGCTTACCAGTTTGTGCTTTAGCCCACTACACCACCACCCGACCCCGAATGCCACCTTGAGCAAGAAATAACATGTATATTATATATGTATACATGCAAATAGAATATTGAAAATACACCATTATTGATAGTTGGACAGAAATCAGCGTGATATAGTGTTTATTTGTACAAATATAATACTCTTTTCTCTTGAAATAAACAAAGAAGTAGATGTCCTGTGATGGTAAATTTAAATAGATGTGAAATATCAATTATAAACAAAAAAAATAAACTGTGTGTGTCACGCTATTTATTAGAGATTGAATGAGGAATCCTAAAGAGGTGTGGGCACATCTCCAAAAAAATGAATAAGGTACAGGGGTGGAATGAGGTCCCGGGTCTTTAAAGACACGAGGTATGCGTTTAAGGGTTAATACATACATTTGCTATTAAAAAGGTCTTTCTCAAACCAAAACTCGTCACGACCTCACTTTCATGAAAAATTCCCTTTTCCTGAGAACACAGTTAAACCTTTAATCTTCATTATATAGTTGTCAGCTGCCTGAATGTATACTAGTGAGTTTTAATTGTGTTCACTTGTTTACCCAACAGCTATACAAATTTTTTTTATAATATTGGAATTTTAGTTTTAGTAGATTTCACAAAAGTATAAATTTATTTACAGATATTTGAATCAGGAGTTTGAAACCAACATATAAAATCACTCCTAGAGAAAACATATTTGTGTAATTGGACTTTTGACTCAAAACCTTACACTGTAGTTACAAAGATATAGCCCTTGTGACAACTTCCCCATGTGACAACTAGTCACGGTCTCCCCTATTATGTAACCCTATTTCACATATCATTATAATAATGGATGATTTCCTTCTACCATGCATCTTCTATATTAAACCACAGTTGTCAAACACACTCATCTGACTTCATGGACCGTGGAGGGCACACATGCTGGTGTGACAACTGGACTGTTACAGCAATCATGCCATTGCTCGACTGCACCAATATATAGGTAATTGCAAGCTGTTATAGGGGAAGAAAATAAGAAATAGGTGGAGAAAAACTGCCTTTTAGAATAGATGGAGAGATTGCAAGGGAGAACAAGTTTGTCTTCTCACACCTGCACACTGTGAATGATCATTGACGATGGTATTTCACGGCGCTGAAGGAGACTGTATGAAAGTGGCTTTTTCTTTGTTTAGATGGCATGGAAATCAATAGCTACTTGTCTTCTCTGGTGCACGTCAGCCGTTTAAAAGTCATTGAATTTGTCAGGCAAGTTTCCCAAGTAAATAAGATATTGTCAAAGTGCTGTTTGAGGAAATGGCCCGAATGTTCGTTTCCACTGTACAATGAAGATTGACGGGTGCTCACACACTCAATGTGAAATTGGGGCAGGTACAGAAAAGATGGGCTTTGTGCATGAGGTTGGCCTAAAATTGCAGTGGAAATTGTTTCCCAGTGTTCCATCAGAACTGAATTAGAATAGAAATAGTGCAATACATGTTTACAAAAGAGCTTCACTGTCAATATTCATGGTTGCTGCTGGTCAGAAAACTCAAGACATGACTATAAAACATGAAATTTTGCTTCAGTTTGCAAAATTATATTTTAATGGCAAGAAAACGCAAATGACAAAAAAGACAATGTGGAACTGTATATAAAAGAATTTCAGTGAATATTGATTTCTTTTGGATAGGCTCCAGCCCCCCGCGACCCTGTACACAGGATAAGCGGTTGATGATGGATGGATGGATGGATGGATTGATTTCTTTCCGCTCCTCACTCAAACACTGAAAGAAGTGATAACCTGCAATTGTTGCTTCAAGAGCCTTATTCTACTTGATCTTACCCATAAAATGTACTTTCATTGGTTCAACTTAATGTCATTAAATATTCCTTTAATTTATTCAAAGCATTGCAAAAATGCCTTTATGCATCACAAGTTTGCATTATATACCAAACACTTTAGCATAAAATATCTTTGTTCGTTTTCTTAACTTTGTTTGTAGTACAATTTAGAGTAAGATCACGTCGAGTTTCTCATTGAAAAAGCCCTAACATAAGCATTTTGCATAGGATGTATACATCACTGATCCCATCTAACGTTTAGGTGCTTGGAGCTGGCAGGATCTGACAGGGAATAAAAACTGGGGAGAGGTAGTTTTGACAAACTGCTACTAATAAGACATAACCAATCATTTATTATATTCATAGTGACATGTGTATACAGTCATTATGCATAATGAATTCAACAGTATTTCATTTTGTACAATACACTGCAAACACACAGCTGTATCGATGTACTAAGGATTTCTAAATATCATACTACTTCAACATCATTGTTACCATCAGCATCACCATCATTATATCACAATAATCAACATCAGCATCATTGGAATCAACATCACCTGCTTAATCATTACCATCATCATCATCTCCACAATCATCATAAGCAGATATTATGATCACAACCAGCATCATCACTATAATCATATTCACCAGCATCATCATCATCATCATCACCACCACCACCACCACCATTAGTATTATCATCATAATTGTCATCATCATCATCATCATCATCATCATCACCACCACAACCATTAGGATCACCACCATCATAGCCATCAGCACCACCATCATCTTGTCATCCATATCATCATCATCTGCACAATCATTATCAGTGGCATTGCCACCATTATCATGATCAAAACCAGCAGCATCACCTCCAGCATCATCACCACCGTCAGAACCATCATCATCATCACAAATAGCCTTGCCATCATCTGCTTCATCCTTATCATCATCATCATTATCATCATCCTCATCATCTCCACAATCATTTTCAGCAGGATCACCACCATTATCATGTTTACAATCAGCATCATCACAATTAGGATGACCAACATAATAACCATCTTCATCACCATGATCTGCTTCATACATACCATCATCATCATCATTGGCAGAATCATTATCAGCAGCATCGTCACCATTGTCCTGATCGTCATCATCACCACCAAAACCATTAGGATCACCACCATCATAACCATCAGCACCACATCATCTTTGCATCCATACTATCATCATCACCTGCACAATCATTATCAGCAACATCTCCACCATTGTCCTGATCACAACCAGCATCATCACCATCATCAGCATGATCACCACCATCATAACCATTATCATAACCACCATCATCATCACCAACATCTGTACAATCATCATCATCATCATCATCATCTCCACAAACATTATCAGCAGGAACAACACCATTATCATAATCACAATCAGCATCACCACCATCATTATCACCACCATCATCATCATCATCATTAGTATCACCACTACAAAAACCAATATCATCATCTCCCTCCTCATCTGTTTTATCCTTTCCATCATCAACTTCATCATCATCATCAACTTCACAATAATTATAAGTAGCATCACCACCATTATCATAATCACAATCAGCATCATCACCACTATTATAACCTTTGGCATCACCACCATCATAATTGTCATCATCATTACAACCACCATCACAATGACATCAACATCAAGACCATCAGCATCACCACCATTATCATTATCATCACCATCATTATTATCTGTTTCATCCTTTCCATCATCATTATCACAGCAATCATAATAAGAAGCATCACCACCATTATCATGATCATAATCAGCATCATCACCACTATCATAACTTTGGCATCACCAGCATCATAATTTTCATCATCATTACAACCACCCTCACAATGACATCAACATCAAGACCATCAGCATAACCACCATCAACATCACCATCATTATCATCTCCTTCAGTATCACCACCATATTTTACGGTCATCATCATTAAAACCAAAATTATAATATCATCACCATCAACATCATCAGCTTCAGCATCACCATCATCAATTTCTTTATCCTTACCATCATCATAATTTCCACAATCATTATCAGAAGGATCACCACCATTATCATATTAAAATCATCCATCATTAAAATCATCACCACCATTACCATCAGCATCACAACTATTACCGTCACCATCAACATTAGTATTGGCATCACCATAATTTGCTTCATCCATACCATCAACATAACCATCAACTCCACAATCATTAAAAGCAGCATCAACACCATTATCATGATCACAATCACAATCAGCATCATCACCACTAGCATAACCTTCGGCATTACCACCATTGTCATTGTCATCATAATTGCAACCACCATCAACATGACATCAACATCCAGACCATCAGCATCATCATCTCCACAATCATTATCAGCAGCATCACCAACATTATCATGATCACAACCAGCATCCTCATCACCATCATAACCTTCGGCATCACCACCACCATCATGAGCATTAATAGCATCACCACTATCATAACTTTTATCACAACCACCATCATCTGCTTCATCATTAAAATCATTATCATCTCCACAATCATTATCTGCAACATCACCACCATTATGATAATCACAATCAGCATCATCACCATTTTAATCTTCAGCCTCACCACCCTCATCAACATGAACTTTATCATCCTCACCATCATCATTGTCATCATCATTACCACCATCATCACAATGACCTCAACACTATCACAAGCATAACATCATCATTTGCTTTATCATTATGTCATCTCCATCATCGTCATAATTGTCATCACCAGCAGCAGCAACAGGATCATCACAATCATCATCACAACCATCACCACCAGCATCATCTCCATCCTCATCCTCTTTACCACCAGCATTATCTTCACTATCATTGACATTACCATCATTATCTTCAACACCATTGGCATCATCTTCGTCAGCCTCATCATCACATAAGGGACCATTTTGTCAAAAGCTAAAGGAAATATCTGTCACATTTTGAGCACTGAGATGCATTGGCTGGGTCTAAAGGTCAAATCAAATATTGATGAAATAAGGAAGTCTATGTAACAAAAGCAGTTTCATCAAAAAGCCATGCTTCTTCCTACGCTGAGTACTGGATTATACACTAACCTCAGCATGCCACACATTATTCGAACACTACATCATTGTCACTCTTATTTGCAGCTTTACAGATGATAATCTAATTCATATGTCTGTTCATTGAAATGCTGAGTCTGGAATGAGCACTCCTTAATATTAAAATATTATATAGCAAATCTCCCCCAGATAGATTTATGAACACCACACAGCTTCACAGCTTAACAATTATTTCTACTGTTCCTTCACAAGAGAACATGGGGAGGCCTGTTGGTACACCACAGTGGTTGAGAAACTGAGGGGCACTGGGACTTTTGCTGTGTAGGGAAGCACTAATTTCTCCATTTTATGTCATTATGGAGCCTAGAAGACAGACATGTTAGATTTATATGCACATCGGCACTTCTTGACAAGAATTCTATGATGTACTAAAAGGGGCATTTGTCATTGAGATCATGCAAATGTATGCAGCACACTGCCTATATCTATATAATTACAACCATTCCCATAATTCACTATCTGTGTATCGCCTCCTGTGTTTCATTGGAATGATTGTGGCTGTCAACTAAATGTATAAAATTATTTTACTATCTTAATTTCTTTAATTTACTTGCAAGTGTTTTGGTTTAATAACTTAATAGCTGGACAGGTTGCTTAATTATTAAACAGGTTGCTTGTAATTGAATGCGTAAATTATGAGTTGTAGATTGTATGGCAAAAAGAAGGAAGAAGGTTTATTTCTTTCTTTAATAAAGTTTTCCCTGGTGGTTTATTTTAGAGCAGTGGTTCTTAACCCTGTTCCTGGAGAACCCTGGAGCACTACACATTATGAATATCTAATCAACAGTGGGCACCTTTGGCCTTGTGGAAAATAAACCCCTAATGTTATATATTTAGCATTTCATATATGCTAAATGCACTCATTGAAATTGTTTTTTTCTTCACTATTCGCATCATTTCACAAAATTATAGCTTGACATGAATTGATGCACAATAATCAAACAAAAAATATAGCTGCCATCAAATTTGTTAGCTTGCTATTCGAGAATGATTCTGTCTATCAAAAAGCTTTTAGTACATTTTTGTCTCCAGTGTCCCTAGAATATACACAACAAATCTTCTGCAAATTGGTGATACAGTCTAGGAGTTTGAAAAAGTATTTGTTTTCTGAAAATTCAAAATGGCTGAAGACTGCTGATATACTTTATATCTAACTGTATATATAGAACTGGTTTGCTGATGCAACATTAAACTCCTAGCAGGAGGTGAAGCCACCGGAAGTGTTTGAGTGGCCATCTTGGTATGTGCAAACTGCCATAGAACATCAATGAGTGACAGGTCTTCGACCTGCGGATATGACAGTTGCATTTCGCCCTCTAGTGACAATCATGTTTAATCAAGTCAAGTCAAGTGGTTTTTATTGTCGTTTCAACCATATACAGTTAGTACAGTACACAGCAAAACGAGACAACGTTCCTCCAGGACCATGGTGCTACATAAAAACAACAAAGGACCAACACAGGACCACATGAGACTACACAACAAAATAAAATACCTATATAAAATACCTATGTATACCTATATAAAGTGCACGTGCAAACATGTGCAAAAAGTACAGGACAGTACAACAAATTACTGACAATTAACAGGACAATAGACAGTGCAGCGCCGACCAGTACTCAGTAGTGCAAAAAGATGACAGTTTCTAAAAAAAAAAAAAAAAAGATTTTTGTTAATGTTGTTGTTATGGATAATATTCATTTCAAGTGTGAAGATATAAGTGGATCGTGATGTCAGAGTGTTCACCTGGCTCTGTGTTCAGTCTATCAGCACAGCACAGCAATCAACGAAGAAAGAGGCAAAACTGTCCACAAGTTATAATGTAAGTATGAATATCTGTAATATTTCCTTGTTTTGGGGTGACAACATGTCTGTTTGCCTCGGAGGGTCCTTAAAAAAGTCTGGATTTTTAATTCACCTAATATTCCTGGGATTTGTTTGTTTTCATACTGAAGCACTCACTGTTATCATACAGGGGTGTTCGTTTGCCATTTAAACCTAGCGCATCAGTTTCATTTTAACCAGCTTTGCTTTGCATGTCTCGCTCAGGCACTGTGGCTTAGAGTAAACAAATTATTAGATTGGTACGTCATCCCCAAAGGGTTTTGTTATGGCATCCATTGAGGATATTGTTGAAGTTCCATTATTTAGTTATTAAGTTAATTTGTTAAAGGGCACCTGTGGGAGCTTGTAGAATATTACGGGATTGGTGAGATGGAAAAACGTATGAAAAGAGATGAACTTAGGTCCGTTTTGAGAAATTGGTCTGTTTCTGCCCTGTTAAAACGTTTTACGGAAGTAAAGACATCTGTGGATATTTTTTTCAGGTTTATCATTTGAACAAATGAAAGAAATTTTGGAAATGCATCTGGCGCATGACAGAGAAATGGCAAAAAAAGCTAAAGTGTGTGAATTTGAGCTTGTAAAAATAAAAATGGATGATTTATTAACAACAGCTTAAACATGAACAAGAATTAGAAGCTGAGAAAATGGTACAAGAGTTTGAACTGCAGATTGAGCATTTAAAATGAATCAGGGAAGGTATGTTATCCTCTGGGTGTGAGGTCTAATGAAAGCTCACCGTGTATTTTTGATGTGGTAGGTAATTTAAAATTGTTTCCTAAATTTAATAAACGTGACCATGATGTTTTTTTTCAATGTTCGAAAGTATTGGCTTGCCACTGATCGTGTGGTGATGCTTCAAAGTGTCATTACAAGGAAGGTACAAGAGGTAAACACTGCACTTACAATAGAGGATGATAAAGTAAAATCTACTATCCTGAAAGCTTGTGAATTGGTTCCAGAGGCGTATCACCAATTCTTTAGGAGTTAGAGAAAAGGTGAGAGGCATACCCATGTAGAGGTGTCAAGAGAGCTTTCTATGCATTTTGACGATGGTGCACCACTTCTAACGTAAATAATTTTAAAGAGTTGCTTGAAATGATTATTTAAAACAGTTCAGAAACATTGTCCCTGACCATGTTGCTATATATATCAATGAAAACCAGCCGAAAACTGCTGCTGAAGCTTCTGTTTTGGCTGACGAATTTATATTGACACACAAAAGTGGGTATGGGGATGCTCGTTTTTGTGGCAGTGTTTACCCAGCGTTTATGGAGGCTTGATTATTTGCCCTCTTCTCCTAAATCCGTTAACCTTGTTCATAGAAAGTTAGATTCAAATTTGTTTGTCACTATTGTTTTAATACTAGGCATTGGAAAAATTAGCATCCTGTTTTGGCAGGAAAGTCAAAGTCCTTAAACTACTTCAGAGTTCTCATCTAGAAATCCTACAGTCTACCTGATCCCACAAATGCTCAATGAGGTTAAGATCCATAACACTCTTTTCCAATTATCTGTTGTCCAATGTCTGTGTTTCTTTGACCACTCTAACCTTTTCTTTTTGTTTTATGTTTCAAAAGTGGCTTTTTCTTTGCATTTCTTCCCATAAGGCCTGCACCCCCGAGTCTTCTCTTTACTGTTGTACATTAAACTGGTGTTGAACGGGTAGAATTCAATGAAGCTGTCAGCTGTGGACATGTGAGGCATCTACATTATTTCTAAAAATAATTTCTACATTATTGTAAGGCATCTACATTATTTCCTCTTGTTGTACATCTGTGCATTCCACATCTCTTTGTGTATTTGTTAGAGCCAGTTGTCCTTTGTCTTTGAAGGCTGTAGTGTACAACTTTGTATGAAATCTTCAGTTTTCTTTTGGGAATTTCAAGCATTGTATAGCCTTCATTCCTCAAAACAATGATTGTCTGATGAGTTTCTAGAGAAAGCGGTTTCTTTTATGCCATTTTTGACCTAATATTGACTTTAAGACATGCCAGTCTACTGCATACTGTGGCAACTCAAAAACAAAGACAATATTAAGCTTCATTTAACGAACCAAATAGCTTTCAGCTGTGTTTGATATAATGGCAAGTTATTTTATAGTACCAAATTAGCAATTTATCATGATTACTCAAGGATAAGTTGTTGGAGTGATGGCTGCTGGAAATGGGGTCTGTCTAGATTTGATAAAAAATTTCTTTTTTCAAATAGTGATGGTGCTGTTTTTTTTAAATCAGTAATGTCCTGACAATACTTTGAATGCAACTTTGGTGAATTAAAGCACCGATTTCTTTCCGAAAATTTGAAAAATTGTTCAAAACTTTTGGCAACCAATGTACATTCGAAACAGCTCTCTATGACTGTTCATATGTTCTCACCTAAACTTTCCACCTGGAGGGGTCTGCTCGTGTGAAGCTGCTTCCACAAAATGGCACTCGTCTCGCCGTGCAGCCACAATAATCATGAAGCAACCACTTCTACAAACTTCTATTCATCTCTTGACCATAACATGACATTCACTCCATACTTAACTTTTGTTTGATTTGACAATTCCTCATTTACACATACAAAGTAGTAGCAGTCTGATAAATAGGACCCAAACCATGCTAATGCAAGTCCACTAATACCAACATAATTCTCCAGCCTATTCAAGATATTGTTATGATCTATCATTTCGAAGGCAGCACTAAGATCTAAAAGCACTAGAAGAGAAATGCAGCCACGAACATATGATAAGTGCAAGTCAATTGTAACTCTGATAAATACAGTCTCTGTACTGTGATGGGGTTTAAATATTGACTGAAGTTGTTCATATATACCTCTCTGTAGAAATGAACATAGTTGGGAGATATTATTATTATTATTAACATCACTACTACTACTGCTATTATTGTTATTATTACTGCTACCACTACTACTACTATTATTACTGTTATTATTATTATTACTAGTATTATACTACTACTACAACTATTATTATTATTATAACTGTGATTGTTCCATATCTATCTATCTATCAAATCTATATCTTTCTTTTTCTCTCTCCCCACAACATCACCAGAAAAATTTAATTAATTAATATTGATTACTATTATATGACATTAAATTAGCCTATTCCTTAAACTTATCACAGTACCTGTAGACACTACTATATCTATACATCTACAGTATAATTGTGTTTGTTTGTTTTTTGTTTTTATGTGTTTGTGTATATTTATATGTGTGTCATTGGTCTCTTACTTGTATAAGCTGCAATGTCTTGTTAATTTGTGTTTTATTCAATAAAACAAAAAGAACATAGTTGAGAGGACACTTCATTTTCTAGTATTTTCAACATAAATGGTAGATTTGAAATCAGTCTGTAACTAGTCAGTTCTCCAGAATTAAGCAGTGGCTTCTTAATAAGTGGTTTGATAACTGCCATTTTAAAGTTTATTGGGACATGTCCTAAGGATAGTGAGGAGTTAATAATATTAAGAAGAGGTTCTGAGATTACAGAGAATACCTCTTTTAAAAGCTTAGTTGGTATTGGATCTAACATACATTTATTTATGTTTTGTTAGCTCTTTATGACATACAGGTATAACAGTGAAGGATTGAAGCTGCTCATGAGGAAAGTTATGAGACACTGTTTTCTGAGGTGCTGTCGCAGTTGATTGCATAGTTCCAATTTTATTTCTGATTATTTCAGTTTTATCAGGCAAGATATTCATAAAGTCATTACTATTGTGCTGCGACTGAATATCTGGTTCAGTCGATGCTTTATTCCTAACAAATTTAGTCACAGCACTGAACAAACACCTAGGATTGTTCTAGTTATTTTCTATGAGTTTGCTAAAATACGTTGACCTGGCAGCTTTTAGTGCCTGTCTGTAGCTACAGACACTATCCTCCCATGCACTGCAAAATAAGTCTAATTTTGTATTCTTCCACACTTAGTGTGATCAGTGTGCCATTGTGCGGGTCTTTTTTCTTGAATTTTCTTTCATCAAAAGGGGCGACACAATCAAGAGTGCTAGAGAAGACTGTTTTTATATTTTCTGTTATTACATCGAGTATGTGTGACAATTCTGGAATTTTATTAGTAAAGCATTCTTTAGTGTTCAAAAGAATAGTTCTTCCTGAATGATAGTGTGGTGTAGATTGAGTGACATTAGCTAATCACAGCAGTCAAGAGATGAGGTAATGATCTGAGATGTCCTCACTCTGCGGTAGAATTTCTATAGTATCAACTTGAACTCCATATGACACAATTAAAATTAGCTTATGATTATGCTGATGAGTTGGTCCTGTCACATTTTGTCTGACTCCAAGAGAGTTGAGAATAGAACGGGTTGGCCACTAATCGCAGGGTTGGTGGTTCGATTCCTGGCTCCACATGCCGAAGTGTCCTTGGGCAAGACACTGAACCCCAAGTTGCTCCCAATGGCAGGCTAGTGACTTGCATGGCAGCTCTTCCATGATTGGTGTGTGTGTTTGTGTGTGTGAATGAGTCACAGTGTAAAGCGTTTAAAGTTTTAAATGCTTAAAAAAAGTGTTATTTAAGTGCAGACCGTTTACCATTTTAAGAATATCGATAAATGCAAATTCCAATGTTTCATTTTCATTATCTATGTGAATGTTGAAGTCACCAACAATTCAAGTTCTATCTACAATAACTGCTAGATCTGATAGAAAATTAGCAAATTCTCAAAGGAAATATGAGTATAGCCAAGTAGATCTATATACTGTAGCAAGAGCAAAAGATGACAGAGATTTTATATTTATATTTGATGGTGTCACATTGAGCATTGTAGTTCAAAAACCAAAAACCTCACTGCAATTGTAGCAACACCTCCTCCTCGACCCTTCAGATGAGGCTCATGTTCAAGGGCGAGTCTAGCCCCTTTTTAGGGGTGCTTCAGCACCCCTAAAAAGGAGCTCAGCACCCCTAAAACTTGGAGTAAGAAATGTTGTTATTCTAACATTTTTGTTCGTCTTTGACAAGGTTAAATAATGTCCAAAACATACTCCGTAGTTTGTGGTTTAAAAAGTATGTGTTAAGGATGAAAATGAAAACACCCCCGCTTAGCAAATGGTGTCATCCTCTTCTCTTCTTCTACTTCTCCTCTGTACCTGCACCGCTCAGAACGACCGTCATCCAGCGTGAAACACACGCAGAGTGAGAACCCGTTATGTAGTGTTGTGAATCAACTAAGTTGCTCCAAAGCTGTGTCTCACACTTCTTTCCTTTTACCTAGAGTTGTTCCGATTCTGAAACCATATCGGTGAGTACTGGAGTCAGTATCCTGAATCACCATGATACACCTATAATAAGTGTTTATTTCCGCTGTGGAGTAGCACAGGACTTGGGTGACTCGTCCATAGTCATAAACGGAGAGAAGTAGCGCCGGTTATAATGTTCTTCCGCAAGACACATGCAGTTCTGTTTATTAACTGCTAGAGCGTGAAACAAAAACAGCAGCGCGACAAATAAACTGCGTACCTGTGTAGTGCGTACGTGTGTCTCTGTTGTTAAGGTTTATCGTTAATTTGATCCTCATTTTAACAATCGGGAGTCATGTAAACATGACATCACGTGCGTCTTTTCTGGTCAGTCGTCATGGAAACATGAAGCCCTGGCGTTTGGACCAGAGTAAAACAAACATATCACTGTATACCACCAGTATGTGTGAAAACACTCACTGTGGCTTTTTAAATGAATTGTTATTCATTCCTAGATTTATATCTGTTATTTTTCAGTTGTGGCTGACTATCAAACTAGACAATAAAAGAAAGTTTAATGTTTTTCTTTTGCTGTATTTATTCATTCCTCACACACAGAGGATTTAACCTTAACCAGGCTTAACTCCTGAACTCCTAGCATTACTCTCTCTCTCTCTCTCTCTCTCTCTGTGTGCGTGTGTGTGGCCTGCCAGTGAGCAATGGACATACGACAGTTCTTTAAAAGAAAAAAGACAGATTCAGGTGAGAGACTAGGGACAGTCCATAATGACCTCTGTCTTGTTTTTTTTTTTTTTTTTTTTTTCTTCTGAAAAGTGTTAAGCTAAAGTAACAGATAATGCAAACCAGCTATCTGTTGTTGTATCAAATTACTTATCTAGGCAATCCCCTGCTTTTATTTTTTTTATTTATTTCAAACCCACAATGGAGAATACAGCTTCTCTTGTGAAAGGAATTTGTGATTTAAAAAGTTTCTAAGCCCAATAATAATAATAATAAAGACATTTAAAATGGCACGCCTCTGTGTGCCTTTTGATCATATCCTTAGAATCTGTAAATGGTCTCCATAACATTTTTGTGACATGACAAACTGACCTCAACTCTCCTGCCTACAATATATTTGTGTATGATTGTCAGTGCCAAGGGAAAGAGAGGGAGATGGAGAAGGAGAAAGGGAAAGGGAGAGCATGCAGGAAGAACCAGGTGAGGAAACAACAACAATAAATTGACATATAGTGAATAGTGGCAAGCAAAACAGTAACTACTCATACTCCTATAATAACTTATTGGCATTAAGTAGCCTATATTACATTTACTTTTTGTAACATTATTTTACACCACATTTTTTCATAATAAAGGAGGAGGAAAACAACAGGGAGAGTCCATAAGGGATGAGAGGGAATTGACTAGTGAAAGAAATGAAGAGACAGAGGGAGTGAAACATAGAGACCACCAAGCCAAAGCAGCAGAGACAGAAGAGAGCTGTTCAGACTTGGGGGATAAGGACACTGGTACTAAACAGTTAAAACACAGGGTCTCAATACCCTCATACTCAGTTTGGCACACAAAAAAGAGCCTTTCAAGAACCATTTTTTGTAAATAATTTACAGAAGATGAATTACATTTTGTTGTCCAAGTACCTGTTACTTTGTTCAATGACAATAAAGTTGAATCTAATCTAACCAATCTGATGACTGTTGATACAAAAGGAGGCACATGGAGTTATCGGTCAGGAAAAGCAGCTGAGTGAAGAAGGTTTTGTGTTTGTTACAGGGGGCTGTCTGTGTGAACTCACACAATTAAGCTGGTGCTCTGAAAAGGTCTAAAAAAAAAAAAAAAGAAGAAAAAAATCTGGATTTTGGAGTTAGTTGAACCAATGTTGAACCACCCCTAAAGCTCTGACCCTAGAATCGCCCCTGCTCATGTTTATAACAATAACCTGAGGGAGTAGCTTTATTTTATTTAAACTAATATATTGATCTGGTTTAAGCCAGGTTTCAGTCAAACAGATTGCATTCAAATTATGATTTGTAATAATTTCATTTACAATTAGTGTTTTGGTAGAAAGATATCAAATGTTTAATAGCCCTTCCTTTATATGATTTTTATCTTTACGGTCTTTATTTTAACCAGTCTGAGAGAGAGGAGAGGAGGAGAGCGGCACCTTCCCTAGAAGGATGGAGTCCGTCTCTCTTTAGCAGGTCAGGTCTACCCCAAAAACTCGTCCAATTGTCTTTAAATCTTATGCTATTCTCCAGACAGACTCACATATCCAGCCATTCAGTGACACTAATCTACTATAAACCTCATCACCATGATGAGCAGGGAGGGGGCCAGAGCATACTACAGTGTCTGACATATTTTTTGTAAGTTCACACACTTTAACATTATCTCTAGTGATCTCTGACTGGCAGGGCCGGACATCGTTAGTGCTGACATGAAAAACTATTTTAGAAAATCTACATTTAGCATTAGTCAGCACTTTTAAATTGGATCTGATGTCAGGCACGCGATCCCCGGAAATGCATTTAACAATGGTTGCTGGAGTCTCAATGGGTGCATCACTGAGTGGGGAGAATCAATTTGAAACCCTAACAAGAACGGGAGAGTGGTGTCGCTTTGCTGAGCAAGTATGCTGCTGAGACATCACCCAAATGCCCTGCTGCGGGTGCTCTAGAGCCAGAACCAAATTTTGTGTGTGTTCCTCGCTGTACTACCTGCATCCCAAACAGTATTTACTGGCTTCTCTTTCTCACTGACCTAGTGTTTGGAGGAGTGTCTCTAACTCATTAACCTTCTCTTTCATCCTGACTAATTCCTTAAATTAATCACATGTGAATCCCTCACTGCTGATGGAAGAAGCTATAGTAAACATGTGGCATGCAATACAGGAAGAAATAATATGAGCGGATGCCATGACTTACTGCAATTATTTGTTGTTGTTGTTATGGTTGCTCCTGAGCGGTGAGGGTTTGAGATCTATGTGGTTCGATGTGGTTCTTGATCAGTAGATGTTTGAGATTGATGCAAAAGCCATGTAAAACACAGTGGAGAAAACAAAAGCATTCATTTGAGACGCAACATGTAGGGAAGTGGGAAAAAAGAAAAAGAGAGAAAATGTGCGCGCGCAGTAAAATACACGCAGTTGAAACAGTAGAAAAGCGGAAACACCAGAAGCACAAAGTAAAATGGCAAAGGATAAAACGATGAACGTATAAGAATAAGTAATGCTAAGCAGGCTAGCAAGCTACAAACACTCATGCAGCGTGCTGGCAGCAACTGGAACAAGAAGTCAACAGATTCAAGGCACTTTCAGTGCTTGGCCCCTAAAAATCTAGTCATATTTACCTTGGTTTAATTTCATAGTATTATTAGTAAGCATGCTTTTCAAGGACAATATTGTCTTAACTCAAACCTTAACATTGTTGGCAAAATTGTTATAATGGAATTGACAGAAATGATGTAATTGAGAGACAATAATAATTTCTATAAATATGTATACCCAGTAAATACTTTTCACACAATAATCATTAAAACAGGTTTATGTTTATTTCACTCTTATAAAATAAATGTATTAAGATTTTTTATATTTTAGACAAAACAATAATATCTATAAATAAAAGGCATTTCAAACACAATAATATTAAATAAATAAATACAAAGGCATATGATATAAAATGTCCTTTTAATGTAACCATATCCCTGTATGGAATGCTTTATATTTACAATTTCTGACATAAAACAGACATAAAAAACCCAAATAAGAAATTTAATAGAAAAGGTAAAACAAAATAAATGATTAAAAACACTATCAATATTCAATTTCTACTTGAATTCAATTCATATTTATTTAATGTATAATAAATAAAAAATATTAAATTAAATTAATACAATGTTAATATTAATTAATATTTCTTTAATTGGTGTTTATACACTTGAGAGGTTCTCTCGTATTGCGTAAGCTAGCTTACGCTACGGGAAAGATTAATCTTTTCTGAGATATTGAAGCCAAAAAATTATCCTTAATTTTGTATCCATTGTCAACGCAGTGCAGCAGCTGCATACCTTGAGCGGGCTAGCTAGCGAGCTCATTGGTTGCTCTGCGGCAACTGCTGCAGCCTATAGACGAACTTGAGTGAACTCGCGTCCAATGAGAGGCGCTCGCGCCGTCACTGTATCAAAGCCCGCCAGAATGGGCATGGCTAGAGTGCATATAAGCGTAAGTTCGTAGGCTGGAACCCTGATTTTCATCTATTCAGCGAAGCTCTTCGCATCTCTGAAATGCAGAAGCCGCGTCACCGTTCGAGGGGCATCTAGCAAGCTTGGACAGCGCTCGAAGAAGTCGGCCGTCTTCGCCACCTTCAGCCATCCTGCGAGCTACGCCATCCGGCGACGTATCCTTTTTAGAGCAAGCTAGTTCCTCAGCGAACTTCACAAAAAGAGCAACAAGCGTCTTTTTAAAGATGCCTCGCACCACCTGCGCCTCATGCCGCGCCCCTCTCAGCGCCGGAGACCGCCACCTCATCTGCACTCTCTGCCTGGGACTGGAACATGCAGAGCTCGCCCTCGCTGACGGCGGATGCGACCTCTGCGAGGAGCTTCCGATGTCGACCCTGCGGGCTCGATGCGAAGCACTCAAGACCGAAGCCGCCGCGCCGCCTTTCGTTTCGCCGCACAGAAAGAAGCGCCGCTCCCAAAGGCTGCCGGAACCGGTGTTAGAAGCGACTACCTCGCCGGAGCCTCTCCCTCGAGCCTCGCTTTCACCCTCCCGGCCCCCCTGGGACGCGCAGTTGCCGCCGAGCGGCCGCACTGTTGCCATCTCGGATGACGAGGTGGAGGATAAGGGCTGCTGTTCCATCATGGCTTCGGACAGCGAGGAGTGGTCAGGCTCCCAAGCCTCCTCCTCGGCCCAGGAATCCAGCAGGACCGCGCCGAGTCGAAGAAGAACTAGCGCCTCCTCACACAGGCCGTCGACCGCCTCGGGCTCGAGTGGTCACCGCCCTCTGAGCAGGCTCCCAACAGACTCGACGGCTGCTTTCTTCAGAGCCGTCGCCGCTCGGCGCCGAGGCCCGGGCCGCTCCCTTCCTGCCGGAACTCCACGCCGAGCTCTCTAAATCGTGGAACGCGCCTCTCTCGGCCAGGAACCGCTTCCATCCCCCCGGTCGAGGATTCGGTAGCAGCACACCTTTGCCCGCCCTCCGCGAGATGGCGGTCTAAGCCAGTGCTCCTGTCTAAGGCCTGCAGAACTACTTCCGCCTGTGTTGGCCGTGCCTATGCCGCCGCCGGCCAAGCCGCATCTGCTCTGCATTCCATGGCCGTTTTACAGATCCTCCAAGCGGACCTTCTTCGAGAGTGGGATGAGAAATGCAGGCACCCAGATGCTGTTTCAGCTCTAAGGAGCGCGACGGATCTCGCCCTTCGCGCCACCAAAGCTGCAGCTCAAGCCCTGGGGAAGTGCATGGCCGCGCTGACTGTGACCGAGAGACACCTATGGCTAACGCTAGCTGACATGGGAGAAGCTGAACGCTCCACGTTCCTCAACGCGCCGCTCTCTCCGTCCGGTCTCTTCAGTTCCGCGGTGAGTGGCATTGTTGACCGTTTCTCGGAAGTCCAGAAAGCCACCCAAGCCATGAATCTCTTCCTGCCTCGTCGCGCTAGCTCCTCTGCAGGCCGCCCACGTGACCAGCCTCCTGCACGAGCCTCTTCACAGCGCCCAGCTCAGCAAAGCCAGACTTCTCAGCGTCGACAGGGCGGCCGCCCTAGATCGCGCTCAGACAGCCGCCGCAGACCGCCGCCCCGCGGGCCTCGGCCTAAGATTGCGCTGAAACCTGAGCAACCGAAGTCCTCCTAGCTTTGTTGAGGAAGCGGCGGCTCTGTCCGCCGCGGCCGGACCACCGTCAAAGCTTAGCCCCTGTCAGTCCCTTCTCTCAGGCTACTGCAGTGGTGGATTCAGCAGCCAACAAGCCGGTGATACTGCCCGCTTGCCTGCACTCAAATGCCGTTTTCACGGTGACCCAAAGAAATCTTGTAAAAAGCAAACATGCCTTATGTGTAGAAAATGTGCCCACAATCCAGTGTTCACCCCTACACACAAGCATTACACTTCCCGTGTCCCTATCAGAGCCCACTCACATAAAGCGGGCACAGCCAGCTCGAGTGTTAGAGTCAATAAACGCGCCCACGAATCCGTGCGCTCGCCCCTTTTCTGCCCGCTCTGTCACACGGCCAGCAAACACCTCTCTGTATGTAAGTCCCACGCCCGTGACTATGCTCGCGCATCACTTAACAGATGTGACTCTTTCCCCATTCACCTCAATCAGGAAGTCACTCACAGAACAGCCTGTCCCTGCTGTCTGCGAGCAGTCATGCATAAGCACAGTAAGCGCGCTCACACATTCTGTTCAGCTCGCTGTGTGCGGCAATCAGGGCGACTTGGCCATTCACCCTCTAGCGTTACGCTTCAAAGTGTGGAAAGCTATCCCAGGGATATCCAAATGGGTGTTAAGCACAATAAAACAGGGCTATTTGCTACAGTTCGATCGCCGCCCTCCCGCTTCAGAGCTGACTCGAAACTACTTTGAACACGGAAGCAGCCTGCATGCTTCGTTCAGAAATAGCAAACCTTCTGTGCAAAAGGGCCATAGAGAGAGTGCCACCTTCTCTGAGTGAGTCGGGGTTTTACAGCCGTTATTTTCTTGTCCCCAAGAAAGACAGCGGCCTCAGACCAATAGATCTCAGGGTTTTGAACAAGGTGCTCGCAAAAAGACCGTTCAAAATGCTTACAATCAGGAAACTCCTCGCGCATGTGCGCCAGGGGGACTGGTTTATTTCTCTTGATCTGAAAGATGCCTACTTTCAGATTCAGATAAATCCCCCGTCACAGGTCATTCTTGAGATTCGCCTTCGACGGCCAGGTTTATCAATACACCGTCCTTCCGTTCGGCCTGTCTTTAGCACCCCCGTACTTTCACGAAGTGCATGGATGCGGCGCTCGCACCCCTGCGGAGTCAGGGCTTGCGAATTCTGAACTATTTGGACGATTGGCTGATTTTGGCACAGTCACATACGGAGCTTCTGTCTCACAGGACAGTTCTCCTCAGTCATCTGATCAGTGTGGGTCTTGCAGTCAATTGGACCAATAGCTCACTACAGCCCAGTCAGGCAATTTCCTTCCTTGGAATAGAACTAGACTCCATGGCGATGACGGCTCGCTTATGTACACAGCGCGCGCGCCGTGTTCAGCGACTAGCCGCGTCCTTTCAGATGAACAGCCTCACGCCTCTCAAAAAATTTCAGAGAATGCTAGGTTACATGGCCTCAGCCGCAGCAGTACTTCAGCTGGGTTTACTAGCTAGCCCGCTCAAGGTATGCAGCTGCTGCACTGCGTTGACAATGGATACAAAATTAAGGATAATTTTTTGGCTTCAATATCTCAGAAAAGATTAATCTTTCCCGTAGCGTAAGCTAGCTTACGCAATACTCGTTCCCTCATCTAGAGAGAACCGAGGTTACGTTAGGTAACCGATTCGGTATCCATTATAAGGGTAACCTTAGGAAAAAAGTCTTGGAGACAAAATCAAATGTCAAGTGATTTAAAAAATAACATATTATTGATTACTTTAATGCCCTTTCATTTCTAACGATGCACAGTGTTGTAGTTTTTTTTCTTTCCTTTTTTCCTGAAAAATGAGAAATTGAAAGAAAACAAATTGTTGCCATATTGCCACACTATACCAGAAAGGGATATATTATAATAGAATAAAAATTAACCCCATGGACTGAAAAGTACCCGTAGATGAAGAAACACAAATATACTCTATAGACCTGAACATTTTTGTAAATGCTGTTATTCCTTAACAACTTCCAACTGGAGGATATTCAAAGGACAAATTATTAATTTTCCATTTTGAAATGAGTAGAGGGTGGTAAATTTGTCCCTTTCCAAATTATTTATTAAAGCCCCTCATTCTTTTAATTATCCCGCTGGATGTTTTACAGATTTGTAAAGCCATTAGAAAAATCAGTACTTTGCTTCTAGGTGATGAATTAATTAATGGAGGGTGAAGTTTACCCAGAATGCATTAACGGTTGCCCACAGTCTGTAGCATTTTAGACTGATGAGTAGATTACACTTCATACAAGAAGGGTTGATTTGATAATTATTCAGATATCATCTTTTATTAAATAGCTGTTACAGTTCTGACCAGTCTTCATAGGTCTTGTAAAGTTGTAAACGTCTCTAAAGTTGTACATATGTATGTTCTAATTTTAGAAGTCAATATGTCAATACCATGGGTGTAAAGTTACGGATTACAAATACTCACAATACTGTAATTAAGTAGTTTTCCCTGGAATTGTACTTTTTTAAGTAGTTTAAAAGTTTTTATACTTTTACTACTGATTACATTTTAAGTGCTGTAACTGTACTTTTACTGCGCTATTTTCCCACCGTCTGTGTTCGCTACTTCCCTGTCCTGATTTTATTTATATCAACATGATTGGCTAGAGAGAGTCTCATGACTCCCGTCAAATCAAATCACACATAAAAAACTTGCATGGCAGCTTTAGATTTGGCGGCAACTGTGGAGAATGCCTCAAACACAGTTCAACACCTGAACATTTTGGCCTAACCTGAAAGGGCTATTCGCAGTGAAAAATGCCAATTGCATGATCGTGTCATGTGAGTTTAACTTGCTCAAGCCAGATATCAGCATTAATCCTGCCTCTATTTTGAGGCATTAATATAAATGTAGTCGGTTTGGTTTAAAGTGAATGTAAACAGTGGGACAAAAATTGTATTTGCATCAAAATGTTGGATTTGAAGAGCACATGTAACCAAGTTGAGCACTGTCAAGTAGGCTGTCATATAAAGGCTATTAATCAAACAAAAATAACAAGGGACCGAGAAAACCACTCACTACTTTTGGCTGAATAACTAGAGAAGCTTTAAAAGTATTAATGTAATAGAATAAAACAGTAATATTTTTTTATAATATTGTTAGTTTTTTAATAATACCGACCCCTGATGTGGAGAGAGTGTTCATTTGTATAATAAGTTACTAGGAAATTATAGATGATAAAATAATTTACAATTTTGCTTAAAATTTATCAAGTGTTTTCTAATGCCTGATAGAAAAGTATCAACTATTGTGGAGCAAGACTTCAGGCAGAACATTCCACCAGTCACAAACTTCAGAAAATTGTGCATCATGCATTAGAATGAGAACACAACTATTTATGTGCTTAAAAGATACAAGAACTAAATCAATGTGGGACATTGTATCTCAAAAGGAGGAAAATGTGGACCCCATATGCTACTTTAAGAAAAGACATTTTCTCATCATTTACTCACCCTCATGCCATCCCAGATGTTTATGACTCTCTTTCCTCAGAACACACATTAAGATTTTCAGAAGAATATTTCAGCTCTGTAGGTCCATTCAATACAAGTTAATAGATGCCAACATTTTGATGCTCCAAAAAGCACATAATTGCAGTATAAAAGTAATCCCTA
Source organism: Xyrauchen texanus (assembly GCF_025860055.1). NCBI lineage: Eukaryota > Metazoa > Chordata > Actinopteri > Cypriniformes > Catostomidae > Xyrauchen > Xyrauchen texanus. Next base: position 35,718,305 of record NC_068290.1, read on the forward strand.
TGACATATGGTTTAATCCATGACTTCCTAAGTTATATGATATGTGTGGGTGAGAAACAGATCAATATTTATGTCAAGTTTTGCAAGAAATTCTTCTTTCTGCCCAGTATATGTTGCATGTAGAATGTGAATCACCAAAAACAAAAGAAGAATGTGAAAGTTAAAGTGGAGATTGACTGAGCGGAGAGGAGTTAAATATTGATCTGTTTCTCACCCACACCTATCATATAACTTCGTAAGTCATGGATTAAACCACTGGAGTCATATGGATTACTTTTATGAAGATTTATGTGATTTTTGGAGCTTCAAAATTTTGGCACCCATTCACTTGCATTGTATGAACCAAAAGAGCTGAAATATTCTTCTAAAAATCTTAATTTGTGTTCTGCTGAAGAAAGTCATAGACATCCGAGATGGCATAAGGGTGAGTAAATGATGAGAGAATTTTCATTTTTGAGTGATTTATTCCTTTGAAGCTTGATGTGGCCCCTTTACCAAACCACTGCTCTACCCCCTATATTGTGTGGGACGTAACGCACCAAGTGACCCTGCTTTTTTAGTGGGTTTTCATCATATTTTTTGCATTACTTGCATTGTTTTGAACATGTTTAATCTGCAACAGAAATTCTCTCTGTCTGCATTAATGGAAATTTAGACTCTGCACATAAACTGATTTTAATGTAATTGTTTCATACATTATGCAATTGAAAATATCCTTTTCATCTTTTCATTTCTGTATTCATGTCACCCTTTTATTTATATTTTAAAATCAGATTAATGTAGTGTTTACAGTGTCATAGATAAGTGATGTATATTAAAAGTTGTCAATCACTAAGACACTATAAAATATTTTATTTATTCTTTCTGGCAAACATCCATAAAATGGTGTGCTACATTTATAAATAGAGTTTTTATTATAAAGGGGCATAGTTTTCGCTACTCAATACTCTTACTTGAGTAGTAAGCTCAAGATTACTCTGCTCATACTAAATTTTTTAAGATGTAACAGTACTTTACTTGAGTATTATTTTTCAGTACGCTTTCCACCCCTGGTCAATATGTTGATGTTGTGCATTTCACTACATACCAAATGTGCACAAATGTATGTGTACACATTTAATTCGAATACCTGTGAATAATACTAATGAGGTCACCCCTGACAATTCAGAGAAAATAATGGAAGTAAAATTATATTATGTGACATTTTAGAAAGTCAAACACTGATATGAATATTTGAAAAAGTCATTGATTGTGGTTTGTGGGTTTTGATCTAATTCTCACCAGTCTCTTTACATAGACTCCTCACGAAATACTCTTTAGGATTCGAATAATTCTCATACAACCTTAATCTTCTCTAAAGCCCATAATAACTTAATTCTGTCTTTGCTCGTCACCTCTGTTGGTCATTTTAACCATCTCCTTGCTCTCTTCATGAAGGCTACAGGATAAAGCAGCAAGTGATACTATCAGCATAATACAATTGAACTTGATTTAATGCAATAGAGATATGATTGAATTTAGAGCAACATTAATTTGCCATTCAGGCAGAAGGGGACAGGGAGGATGATGTGTTTATAGTGGGCATTTTGAAACTCACAAGGACAATGAAAAAAGCCTGCATGCTTTTCATGCCTTCATATCAGAATATGAAGCTTGTATTTTTGTAAAGCATTTATGAATTCTGCAGTTTGATATTTGAGTTGTATATTTGACAAAATCATTCTTGTAAAGTGGGACTATAGGATTATCTTCAGGATATGTGTTATCGACGTAATTCCTGTGGGTGTACTTTTCTACATGTAAACAGTGCTTTACGGAGAGATACGCCCTTGGTAACCTTGAGTGGACCTGGTTATAATTTCTATACATTTTGACCTTTAAATACTGTTAGCGCTTTAGACTTGCCCCAGAGACTTCCCATGTAAAGTGCCCAACTGTTGTTTGTTCTTAGTTTTTTTAAAGGTTTTGTTTTGCTTTGAAAGGTTTTTTTTTCTGTGGTGATTGCCATCATGTTATTAGTTATTGAAAGTGCTATAGTTTTTACATTGAATTTTACCTGAAATATTCCTTAAGCATTTAATTTTTATGCAATAATTGTTGATAATGCTATTAAATAAAGTTACTGTAGTGTATAAAAGGAATGTGAATCTATACTTTTATTTTGACTTACTACACAAAATCTCTTTATCATAACTGAACTTACAAAGGCTAATAGAAACACTTCTCAAAATCAATCTCTAATGTCCTTTCTAGTGATCTGTTTCCCTCACAACAATTAAGAAGCCAGCAAACAGAAATTAGATGAAAGGTTTGCTTAATTTTTACATTAGGCATGAAAAGCTTGTTGGAGGTTGTCTTTCAAGCACACCTAAAAGAGATGCATTCAACCTAATACAAACTTAATCCACTTATGTGATCTGCAGTGATTAAATCAGCATGAAAAGATACTTGGACATAATAGCAACAGTGGAGGTAATGGGAAATGAATAGCGGCCATCTGCATTCATATATTTGGATAAAAAAGGCAAGAATTAATGATGCACTCCACACAAACAACAACACGTGGGGAATGAATATTACCGCAAGGGACATTACTGTAACAAATAGAGCCATTCCTCCCTTTCCAACTTAACCTTCCATACTAGCCACACTGTCTGTGAGGGCGAAGTATGCAAAACATGGCAACCCATCAGTGTCTGCTGTAGCAGGTAGCCCGGACCAGAATGACTGTTTCTCTGAATCTGTTATACCCTGAGACTAATAGTCCCCATTATTCATGAGCAAACAGCAGAGGTCAAGTGTGTTTTGTGCAGACATAGATGTTGCACTCTTTTACACACACTCTCTCTTTCTCTGTCTTGTTTACTAAATTGGAAGTCAAGAGAAAAGGCATTGTGATAACTTCAGCAAAAGTTGTACAGCTTTGACTTTTGGATGTCCTCTGGATTTAATGGGTCCACTGATATTGGGGAATTTCAAATGTGACAGCAAAGTAAAACTGTATCAGATTAATGCATAATTCACCCATCATATTTACTCATGTTGTACTAAACCTGTATGACATTCTATAAATAAATAAACAAATTGAAGACTCCTCTATCAGGTATTTTCCCATTTAAAAACAGTTCATATTAACCATGGCTGTAAAGTAACAAAAATGCAGTCTTATTGCTAGAATAAGTAGAATCATATTGCTATACCTATATTTAAGCACAAAGATTTTTACCTGCCTCATTGTACGTATCACAGCACGTTCATGTAAAAGCTTTGTTTAAACACTGACCTTTAACACTTAGTTTAATAATTTTAAACCATGATTTTGTAACATCTGAGCAATCTCCCGTCCACCAGAGGGAGCCCTCACCTGAATACTGAAAGCAGTCACTTCCTGTTTCCTGCCACATCAGTTCCTGCCATGTATATATGCCATGCACACTCACTTCACATTGCGAATTATTGCCAGTTTACCTGCCTTACCAAGCATTTACGGGTTATGATCTTCTGCCTGTTCATTGGATTTACGTTCTTGGATTACCCCTTTTGTATTGTTTGCCTTATCAACACTGGCATGTCATTTTCATGAGATCTGGCTCCAAAAATTACAAACAAAACCACCAAACAAGCACCATTAACACTTAAATCACCTGTTTATTACAAGAATGAGTATTATTATAGTCATACAAATATGTGCTATATCACGTTGACTTTGTGCAACAATGACTTATCAACAATGGTGAATATTAGTATCCCATATGCGTGTACACATACATATACTATACATGTTATTTATTACTCAAGGTAGCACTGTTGTTTCAGTGATTGGCTTGATTTACATTTTACATTTCTATTTGCTGAAGAAACATGGAAGTAAACTATAGCAAGTACAACATATGAACTGTATGATGACTATTTTCATGTGTGTACTACTGAAAAAATTTAAGTTGTTCATCTATTCATCAAGAAGTGCCTGAGAAAGTAGTTCTAGATTTGTTGCATTATTTCTTTGATTTATGAAAAATAATACATTAAAAAAAAAAAAAAATATATATATATATATATATATATACACTCACCTAAAGGATTATTAGGAACACCATACTAATACTGTGTTTGACCCCTTTCGCCTTCAGAACTGCCTTAATTCTACGTGGCATTGATTCAACAAAGTGCTGAAAGCATTCTTTAGAAATATTGGCCCATATTGATAGGATAGCATCTTGCAGTTGATGGAGATTTGTGGGATGCACATCCAGGGCACGAAGCTCCTGTTCCACCACATCCCAAAGATGCTCTATTGGGTTGAGATCTGGTGACTGTGAGGGCCATTTTAGTACAGTGAACTCATTGTCATGTTCAAGAAACCAATTTGAAATGATTCGAGCTTTGTGACATGGTGCATTATCCTGCTGGAAGTAGCCATCAGAGGATGGGTACATGGTGGCCATAAAGGGATGGACATGGTCAGAAACAATGCTCAGGTAGGCCGTGGCATTTAAACGATGCCCAATTGGCACTAAGGGGCCTAAAGTGTGCCAAGAAAACATCCCCCACACAATTACACCACCACCACCAGCCTGCACAGTGGTAAAAAAAACATGATGGATCCATGTTCTCATTCTGTTTACGCCAAATTCTGACTCTACCATCTGAATGTCTCAACAGAAATCGAGACTCATCAGACCAGGCAACATTTTTCCAGTCTTCAACTGTCCAATTTTGGTGAGCTTTTGCAAATTGTAGCCTCTTTTTCCTATTTGTAGTGGAGATGAGTGGTGCCCGGTGGGGTCTTCTGCTGTTGTAGCCCATCCGCCTCAAGGTTGTGCGTGTTGTGGCTTCACAAATGCTTTGCTGCGTACCTCGGTTGTAACGAGTGGTTATTTCAGGCAAAGTTGCTCTTCTATCAGCTTGAATCAGTCGGCCCATTCTCCTCTGACCTCTAGCATCAACAAGGAATTTTCGCCCACAGGACTGCCGCATACTGGATGTTTTTCCCTTTTCACACCATTCTTTGTAAACCCTAGAAATGGTTGTGCGTGAAAATCCCAGTAACTGAGCAGATTGTGAAATACTCAGACCGGCCCGTCTGGCACCAACAACCATGCCACGCTCAAAATTGCTTAAATCACCTTTCTTTCCCATTCTGACATTCAGTTTGGAGTTCAGGAGATTGTCTTGACCAGGACCACACCCCTAAATGCATTGAAGCAACTGCCATGTGATTGGTTGATTAGATAATTGCATTAATGAGAAATTGAACAGGTGTTCCTAATAATCCTTTAGGTGAGTGTATATATATATGTGAGTGTAAATATATATATATATATATATATATTGTTATTTTTATTATTTTCTAATTATCTTGAAAATATTTTGAACATTTTGCACCATCTGGTCATTTTGTACATACATTTTTGGTTGATATAAGTGCTGAGTCCCTAAAGACCCGAATATGTAAGAGTGTTTGGGAAAATTGCCCTCCATTTAAGGGTTTATGTAGTCCAAACTACTATAGATTCTATATTCGAAGTCTTTTGAAAACAAATTGTAGCTTTTTGTGAGAAACAGAGGAAAATTCAAGTTGATTACTCAAATTATACTCGAGAACCGCTGTGACTCACTGACTCAATGAACAGTTCTTGATTACAGAAACCGCTTGCTGAAGATTATCAGTGAATAATGACTTTAATTTTGGTATGTTTCTACACAAAACTATCATATGGAATCAAGAACAAGTCAAAAACTTTCTTGGTAGGGTATTTGACATTTCTGGAGCTTTCAGTAACAGACCTGCATGTAGATTCTGCTTGTGTGTTCCACCAGAAAGATAACTGTGTATGGGTTTGGGACAACATGAGAGTTAGTAAATAATCACAGAATATTAAATTTTTTATTTCTTTAATCTATATATTCATGTGCATATCTTTGTACTTGTTCACATGCATAGGTTTTTATACCTCTGTCACCTTGAATAAAACTTGATACAGTATGTGATATCAGTGTGACGTCTGTCATAAAGGATACAATTAAATTAATTGGGGTCACTACTTTGCTTCTTTTGGCATTATATAGATAGATAGATAGACTCAAGCATTGTGTTCGATTGACCTCTGTGGAAGTTCACGTGCTATTTTATTTAGTGATGAAAACATGCTTGCTTTCATTAACATATATATTAAGTTTTCATTTGCCTAGTGTTTCCTCTCTAAAACAGAACCTGCTGCAGCATGTCACGGGAGCACAGTGAGGGTCTCTTGGGCTGGTGATAACCATTTTTAATTTCCCTGGCCTGACAGAAGGCAGATGTATGTCGTCAGGAGTGAGGTCACATCTTTAATGCGAGACCTAAATGTTACACTAAAATATTTGTTTGCCTTTTGTGTATTTATTTATTTTTCTTGGCACTCCAAAGGAATATAATTCATTTTGTTTGACTTCTCAGCTTAATGAGATGGTGAAATTCATAGAGGCGAGTTTCGGAGGCTTTCTGCTCGTCATAGACATATACGGTCATAAGAAATTCTATTAGATGGGAATGTGTGCTGAAAAATGAATGATTTTTCTGAGAGGTGAACTCTTAGACAAACATGACTGCCAGTCACCTTGTGAGTTCAAGGACTTTGAGAGATATGGAAACATTTGCTACTTGATTGAACAGTTCTTGTTGGCTTATGCTCAAATTGCCAGTCCTGACCTTTCACCTCACTGGTAAAAATACATCCTAGAATTGTGGATGGAGAAGGATCGAAGCTCAGGAATATGTTTGCAATCCCCCAGCAACAGCTGTATCATTCAAAATCTTATCAGGGAGAAGTGTGAATAATGTTCGGTGGTGACATCACCCTGATAAACATGACATTGGTCCTATGCGGCTGAGCACAATGATAATGTCCAGTATTTCTGTGCTTATTCTAGAGTCTAGACTGAAGACTCTGCAGAAGCCTGAGAAATGTAATACTTCAACTTCTCAGTTCACATTTTTCAGGATCTCATGCACATCCATAGGCATTTGAATGTAATGTGTTCACTTAAATTGTTTATGTTTGAATAGACACTGTCACATACAGCATCTGAAATGTATTTACTTATACCGTACAGTATGTACATTCTTAGAGGCACACAAAACTTGACAAATCCTCTGACGCCTGGTTCGGAACTGAAATTGATCTTTTTGTAACATCAGAGCAATCATTTCACATGAAAAATGATGAAGAAACTTTATCCAAAAAAGAACATTTTAATGGAACAGTTATATAAATAAATGAAATCCTGATAGGACTAAATAAAGTTATTTGAACCCTTTGTATGACATAATTTAAGCCATACAAAATGAATGTGTGTTTCACTAATTTACTGATGTGTGTGTGTCTTTAGATACTAAAATTAGGTACTATAAATAAATAAACTGCCTGTAATAAATGTGATAGTACATGCATTGCACACATTTAAATAACAAATGAATTACTATATTCATGGAATAGTTAGAATTTCAATACTTAGTGAACCTCAACAAAGGGTTAAAGGGATACTCACCAAAAAATGAAAATTCTCTCATTTACTCATGTTCATGCTATGCCACATGTGTATGACTTTATTTGTTCTGCTGAACACAAACAAAGATATATATTTTTTTGAATAATATCTCAGGTCTTTTGGTCCATAAAATGCAAGTAAAGGGTGGACAGAACTTTGAAGCTCCAAAAATCACATAAAGGCAGCATAAATGTAATCCATACAACTCCATTGGTTCTGAAGTGACGCAATCTTTTTACTATAAATCTCTACTTTCCCTTTTCAGATTGTGAAAGATTTATAGTTAAAAAGGACTTAAATATTGATCTGTTTCTCACCACACCTTTCATGTCACTTCTAAAGATATGGATTTCACCACTGGATTCGTATGGATTACTTTTAGGCAACCCCCATATTTATACCATGATCAATGGAAAAACTTGCTGTCAATACATTGATATGGTTCATATCAGTGTCTTTCCAAATAGTAGAAGCACACTTTACATACAGTATAATACTATAAGATCACACTGTATTCTTTACAAAACTGCACATGAAAGATCTTAATCCAACTGTACAACTGAATGAATTTTATCTTCATGTACACATGCTTTCTGTTCATATTCTTTAATTATTGAGAAATGCCACCATTTGATATTATTCCATGGCACTCTGTCTCCGAGATAGATGTCCTCAATATGCATGCTATACATCAGGTGCTCAAGTCCTTATATTGTCTTAATGGTGTGATATAATGGTCCACGTCTCTGCTCTAAGGGTTTTTTTTCTCATATATTGAATTTATGGAGGTTTTTGACGTCTGACAGGTGTATGGAGCAGTCTTAAGAATCAAGCCATTATGTTATGTCATTAATAATATGTTATTTACTGACCGTGAGTGGTTGGATTGGACTTACCGAGTCCCATTTCACTCTCATTTGTGTAGGAGCATGTGGCACCATGTACATATGTGTAAATTACACCACTGCAAAATTAAATTAGATTGCAGTGCCAGGACCTGTGAAGTATGTCGTCAAATTACAGAGATTGAGGGCCTGTCATTAAAGGTGCAATTTATGGCAGGCATTACAGACAGACTTTTTGACTTTTGTAATGACATTAAGCAATGACCATGAGGGAACTAAATCTGGGTGAGGAGTAAGAAAGGTATCGTTTCAGCACTAAAGTGCAAATATGCAATGTATTACGTCTTGCCTAAGCCTAAAAGGAATAGTTTACACAAAAAAAATCTATCAACATTTACTCAAATATTTAATGTGTTACACTATATTCTAAGTCTTTGTACAGATCAAATTTAAGTTGTTATTCACCGATAATGCCCTAGCTCTCCTTTGTACATTTATGAGTTAATGAGAATAGCGGTCCAAATCAAGAATTATTATATATTTTTTTTAATCTTGAAAGATCCAGTCCCAATTCATTGAAATTTAATGGAAAAGAGTGACTAGTGCATTATTCAAAATTTCTTCTTTTGTGTTCCAAGTAAGTAAAAAGGTCATACATGTTTGGAACGACATAAGACTGAGTAAATGATTACAGAATTTTATTTTATTTTCTAATGTTTCTATTTTCAGAAATTCTATTTTCTATTATTGCACCTTAATGGTGTTTTGTATTATACTTGTACTGGACATTCAAACCCTGTTTATTTGCAAAGGGGCAAGAATGTTTAGAAAGAACTTCTGGTTTGATGGACATGTCATTGTAAACAGAGCGGCCGTCATGACTCTGTTGGTTTATCTGTCATTCCTTTAGCTCTTTACCCTTCCCATTTGTGACATTATCATCCCATGAGGAATTGCTCTATTCTTTGAGCTGTCCATTTGTGCTGATGGTCCCTGATCCCCCACTCTAAATGGAGGTAAGGAAAGGGCATTGGAGTCACAAACAAAACCCTATTTATACAGTATACAATGCTATCAGGCTAGGCATGCTGGGCGACTCATTGATGGAATGACCCTAACAGTGTGGAGGTGAGACATCAGCTATCAGCAGCCTAAGACACACTCTTCTGATTCCAGCAGCTGTTATTTCTCTGTATACTCACAAAATAGATTATTGTATGTCTTTTATATATTTTCAGTGCCCATTAAACGTATTTGAAAATCTTTGTGGGTGAATCTGTCCATGTCATATTTATCAAATTAACCTTTATTTTAGCACTGCAATGAAAAATAAATAATGTAGGGAACAGTATGTGTTAGGAAGTTAGTTAAACTGTCTGCATGTCTACGCCATTAAAGGATATTTTGTACAGAGGCTTGCCCACTGGATCGTGGATGCCATAGCGCTAGCATACCTGATCCAGTCTGTGCCCGCCCCCTTGCGAGTTTGAGAACACTCAATGAGAAGTGTGACATCCTCGTGGGGGACTGGCCAATGGCACCTCTCCAGCAGATATGTAAAGGGCAGCGGGCTGGGCAATACCAATACCTTCGAAATTCTACAATCTCCGGGTTGAGCCGGTCTCGTCCCGTGTTCTTTCAGGTACGAGCTGGTAAGTTTTGTTACATGGACAAATGGCCGGGTGTATCAGTTCTGCATAGCGCCTTTACCATCCAAGGTAGGTAAAGCCGTGCAGTCTTTCTCCCATGCGTGTTACCGAATTGTGAACCCCGGATGCTCTTCCTCCTAGCCCTCTGACTCACGAATTCAGTGGAGGAATCTGTAGTCAGACCCTGTATGTGTGCTAACAGGCCCTGTACTGGGGTAAGTCCTCCACAGGTCTCGGCTACCCTAGTGTCCTCCTGTGTATATTTTCCGCAATATGGTCTCCCTTTTCTGTTTCGGTAGACCCGTGTCTCCCTCGGCAGAGTCTCCTCTGCCTGGCTGCTGTGCTTGAAGAAAACTCCTCCCCCACGAAGGGTCGGACCTACCACCACACCTCTCCCATGTGTGGCCCATTGGGCCCATATGACGTATCTGCCACTTTCATACCCTCCCCCCAAGAAGGGCAGGGTGTGGCCTCCGCTGGGTCCTTTCCCCCTGAAAGAATAGGAACGGAAAAGAATGCCTTCCCCAGCGCATTTTATGAGAATTTAGGGCCCCAGCCGATTCTAATTTCTAGCTGGAGAGAAAGACTTAGAGAGAAAAGGCTGTGGCTGGTGCGGCCTGCTCCCATACTGGACACATCTCCTTCCCCCACCTCAGGGCTACAGTGAAGCACAGACATTGTGTCCCTCTTGCCACAGGCTGAACTGTACCGCTGTAATGTCCGGGACCTTGTCTCAGCTCCTCAGTGCAAAATCGGAATCCACATTCCGATCTCCCTTTTATATCCGTATGTCGGGGGGAGTGGCATGCAAATTCAACTCGCCAAATTCTCATTGGCCTTTTCTCAAAAATCTGAAGGTGAATCGGGCTCCCAAGAGTGACCCATAGTGTCACTATTCGACACAACATCTCATTCCCTTCATCAGGGAATAGAGGTTATGACAGGAACCGAGACGTTTCCTTGCATTGCTTGGTTCTTTGGCTCTTGTAGAATGTTTGGGTGGTTCCATTGATGTTTTTGGACCTCTTGTTAAGATAGTGGATAGTTTGTTGTCTGTTGCGTTGATGGATTATGAGGGCTTTGAAGCAAGGCCCTCTGCAGAGAGGACTGTCATGTGTGTGTGTCGTAGCACAGAGAAGAGAAGGACTTCCTCGGAGCTTTACTTCAAGTCTTCCTGGACTTCTACATTGCACAGAACTTGAGGGACAAGAGGCTACAAGCCACGAGGGCCAAAGCACGGAGCTGAAGAGGAAGTGGAGCAAGGAGACGCTGAAGAAGAGAACTCAGAACTTACAACTTCTACTCAACTTTTGGTTGTTCAAGCTGGCCTATTAACCCATTCGGTACATGTACATGAAATAGTATGTTTTAACCCTCTGGGGTCGACGGACACGCCGGCGTGTCCTGCTGGCTATTTTCATCATTACAGCGGAAACAACTTAAAATACTCCGTCATTTTTGGGTATACAGATAAGTTTAAGACATAATTAGAAACTATAAAGGGTCTACACTCACAATAACAACAAAACCTTGTGCTTTTGTAAAATAAAGAAAATAAAAAGGGTGAGCTATCAGCTGTCTCTGTGTTCACGAGCATATTTCAGAAACACTGAATGAACTGAAACTCCGCAAATACTTATCATACAGACATGAAACATATGCCTAAAGAAAGCTTAAAATGTCTACTTTTAAATAAAACAATTCAAATTTAAAACAAATATTCTCCTGCAATGTAATCTGTATGAAACAAAGCGATGTACAGTTTCTTCTGGCTCAACTCATTAAAGCTAATGTGATCACACCTACCAGCAGAGTGCACCATTCATACGCTAATGTGCTGAGACGATCAATGCAAATGGTGAATGCCCCCAACGGCGAGGTTTAATGTAAACACAACACAACTCAACTTTTCTTCGCGTTTGTAATGATACACAGGTGATGAAACTCCTGGATGGTAAGGAAGAGTTAACATTTTCCTCAGAAGAAGAGCGGGACTCCGATGAACGTTTGTATTTTGAAGAGAGACTTGATCCAGCCGAGGATACAATTTCGGACGAGTAAGTCATTTAGTTTTCATTAGCTGACATGCTATTTTATATAAACATGTACATATTTTACTAGTGGGACTGTTTCCAGACTTGCCAGCCAGGATTCAGAGTATTGACATTTGAAATATATCCTAATAAGCAAGTTTTAGTTACATTTAAATGCTGTTTTGGCTAAAGCAGGTATTTAAATTGTATGCTGTATGATATAAATATGATATAAAAATAATATGAACGTTTAGATTATATTTTAACTAGCGTTCCCCTTCTGTCGCTCTCTTACGTTGTGTCAGAGAACGACACTAGGGGTCTCTCTTGAGCGCCAATATTCACCTCTGTACTATGAAAAAAGGCCAATGAGAGTTGGCAGCCAGTATTTGCATGTCCCGCCCCCGGACATACGGGTATTTAAGCGGCGCAAATACGGGAGTTCATTCAGAAAATTTCTTCGAGCCGATGGTCGTGTTTGCAGTTTGCTGCGTGACTACACACCGAGTTTCTGCTATCCTCTGCTGCATGCTGTTGGATTCTGCGGCGCACAACAGCGGCTTTCTCCTGATTGCACGGCTGTGCACTTCCTGCCCCTGAGCGCATCGACAGTTGCAGATAGAAAGATCTCTCATGAGTCTTTCATTCATAAAAGAGTGATTTTATTTTAAAAAAAAAATAGAGAGTAATTTCCTCTAAAAGAGCAAAAACACAGCGGCGTGAACGTCCTTTTCAGGACGCGTCTTTTTAAAGATGCCCTTCCGTCCCTGTGTTGTTTCTGGATGCGGTAGAGTACGGCCACAGGCGTTGTCTCGTGTGTCTGGGCAGCGATCACACCGAGGCTGCGTTTGTGGATGGTTCATGTTCTCATTGCGAGAACATGACCATGACAACGTTGCGGTCGCGGCTTGCTTACAACCGTAAGCAAGCCACTCCAGCCGCCCCCCACGTCGCTCCTTCTTCCCACGGGATTGATGGACGATGCGGCTGGCGATGGAGGTGATTTGGGGATGGCAGCGGTGCAGCTCGCCGGTACGCCCCTCGGACCACCAGCGCCCCAGCACGCTCGTTGACTCCGTCCCCTCTCGAAGTGGCGGCGACTCGCCTCACAGCCAGTCTGCCTACCCTCAGGCGATGGAAGCAGATGAGTTCGCCGCGACATCGGGGCGTGGGCTCTGACGCTGAGGGCTCCTCTGGGCTGCCGCGTCGGGCTTGCACGCCCAGCAGGAGGCCAGCGCGCAGATGTCCGATATGCTTTCCGGGCAGCCAATAGCGTGGGCCTGGATTGGAACCCTCCATCCTCCCCGCAGCCATCACAGCTAGACGATTGGTTTTTGAGCGTGGGCGGCTCACAGCCTCGCCCCCACCAGTACCTTTCTTCCGGAGGTGCATGATGAGCTGGCGTCTTCGTGGAGAGCACCCCTCTCCACTCGTCGTGCCACCTGCTCATCCGCCCTCGCCACCCTCGACGGCGGAGCGCCCGCGGTACACGGAGATCCCCAGGTGGATAGAGCTGTTGCGATCCATCTATGCCCGGAAGCACTACCACCTGGCGGGGCCGCCCTGTACTCCCTTCCCGGTCCTGTAGAGCAACATCCTCGCTCACCGCGAAGGCCTACAGCGCTACCAGATGCGCCGCTTCCGCCCTGCATGCCATGGCTCTCCTGCAGGTCCACCAAGCCAAGGCACTCCGCAACATGCACGGGGTGGCCCTGATCCCGACTGCGCTGCAGGAACTGCGCTCAGCGACCGACCTGCGCCCTGAGGCGGCGAAGGTCTGCAGCGGGCACTTTCGGGCAGGCGATGGCCACTCTGGTGGTCCAGGAACGTCAGCAATGGCTGGACTTGGTTGAGATGCGTGAAGCCGACAAGACTCGCTTCCTCAACGCCCCTGTCTCCCAGTTCGGCCTCTTCGGCGACACCGTGGAGGACTTTGCCCAGCAGTTCTCCCTGGTGAAGAAGCAGGCGGAGGCCATTTCTCACATCATGCCGCGCCGCAAGCCTGCCGCCACGGCCCAGGCCCCATCTGCTCGCCGAGGCGTCCTCCTGCGGCCAGAAGACCTTCTGCTCTGCCCCAACCTGGGCCCAGCTCTCAGCCCCAGCGTCGAGCAAACCGCAGGAAGCGTACGCCCCCTGCCTCACGGACCCGTCGAGGACCCGGAAGGCTCCCAAGCGTCCCTGAGACAGCGGACCCAGAGGGCGAAGTTAGCTCGGAGATGGTGAGACCGCTCCGTCCCCGATGGAGGGCGGGAGGAGAATCTTGTGTTTTTTCATTTGCCGCACCCCTGGCGGGGCTGCGGTACCAAATTCTCAATATAAGAGCTATTTCCTTTACCTCTGGGTCACATGGCCCGCAAATGCCGTTCTCACGGCACTTTTGTTTCAGGCCTCAACAGTCCGGCACCCAGGATGCGGTGCTCCCGCCCTCAGCCCCACGACTGTTCCCGGCCGGCCGGTTCAGAGCGAGTCCAGAGGGCGCCCGACATCAGACCTCCTCCTCTGTCACGAACCCGCCCCTGCCAGGTCGCGTGGAACAAGGTAAGTGCTTTGAGCTTATTCTCAGCACCAGAGCCTCGGGACGCCACAGAGCCTCCCGGCGCTGCGTTACCTGTTCGCGCCGCTCGCGAAGCCCGCCGGATGCGTCAAAATACTTGTCCCCTTGGTGCCCCTAGCACAGAGCGCAGAGGCATGGCTTTCTCTGCCCAGCTCGTCACGCTGGCTGCACCGGACCATTCGACTTCGGTTATGCAATTCAGTTTGCCAGGTCTCCACCCCCTTCCTGGGCGTTCGTTCCTCCGCGAGTGCACGGCGAACATGCCCTCTCCCTGCGTGAGGAAATCGCCTCCCTTCTAATCAAGGACGCGATAGAGCCTGTCCCTCCAACCGAAGCGAAGAAGGGTTTCTACAGCCCTTGCCGTTGTACCCAAAAGCGGTGGCATACGACCGATCTTGGACCTGCGAGTTTTCAATCGGACCCTGTCCAAACTCCCGTTCAAAATGCTCACCCAGAAACAAATCCTATCTGGCGTTCGGCATCTAGATTGGTTGCAGCGGTAGACCTGAAGGGCGCGTACTTTCACGTCTCAATTAGCCCTCGACACCGACCCTTTCTACGGTTCGCATTCGACGGCCAGGTGTATCAGTACAAGGTCCTCCCTTCGGACTGTCTCTGTCCTCGGCGTCTTCACGAAGGTCGCAGAGCGGCTCTTGCCCGCTACGAGGCGGGCATACGCATACTCAATTACCTCGACGATTGGCTCATTCTGGCCCCTCGCAGGAATTACTATGCGCACACAGAGACCAGGTGCTCGAGCACCTCCGCCGCTGGGGCTTCAGGTCAACTGGGAGAAGAGCAAGCTCACCCCAGTCCAGAGCATCTCTTTTCTCGGTTTGGAGTTAGACTCAGTCTCAATGACAGCACGTCTCTCCAACGAGCGTGCTCAGTCAGTGCTGGGATGCCTCGCTTCCTTCAAGCCAGGCACCGTGGTCCCGTTGAAGCGTTTCCAACAGCTCCTGGGGCATATGGCATCCTCCACGGCGGTCGCGCCACTAGGGTTGATGCATATGAGACCACTTCAGCATTGGCTCCAGACTTGAGTCCGAGGCGAGCATGGCACCACGGCACGCGCGGCGTGGAAATTACCACTGCCTGCCTCCAAACCTTCAAACCCTGGACAGACCTCTGCTTTCTTCGGGCAGGGGTACCCTTGCAGCAGGTGTCCCGTCGCGTTCTGGTTACAACCGGCGCCTCCAAATTGGGTTGGGCGCCGTGTGCAACGGCGCGCAGCCGCAGGCCGGTGGAACCAAGGCCCGCTGCGCTGGCACATCAACTGCCTAGAGCTGCTGGCCGTTCGTCTTGCCCTGAAGAAATTTCTTCCGATGATTCGTGGCAAACATGTCCTGGTCAGGACAGACAGCACCACGGTGGTGGCTTACATAGACTTGAGTCGCTGCGCGCCACTCACATCCCCGGCAACCTCAATGTGATAGCGGACGCGCTGTCAAGAAAAACCTTGCCTGGCGGAGAGTGGAGGCTCCACCCCCAATCGGTCCAGCTGATTTGGGACAGGTTCGGCAAGGCCCAGGTAGACCTGTTTGCCTCCCAGGAAACCTCCCACTGTCCGCTCTGGTATGCCCTCACAGAGGCTCCCCTGGGGACAGATGCTCTGGCACACAGCTGGCCCGTGGGGCTGCGCAAATGCAGCTTTTCCCCAGTGAGCCTTCTTGCACAGGTACTATGCAAGGTCAGGGAGGACAAGGAGCAAGTCACTCTGGTGGCCCCCTACTGGCCCAACCGGACGTGGTTTTCGGATCTCACGCTCCTTATGACAGCCCCTGGCGAATTCCCCTGAGGAAGGACCTTCTTTCTCAGGGACGGGGCACGCTCTGGCACCCGCGCCCAGACCTCTGGAAACTCCACGTCTGGTCCCTGGACGGGACGCGGAGGGTCTAGCCGGCCTATCTTTAGCCGTCATAGACACTATTAACCAAGCCAGAGCCCCTTCAACCAGGCATCTTTACGCCCTGAAGTGTCTGTTAGCGAACTGGTGTTCTTCCCGAGCCGAAGACTCACAGAAGTGCGCAGTTAGGTCAGTGCTCGTGTTTCTTCAGGAGAGGCTGGAGAGGAGGCTGTCCCCCTCCACCCTCAAGGTGTATGTTGCTGCTGTCGCGGCCCACCATGACACGGTAGACGGCAAGTCTCTTGGCAAGCACGACTTAATCGTCAGGTTCCTAAAAGGTGCCGGAGGATGATTCCCGCCTAACCTATTTCCCTCCTGGGATCTCTCGGTCGTCCTGATGGGACTCCGGAGACCCCCTTCGAGCCGCTTGACTCAGTTGGACTCAGGGCCCTCTCTCTCAAGACGGCCCTGCTGATCGCTTCGCCTCCATCAAGAGGGTCGGGGACCTGCATGCGTTCTCTGTTAGCGACGCCTGCCTGGAGTTCGGTCCGGCAGACACTTTCGTGATCCTAAGACCGCTGACCGGACTACGTGCCCAAGGTTCCTACCACACCCTTCAGGGATCAGGTGGTGAACCTGCAAGCGCTGCCCGGGAGGAGGCAGACCCAGCCCTCTCACTGCTGTGTCCGATGCGTGCCTTACGTATTTACCTGGACCGCACACAGAGCACCAGGCGCTCTGAGCAGCTCTTCGTCTGCTTTGGGGACAGCAGAAAGGGAACGCTGTCTCCAAGCAGAGACTACGCCCACTGGGTTGTCGATGCCATTTCCCTGGCTTATCACACCCAGGCCGTGCCCCCCTTTGCGGGTCCGAGCCCACTCCACCAGGAGTGTTGCGTCCTCATGGGCACTGGCTAGGGGCACTGCCCTAGCAGACATTTGTAGAGCTGCGGGCTGGGCATCACCTAACACTTTTGCGAGATTCTACAATCTCCGAGGTTGAGTCAGTTTAGATCCCGTGTTCTCTCAGGTACCGAGCCCGTAGGAACTTCGGTGGCACGCCGACGATCTGACCGGGTGGATCGCTTGCACCCAGCCCCTTCCCCTAACCAGGGGAAACAGTGCGCCTTTTCCCAGGAGATCCCAGGCTTGGGACACTGGTTGGCTCCTCCCTAGCCCTTGTGGGTCGCAGTTCTCTGCGGAGGGACTCGCCGACCCAAACCACTCGCGGTACCGCTAGCTACCCTGTACTGGTATAGGGGCCCCACAGGTAAGGCCTCCTGCTCGGACTCCCCTGTGTGTAAAACTACGGTTCTGTCCCCTCACGTGAGTTGGCCGTGTTTCCCTTAGGCAGTCACAGCTACCTCAGGTGCCGTGCTGTATGCTCCCCCTCTCTGAGGCTGGTGCTACCACCGCACTACTGTTCCGCATAAGGCCTAGGTATAGGCCATGCGATGTATGTGCCACTCAAATTTGCCTCCCCTCCGGGTAGGTGTGGCCTCCGCAGGGTCTTCCCCGCCCTACCAAGGGCTAAGACCCCCTTCCCTCAATGCGTGTAAGGGCCCCGGCCGTGGTTGCTCTATCGCGAGAAACATAGAGAGAAAAGAGGCCCAGCCAGGCTGGCCCGTTCCCATGTTGGCGGCCGTCACCTTGTTCCCCCTCTGGGGTAACGATAAGGAATCCTGATGGCTTAAATGGGGCATTGGGGAAGAGTGCGTCGCGGCCTGATACAGTTGGTCGTTCTGCACGTAGGAATACCTGCTCGCTCCTGTATCAGCGGATCACGTACACGGCTCAGCGCATGGCGCTTTTAAGTGGACCCCTAGTGTCGTTCTCTGACACAACGTAAGAGAGCGACAGAAGGGGAACGTCTAGGTTACGTATGTAACCTCAGTTCCCGATGGAGGAACGAGGCGTTGTGTCCCCCTTGCCACGTCGCTGAGCCGAGCCCCTGTTGTGGCCGGACCATTTCCGGCTCCTCAGAAAAATCCTGAATGAACTCCCGTATTTGCGCGCTTAAATACCCGTATGTCCGGTGCGGACATGCAAATACTGGCTGCCAACTCTCATTGGCCTTTTTTCATAGTACAGAGGTGAATATCGGCGCTCAAGAGAGACCCCTAGTGTCGTTCTCTGACACAACGTCTCGTTCCCTCCATCGGGGAACTGAGGTTACATACGTAACCTAGACGTTTATGCTGCCTCATTATCATCAACAAAGCTTGTGCTTGCAAATATGTGTTCAGGTTAAATTAGTAAATATGCCCATATTAGAAAATTAGCATATTATAATGATTTCTGAAGGATCATGTGACACTGAAGACTGCAGTAATGATGCTGAAAATTCAGCTTTGATCACAAATTGCATTTTACGATATATTCAAATAGAAAACTGTTCTTTTAAATTGTAAAAATAGTTCACACAATGTTTTTACTGTATTTTGGATCAAATAAATGCAGTCTTGGTGAGCAGAAGAGACTTTTTCTAAAACTTTATATGGTAGTGTAGGTATAAAATTAAGTAAAGTATTTATGTAAAGAAAATGTATAGTTAGATTACTTCTTTTAACTTAAAACTTGATTTTGATCATTGTCTCCTCACATTCATTCTCTTTTTGTCACATTCCTCATTGATAGTCCCAGGGGAGGGGTCTTTTGTCTCTTCAGGTGTGAATCACAATCCATATTCATGATCGTTCACGCCTCCTCGCATATGACCTTTCAACACTAAAATTGTCTTACAAAAGTTCAATTACTATATTGTTTTGTATGAATGAGTGATCAGGATGGTTTTCACATCATTTTGTAGCACAAAATCTAGGCTACAAGATCCAGTTCTCAAAAGTCTTGTAGACAAATATATAAGTTATATGGCCTTATTTCAGTGACTTAAAATTTTCGTTTTTTCAAAAACCATGCATAGATGTTAATTTCTCAAAAATACAAACATGTTCACACATGTTGCTCACATATTATTTTAGCCCAGTTTGTGCTGAATACAGTGTTATCAGCCATTAATATGTTTTTAAGCAACTGAAAAAAGCACAAATGTCGAGGCATGTCAAAACTTCTCCAGGGCTCAAAACACCCTCAGACCCCAGAAGGTTAAGCGGCTATCTCATGGGCCAGCAGAGAGTAAGGTTTATGATGCATGCACAGGGAACAAATCAGGTGCGTTTCGTCCTGCTGCCAGCTATGTATTTAATTTCTGTCACAATACTACATGGCCTTAATATGTTGTTATATTATATACTGTTTTAGTATACACTATAATACACTGCTGTGCAAATCAAACAACACAAGTCCTCGCCTGAACACACATACCACTGTTAAACAGCTTCTCTACAGTGCTCATGAACATGCAATGGTCATAAATTTTTTTACCAAAAAAATGAATAAATACAATTCTTTTTTTTTCTCACCAAATCCTATCATATGGCTTTAGAAGACATGCAATATAATGCAGGAGTTGCATGGACTACTTGAATGATACTGTTGGGTCCTTTTTAGGCTTTAAAGTTAATCAACTGCCATTAAATTGAAAAGATGGACTGGTATTTCAATAAAACATCTACTTTAGGGTTCCGCATATATGGGTCAATGCATTCAATATGAGTAAATTATGACAGAATTTTCTTTTTTCGGTGAACTAGTTCAACACAATGCAACTGACTGTGCCCTTTTGCAGATTCTGAGTACTGGCAGCAGAATTTGCTGGTTTGCTGCTTGTGTACGATATGTAGCATGTCTAATTCCTGCCCTGATTTCAGTAAGACATAGGCAAATGCTGACCATTGCTCTGGCTCCAACTCCTTACCAGAGAGTGTTCTTGATTTCATGGCAGTCTGAAATTCTTTAACAAATGTGGTGTCATTCAGCTCATTTAAAAAGTGGAACAGATTGATGATGCTGTCTGGCAAAGATTCCAGTTTAACCGTTTGTTTAATATATCTCACTATTTTATTTCTCTCTGAATCTTTGCAAGCTTCAGATGACCTGCCTTTAGTGAGAAGGTCTTTCAATAGAGTGTGATTAGGCGCAATGGAAAGACCCAAAAAGAAGTGAAGGAAGAGGTCAAGGTGCCCATTTTCACTCTTTAAAGCTTTGTCCACTGCAATCTGGTGTATTTCAGCAATATTTAGCATGTAATTTCCTTTTATGGATTCAACTTTATCAAGTATATTTTGACCATTATTTACACTGCTGCAAGATACTCCTGAAGGATCAGATGGACAAAGTTGAAGACCTTTTTACTGTACAAACCAAGCTCCTCTCTAAACATCTCTGTGCGCACGGAGTACTCTGAGACTTCATTGATATCAATGACACAGTTTTTCAGGTTATTTTCTAGGAATATCACATAGCTCATCTCTAGATGCTGGAAAGCCAATTTCCCCATGTTCAAAATCAATGTTTTATCTGTTTCGGCAGTTTCTTTGGATAACTTGCATCTGCTCCATTTCAATTCTTATGCTTGAGACTGATCTGAATGAGCAGGAAGTGAGTGAACGTCGTTTTGGGTATTTCATTAGAGTTCCCATCACTCAACAAATTTTCAAGCACAGTGGCTGAAAACCAATTAAGACTGGCTTGTGGCACATGATGTAGAGGCTCTAATGTGATTTGATGTGTGTGATGATTTCACTTGTCCATTTCTGATCACTGATTTTCTTCCATTTACGCATTTGGCAGACGCTTTTATCCAAAGCAACTTACAGTGCAATTATTACAGGGACAATCCCCCCAGAGCAACCTGGAGTTAAGTGCCTTGCTCAAGAACACAATGGTGGTGGCCGTGGGGTTAGAACCTGTGACCTTCTGATTAACAGCCCTGTGCTTTAGCCACTACACCACCACCACTCACACTACTCTTCCTGAAGTATTCTTCCTTTTGATAGTCATTGAAACCACGGATATCTGTGATCCGATGGACACACTCAAGAGGAATCTGACTGGTTGATGGTCATGTAGTTATCTAGAGGAGAGCAGAAGAAAGCAGATTCCCAGATGTTACTCTTCTGGAAATCAAGAGGAAACTGATAGACATCTAAACAATCCAGAATAAAAAGCACTTTTAATTTAGCAATATTTGCCTCTTTCAAGTCATTATGCATAATGATGAATACGTTGCAGAAGAATGCAGTTCGCCTTTTTCTGGTTAAGGTCTCGAAGGTGAATTATGACATTGATATCTTGGTTTGCTTTTCTGTCTACCAGTCTAGAATGAACTTCCGCACTGACACATTCTTTCCAATGCTAACTATGCCCATTGACAGGACTGTTCTGACTTGTTTTCTTTGTCCTGGCAGTGCCTTTAAGATGGCATTACATGCATATGGAATATCTGGAGTATCACCTCATGGTTAAAGTTTATCTCTCCACTCTGGTGATTCTTGTACTGACAACTTCCTGCAGAAGTATTGACTTTTTAAACAATTAAGTTAAATTTTTAATATTAAAAATCCTTCTTAATATTAACTTCCTTGTAAATGCTTCATTATGTCAAACCTTATCACTTTGTGCTTCATCGCTGAAGTTTAGAGGTTCAGGAAGTTATCTGTCAGTCTTTAGAGGCACATGTGATTGTGTAGGTGAGTCTGATGTCTTCTGTACGTTTCTAAGAGGAAAAAAAGGGTGCAAAATATTTGCCACTTACATATAGTTGTTTGTTTTTCTGTATTCCTGAAAAAGGTTTACTACATAATCAAAAATATCCTCTTTACCATGCAGTTTACCAAGCCTTAACTCTGTATTTTTATGCTAAGGGTCACATGTAATGAAAGTACTGGTGCTGCAAACTAATTCCATTTTATACTTATGAAAAAAGATCACTTAGGATTAATAACAAATTATCCTGTTTTATGCATGCGCATACACGCACACACACACACACACACACACACATGCATGCACACACGCACGCGCACACACACACAAACACACAAATAGTGCTTTAGAGCTATAAAAATTAAATAAATAAATAAACAGCAGACATAACCCATTTGTTCACATATTTACTATAGTATACGCAGTATTTTGTTGTATTTATTTTTATGACAAGAAATAAAAAAAATACAATACAAAAATACTCATCTACACTCTGCCCACCTGTGCAGTGTCACGTGCAAAAATAACTCACTACAGGAATTTAGAAAATACTCATGAAAAGGTTGACTGCATGAGAAGCACAGATTCCCCTAAAATGTAATAAGAAATGTGGCAATGACATGTTTAATATACGTACGTAAACATTATATAATTAAAATATTTTTGCAAATAAAAGTGTTAAATATTACACATCACTAATGCTGTTTGTTCATGTAACATAATTATAATTTTTTGTACAAGAACATGTCCATAGAAGTCAGTGGTCGCGCTGCCCATAGAGCCCTATTGAAGCCATGCTGTGGCAGATACCTGTACCATCAGATTTCAATGGATTAACGATCAAAGGTAATTGGGCTCAAAAAAAGTCTCTAAACACATCATTTTGACCCTAAATGCCGTGCTTCTCTTGGATCATTTTGAACACTGTTTGAATTGGAACATCAGGCTTTCAATCAACTTTTTGTCCAGTCTGGAAGCCCAGCTTCTCTATATGATGACTGGTAAAGCTCTCAAATGGGCATAATTTTGCAGCAAACAATAATTGAAATGCTGATGTACTTGACTGACAGTGCACTTGTACTTGTACTTGACTGACAAATGTAAAAGCACAATGGCTGCACTGTCAAATGCAGTGTTTGGCGGGTCGGAGAATCCGAGACCTAGTTAATTGATATCTGTTGTAACACATTTATTTTCAGCTTTCATAATTCTAACTTTTAACAAAATTATTAAAAAAACTGTTCTGAGCTGAATCAATTTCACTTTTTGAGCAGTAGTTTGAGAAGATTTTGGGAGCAAAATTGCACACACACACACACACACACACACACACACACACACACACACACACACACACACACACACACACACACACACTAGGGCTGGGCAATACAGTAGGTCTTAAAAAATTATATCTTGATATTTTTCAGCCTATTGACGAAATTCGATATATATCTTGATAATTATGTATTAAATGTAATTAAGCTCTAAAATGGCTCAAAAGTTGGTTTTATTTGTATGTTTTATCAGAGAAACCATAATTTCATCCAAACAGTCATTGTACCCAAGTAGATTAAATATGTTAAAGGTATTAAATAAACATCTAATAATAGTTTTTCATTAAAACTAAATTAAAATTCAATAATTTTCATTGATATGCACTTTATATTTGACATCACAATGATACATAGTAGCTTAATACAAAGCATTATTTACCTTCAAATGTTTTTACTGTGCAAAGCTACTTTACTGACTTATTTCTGAAAACCCAGTTGAACATTACATAATGCTAAATTATTACTGTGGGACACGTCAGGTTGAGTATTGTAATATAATGCTGAATTATAATTATTATTATGATTATTGGATTTGCGTAATATAAAAGTAATATATTTCTGTCCTGTTTACTTCATCTTCACCTGGGGGCTTTTATTTTGACACTGAAAGTGCTGCAGTATTTACTTCAACTTCACAAGGAGCTTATATTTTGACACAGAAAATGCAATAGACCTTTTTTTCACACTCCAGATTTTGGAAATGGTGAAGTAAATGTATGCAGGGTAAACTTTGACAGTGGTGAATGGGAGAGCACAGCAAATATTATTTTCACTTAACCATTTTACCAAGAAAAATAACACTAACATTATGAAACTTAATGGCCAATGAAAGCACATTTAAATCATTGTGATATTGAAAATATTGGTCAATTTTACATTGTCGCAAAATGATCTCAATTATACAATTAATATTCAATATATCACCCAGCCCTAACACACACACACACACACACACACACACACACACAAGATCTCAGTATCATGAAATATTCTTTGAAAATATTTGTTTTTACCAGACCTGTCTAAAGTTCTTTGTAGTCTAACACATCTTGCACACTACAGAGACAGATGTGATGTTGTAGGCGAGTCTGATCTCTCATATATATTTCTAGGAATAAAACAAGGACAGAATAGATGCACCATGTCAACAAATCTGTTTATTTTTCAGTATGAAACAACAAATAATAGCACACTATCAAAAGATTGGACCCTAAATTAGTCTACTCCTTTTCATGTTTTTTAAAATTGGAAGTGATTGAACGCACCCTGAGGCTGCGTTCATAGTTACCGGGGACTTTAACAAAGCCAACTTCAAAACAATCGCTCCAAAATACCACCAACACAAAGTTCAACACACGAGGGGACCGGGTTTTAGATCATTGTTACTCTCCTTTCCTGGATGGCTACAAATCCCTCCCCCGCCCCCCATTTGGCAAATCGGACCACTCTTCCGTTCTGCTTTCAGAACGATCCAGTGCTGGTCGGACCAATCAGACTCTGCGCTACAAGACTGTTTTGATCACGCGGACTGGGAGATGTTCCGGTCCGCCTCTGATGACGACATCGAGGTTTACGCTGACAGCGTAAGGTGTTTCATCAGGAAGTGCGTAGAGGATGTTGTTCCGACCAAAACAATATGGATATACCCCAACCAGAAACCATGGGTTAACGGCGAGGTTCGCGTGGCACTCAATGCGCGGTCCTTCGCTTTTAATTCTTCTAACACGGAGGAGCGTAAACAAGCCAGTTATGCCCTCCGTAACACTATCAGTGAAGCCAAACGCCAGTACAGGCACAAACTTGAAGGTCAGTTCAACACCACTGACTCTAGAAGTATGTGGCAGGGAATTAATACCATCACGGACTACAAACGGAATAAAGACTCCGCTGTGAACACCGCTGCATCTCTCCCGGACGAACTTAATACATTTTATGCTCGTTTCGAGGACAACACCAACGCCCTCGCGGAGAGAGCCCTCGCGGCTGACGCTACAGAGGTTGATTCACTCTCCATCTCTGTTGTGGATGTAACCCGATCCTTCCGACGGTGAACATCCGTAAAGCTGCAGGTCCAGATGGCATTCCGGGCCGCGTCATCAGAGCAAGCGCGAATCAACTGGCTGGTGTTTTTACGGACATTTTCAATCTGTCCCTCTCCCTGTCTGTAGTCCCCACATGCTTCAAAACATCAACCATTGTGCCTGTACCGAAGCAAGCCACAATCACTTGCTTAAATGACTGGCGTCCTGTTGCTCTGACCCTCATCATCAGCAAATGCTTTGAGAGGTTAATCAGAGATCACATCTGCTCTGTTCTGCCCCACTTTTTGGACCCATTGCAGTTTGCCTACCGCAACAACCGCTCCACTGATGATGCCATTGCATCTACACTACACACTACTCTCTCCCATCTGGAAAAAAGGAACACATATGTGAGAGTGCTGTTTGTAGACTACAGCTCAGCATTCAACACCATAGTGCCCTCCAAGCTTGATATGAAACTCCGGGCTCTGGGCTTAAACAGCTCGCTGTGCAGCTGGATCCTGGATTTCCTGTCAGGCAGACGTCAGGTGGTTAGAATGGGCAGCAACATCTCCTCATCACTGACCCTCAACACTGGAGCCCCGCAGAGCTGTGTTCTCCGCCCCCTACTGTATTCCCTGTACACACATGACTGTGTGGCAACACATAGCTCCAATGCCATCATTAAGTTTGCTGACGATACAACGGTGGTAGGTCTGATCACTGACAATGATGAAAGAGCCTACAGAGAGGAGGCGCACACTCTGACACGCTGGTGTCAGGAGCACAACCTCTCCCTCAACGTCAGTAAAACCAAGGAGCTTGTGGTGGATTTCAGGAGGAAAGACGGAGAACACAGCCCCATCACCATTAATGGTGCACCTGTGGAGAGAGTCAGCAGTTTCAAGTTTCTCTGTGTCCACATCACTGAAGAACTCACATGGTCCGTCCACACTGAGGCCGCTATGAAGAAGGCTCACCAGCGCCTCTTCTTCCTGAGACGGCTGAGGAAGTTTGGAATGAACCACCACATCCTCACACGGTTCTACACCAGCACTGTAGAGAGCATCCTGACTGGCTACATCACTGCCTGGTACGGCAATAGCACCGCCCACAACTGCAAAGCCCTGCAAAGGGAGGTGCGAACTGCCAGAAACATCATCGGAGGTGGGCTTCCCTCCCTCCAGGATATATACACTAGGCGGTGTGTGAAAAAAGCTTGGAGGATCATCAGAGACTCCAGCCACCATGAGTCATGGGCTGTTCTCACTGCTACCATCAGGCAGGCGGTATCGCAGCATCAGGACCCGCACCAGCCGACTACATGACAGCTTCGTTCCCCAAGCAGTCAGACTGTTGAACACTTGATCTATCACGATCAATAATTAGCACTGCACTTTATTAATCTATAATCTCACACTGGACTGTCAACATATTCTCCTCAATATACTACTTCATATATATATATATATTTCATATACTCCTTACTTATTGTATTGTATATTGTGTATTGTATATTGTGTGTATTGTTTACTGTACATTGTATATAGTTATTGTGTTGTGTAAGTATGTGTACATTTGATATGTAAATTGTGTTGTGTATGTATGTTGTTTACTGTAATTGGTATATGTCTAGTCACTGTCATGACTGCTATGTTGCTCGGAAATGCACACAAGAATTTCACCTACTGTTGCACTTGTGTACATGGTAGTATGACAATAAAGTGATTTGATTTGATTTCATAAATATACCAGTATTAACCTTTTAGGCTTTGTCTGAGTTTCTTGGCTTAAGTTCTGAGACAGAGAAACTGATAGGTCATTCGTCATGATGCAGTAGACATAGCATCCTTTTGCTGATCTCAAGGGTAAAATAAAGACACAAAATAAGATAAAAACTATTGCTATGTCATCTACTACATTATATGTCCTGTATCTTTTTGCTCAATAAGGGTTGACCCAAAAATGATAATTCTCTCATCATTTACTCAACCTAATGCCATTCCAGATGATTTTGACAAAGATTTTTAGAAGACAATCTCAGCTGTGTAGGTTCATTCAATGCAAATGAATGATGATATGAAGCCTATGAAGCTCCAAAAAGGAGATAAATAGAATCCTTTATTTTGGTCACACATTATACACAATTTTTTTTGCATATGTGTGTGACACTGAAATGTATTAGTTTTGACATCAGAGTCAGAGTGCAGGGTCAGCCATGATATGGTGTCCCTGGAGCAAGTAGGGTTAAGGGCCTTGCTCAAGGGCCCTGCTCAAGGGCCCAACAGTGGCATCTTGGTGGTGCTAGGACTTGAACCCCTGAACTTCTGGTCAGTAACCCTGAACCTCAACCGCTGAGCCACCACTGACCCAAATAAAGTCAGCATAAAGGTAATCCATAAGACTCCAGTGATTTAATCATTGTCTTCTGAAGTTCAGACCAAAATGTAACTCCTTTTCCAAAGTACACTTGCCTTTGCAGTCTCTAGACACAATCATGATTTCACGCTCAATTACACTTAATTACCTAATACTCGATACATGCATAGAGTGCTCGATGGCGCTATAGGAAGTGTAGTCGAGCTTCAAATCATGATCCTAAGGAGGCTGCTGTCAAGATTAATAGTGAAAAAGGAGTTATATTTTGGTCTGTTCTCACCCAAATCCAATGTGGATTTAACCACTGGCGTCTGATGGATTATATTTATGCTGCAGTGTTTCCCATTAATTACCTAGATGGTGGCGGTCTAATTTGTCCTGCCACAGTTTCATAATGAACCGAAAATATTGTTACATTTCTCAAAAGAACATAAAAGGTCTCTAACATTATATTTTGTGCTGCTGCTTTGGAAAAGCATCATTCACTCCAAGTCAGTCAGCCCCATCCATGTGCTGATTCTGAACATGCGCTTGTGTTCCAAATATGTCTGTGCTAGAATGGTCAAATATATTTAAAAAATCAGCCAAAATGTCCGTCTTGGTGAGGGATTCATGTAAACACAGAGAATGATGTCTAAAGTGAATGGAAGTATAAATGTAAACTAATTGACCTGCTGTCGTCTAGTGTAGTGTGTCATTATAATAATCAAACAACCATAACAAGAAAACACTCACTGCTCTTGACTGGGTAACTTCAGTAGCTTTGAAATGTATTCATGTATTATAATCATACAGCAAAGACCAGTTGTAGTTTTATTTTGCATTTCATTCTGAATGTTTATTGAATACTTGATAGCCTACTGCTGTTAAAAACCTTTAAGCTGTTAAAAAAGCACTACATTTTCTTAATTTGTATTTTTGTTCTATTATTTTTTTATCTATTTCTATTCATTGCTGTTTTTTTTTTTGTTATTTTATTACTGACTGTTTACTAGTCTTGAATAATTACTTAAGAATCCATTCTTCCATAATTAACATATTAGTTTTATTATTTGTTGTGGTTTTGAAGCTGGTATTGAGAATCTTCAAAATTCACTACTGACTACTGAAATGTTGGTATTGTGATAATATACAGCTTTTATTGTACATGGTAGGTCTTGCTGCAGTAACATGATTAAAAAGTAGATCTCATTCAATAGAAGAGTGAGCACTCCTGCTGAGGCCTTTATTTGAATACCATACATAACATACAGTGCATCCGGAAAGTATTCACAGCGCTTCACTTTTTCCAATTTTTTTTATATTACAGGCTTATTCCAAAATTGATTAAATTCATTATTGTCCTCAACATTCTACAAGCAATACCCCATAATGACAACATGAAAGAAATTTGTTTGAAATCTTTGCAAATTTATTAAAAAAAAATAAAATAAAAACAAATCACATGTACATAAGTATTCACAGCCTTTGCCATGACACACAAAATTTAGCTCAGGTGCATCCTGTTTCCACTTATCATCCTTGAGATGTTTCTACAACTTAACTGGAGTCCACCTGTGGTAAATTCAGTTGATTGGACATGACTTGGAAAGGCACACACCTGTCTATATAAGGTCCCACAGTTAACAGTGCACGTCAGAGCACAAACCAAACCATGAAGTCCAAGGAATTGTCTGGAGACCTCTGAGACAGGATTGTATCGAGGCACAGATCTGGGTAAGGGTACAGAAAAATGTCTGCAGCATTGAAGGTCCCAATGAGCACAGTGGCCTCCATCATCTGTAAATGGAAGAAGTTTGGAACCACCAGGACTCTTCTTAGAGCTGGCTGCCCGGCCAAACTGAGCGATTGGGGGAGAAGGGCCTTAGTCAGGGAGGTGACAAAGAACCCGATGGTCACTCTGACAGAGCTCCAGCATTTCTCTGTGGAGAGAGGAGAACCTTCCAGAAGAACAACCATCTCTGCAGCACTCCACCAATCAGGCCTGTATGGTAGAGTGGCCAGACAGAAGCCACTCCTCAGTAAAAGGCACATGACAGCGTGTCTGGAGTTTGCCAAAAGGCACCTGAAGGACTCTCAGACCACTAGAAACAAAATTCTCTGTTCTGATGAAACAAAGATTGAACTCTTTAGCCTGAATGATCTTATCACCTCTTATCACCTAGCCAATACCATCCCTACAGTGAAGCATTGTGGTGGCAGCACAATAGTTTCTCATTAAACTATTATTTATATTTTCAAGCCGGTTCTTGTCTCCTCCTTGCCCTTCTATATCCCTTTACACTGTTGCCGAAACCCGGGAAGGAGGAGGGATGCACGTCGCGGAGTCCTCGACACTGCCGTCCACCCGGGGGAGCCCTACCACCAGGACGCAGTGAACGGCCGGCATCCATGAGGCAAATGGGGACTGGACTCCCCGACCGCCTGAAGCAGTAGGGCCGCTGTCAGGGGCGGAGGAGTGTCCCCACGAGTCGCCGGGAATGCGGAGGGGCGTCTGTCTGCCTGGGGTCGTGGGTCTGACTCCGGTCCGGCCGGGGAGGAGCAGCTTTTGTCCACCTGAGAGGGTGGAGTTGTGATCGAGGACCATGCAACGGTGTATCAGAGAACCGGCTTGACAATATAAATAATAGTTTAATGAGAAACTTAAACAAAAGACACAAACATGCACATGACTGACATGCCCATAAACGATCTCTCTCACCCGCACCATCTTCCGCAGTTGGCCTTTATCCCTCTCGGAGGCTTGATTAGCCTGATAAGGGACAGGGTGTGTAGAATCACCACACGGCCCCGCACTGCCACACTGTCCACTCACAATAATCCATAAATGCTATGAATCTCTCTATTTGGACAAGGTCTCTTTACGTAGCGTTGCATGCGCTAGCAGTACAAGCATGCAGCCCTCGATCCATCTTTTGCAGCCCAAGTTAGGATTTCATCATAAAAATATATTTATCAACAATGGCGTAGCCAGGTAATTAATTTATGGTTGACCTAAAAAAAATAGGTGGTCAAATTTTTTAGCCTAACTTTTATTTCTTTTCCCAAAATTTCCTAAACAAAGGAACAAACAGAGAAGAGACAAATTCAGATGTTTTTCACACTTTCAGAAATCAATATGTATGTATTTTTTTTACTATTTCATAAATATATATTTGAAGTCAAAGAATATCCCAGGCCCACCCATTCCCACCTGTTACGATCCCTGGTTGTCTGCCCCATGTTTCTCGTGTCGCCGTCACGGACTTCAATTCCCATGATTCCCGGCCCTCATCACTGCCAGCACTATGTTATTGTTCTCACCTGATTGTCGTTTTGTCATTATCGTGTCTCTGTGTACTTAAACCCTGCTGTTCCTCCATTCCTCGGTTGATCGTTGCTTATAGATGTCTGGAAGTCGATGTTTTGCCCAGTTTACCCTGTTCATGTACCCTTTTGATGTTTTGATGTTTTTGTTTCATTTTTCCCATCGTGGACGTTTTCTTTGTTCCTGTCTGTCTTGTTTTCACCTTGATAAATAAAACCCGCACTTAGATCCGCACTCCTCGTCTGCCTCCTCCTACTAACATAACAGAACGATCAACCGAGGAATGGAGGAACAGCAGGGTTTAAATACAGAGAGACATGATAATGACAAAACGACAATCAGGTGAGAACAATAACACAGTGCTGGAAGTGGTGAGGGCTGGGAATCATGGGAATTGAAGTCCTTGACGGCGACACGAGAAACACGGGGCAGACAACCAGGGATTGTAACACCACCCTTGGCTAGGCCACTGTTTATCAATAGTCTAACAAATGTACATTCATTCAACTGAGGTGTTCCTTTATCAGATGGTTTACGGTAGCTCTCTGAATGGCTGAAGCACAGCACCTGTAGTGATGTGTAGCTGACAATGGTAATGACGAAGACGATGTGTAGGACCCGAGTGCAGATTTATTACCAAACCGATGATAATACAAGAAACCCTATCAAAAACGAATCGGTTACCTTACGTAACCTCGGTTCTCTCTAGAAGAGGGAACGAGTATTGCGTAAGCTAGCTTACGCTACGGGAAAGATTCATCTTTTCTGAGATATTGAAGCCAAAAAATTATCCTTAATTTTGTATCCATTGTCAATGCAGTGCAGCAACTGCATACCTTGAGCTAGCTAGCTGAGCTCATAGGTTGCTCTGCGGCAACTGCTGCAGCCTATAGATCGAACTTGAGTGAACTTGCGCCCAATGACAGGCGCCAGCCGTCACTGCATCAAAGCCCGCCAAAATGGGCGTGGCTAGAGTGCATATAAGCGTAAGTTCAGTAGGCTGGAACCCTGGTTTTCATTGAATGAAGCTGAAAATCGCCGCGGGCGCTGAAGCACGGCCGGCTACGCAATACTCGCTCCCTCTTCTAGAGAGAACCGAGGTTACGTAAGGTAACCGATTCGTTCTCTTACACGAGGTTCTTCTCAGATATGCGTAGCTAGCTTACGCTCACGGAACCCATTGTCAACGCCGCGCGCCAAGCATCCACTGCATGAGCCCCGGGGTGGGGGACCCGGGAGCCCTTGTGAGTGGGGAAATAATATTTGGCCGGCAAGAGTGCGGCCAGTGTGTGTGTAATACATAAGCACATAGTGGGAAGGAAAAGACAGAGCGGCGGTGCCGGTCTGTGTGGAATGTGTCCCATCAGTGCAGCTCACCAGGGGAGCTGTAGTGTATTAAACCACTAGTAGTTTCGCCTGCAGGGCGGGCACTTTCAGATTGTAAAATCTGACAAAGGTGGAGGGGGAAGCCCAGCCCGCTGCCACACATATGTCGTGAATGGAAATCCTGCTGGACCATGCCCACGAGGAGGCCATGCCTCTAGTGGAGTGAGCCCTAATGCCTAACGGGCATGGTAGGTCATTTGACACGTACGCGGCAGCAATAGCGTCCACTATCCATCTAGACAGTGTCTGTTTCGAGGTGGCGAAACCCTTGGTGCGCCCTCCGAACGAAACGAAAAGCTGCTCAGAGCTGCCTGAAAGAGGCGGAGCGCGCAGTATACAATCTCAGTGCTCTGACTGGGCAAAGGAGATTGGCGCCGCTCAAGCATCGGATGCTGGCAGCCCGATAGGGAAATGATTTGTGCTCTGAAAGGAGTACCGATCACCTTGGGGACATAGCCGTGTCTAGGCTTTAAAATGACCTTGGAGTCACTTGGTCCAAACTCAAGACACGCAGCTGACAGACAGCGTGAAGGTCTCCCACACGCTTAACTGATGACAGGGCAGTTAGAAAACGGTTTTGAGTGAAAGGTATTTCACATCCACGGATTGAAGCGGTTCAACAGGGGGCTTTCATAGCTTCGAGAACTATAGAAAGATCCCAGATAGGAACCGATGGGGGCGCTGAGGGTTCATCCTTCTAGCTCCCCTGAGGAAGCCGGATGACCAGCTCGCTTTTTCCCTGTGACTGGCCGTGCAGGGTTCAGCTAACGCCGCGACGGCCGCCACGCATACACTTTGAGCGTGGATGGGGATCTGCCCTTATCCAGCAGCTCTTGTAAAAACACGAAGCAGCTGACGTACACCCCACATGTCCGCGGGTCCAGGTCTCTGTCGGTGCACCATTTTGAAAACACAGACCATTTTGACGCATAGAGTCTTCTCGTGGAAGGGCTCTAGCGCGTATGATAGTGTTTATTACTCCTTCTGGCAAAGCGACGGGTAGTCGCTGATCACCCACGCTGCAGCACCCAGCTCTGGGTGGGGATGCCAGATCGCGTCACGAGCTTGAGAGAGGAGATCTGCTCACTGGAATGGGCCACGGCGCTGTCAGTGACAGCCGCGTAAGCTCCGGAACCATGTTTGATTCTCCCAGCTGGGCTATGAGGAGCACCGAGTGACGCTGCTTCCTGATCCTCTGCATTACCTGTGGCAATAGCGCAGACGGGAGGGAAGGCGTAAAGCGGGCAGTTGGGCCAGTCCTGGGCCAGCTGCCCTCGCTGAGAAAAATACTGGGCAGTGAGAGTTCTCTTCTGACGCAAAGAGGTCTATCTCTGCTCTGCCGACTATACTCCATAACTTCTGGACTGTTTGAGCGTGCAGGACCATTCCCCTGGGGAAATATTGTCTCTGGACAGTCTGTCTGGGCCGTCGCTCAGTTGGCCTGGCACGCGCGTCGCCCTCAGCGAGCGCAGGTGGCACTGGGACCAACTCAGTATGCGTTTTGTCAGATGGAAGAGGTTCCTGGATCTGACACCGCCCTGACGGTTTAGATAGGATACCACAGATCTGTTGTCCGAACGGACCAGGACGTGGTGACCCTGAATGACCGGGAGGAAGCGGACGAGCGCGTACTCGACCGCTATCATTTCCAGACAATTTATGTGAAGGAGCTTTTGATACCATTCGGCCACTGCCCAGGGCTGCAGAGCTGAGATACAGGTCTGAGTCACTCTGATCGGCTGGCGGCCCGTGGCCCAAGCCCGGCGAGACG
Source organism: Xyrauchen texanus (assembly GCF_025860055.1). Lineage (NCBI taxonomy): Eukaryota > Metazoa > Chordata > Actinopteri > Cypriniformes > Catostomidae > Xyrauchen > Xyrauchen texanus. The sequence continues at coordinate 35,752,568 of NC_068290.1, forward strand.
CGCAGGTGTTTAGCCAATGCTGAAGCGGGCGCATGCACAGTAAGCCCAGCAGAAGTACTGCTGCAGCTGAAGCCATGTAACCTAGCATTCTCTGAAATATTTTCAGAGGCGTGAGGCTGTTCATCTGAATGGACGCGGCTAGTCGCTGAACACGGCGTGCGCTGTGTAGATAAGCGAGCCGTCATCGCCATGGAGTCTAGTTCTATTCCAAGGAAGGAAATTGCCTGACTGGGCTGTAGTGAGCTCTTGGTCCAATTGACTGCAAGGCCCAAACTGTTCAGATGACTGAGGAGAACTGTCCTGTGAGACAGAAGCTCCGTATGTGACTGTGCCAAAATCAGCCAATCGTCCAAATAGTTCAGAATTCGCAAGCCCTGACTCACGAGGGGTGCGAAGCCGCATCCATGCACTTCGTGAAAGTACAGGGTGCTAAAGACAGGCCGAACGGAAGGACGGTGTATTGATAAACCTGGCCGCCAGGCTAATCTCAAGAATGGCCTGTGACGGGATTTATCTGAATCTGAAAGTAGGCATCTTTCAGATCGAGAGAAATAAACCAGTCCCCTGGCGCACATGCGCCGAGGAGTTTCCTGATTGTAAGCATTTTGAACAGTCTTTTGCGAGCACCTTGTTCAAAACCCTGAGATCTAATATTGGTCTGAGGCCGCCGTCTTTCTTGGGGACAAGAAAATAACGGCTGTAAAACCCCGACTCGCTCAGAGAAGGTGGCACTCTCTATGGCCCTTTTGCACAGAAGGTTTGTTATTTCTGAACGAAGCATGCAGGCTGCTTCCGTGTTCACAGTAGTTTCAAGCCGCGCCTGAAGCGGGAGGGCAGCGATCGAACTGTAGCAAATAGCCCTGTTTTATTGTTCTTAACACCCATTTGAAATCCCTGGGATAGCTTTCCACGCTTTGAAGCGTAACGCTAGAGGGTGAATGGCCAAGTCGCCCTGATTGCCGCGACACAGCGCAGCTGAACAGAATGTGTGAGCACGCTTACTGTGCTTATGCATGACTGCTCGCAGACAGCAGGGACAGGCTGTTCTGTGAGTGACTTCCGATTGAGGTGAATGGGGAAAGAGTCACATCTGTGAAGTGATGCGCGAGCATAGTCACGGGCATGGGACTTACATACAGAGAGGTGTTTGCTGGCCGTGTGACAGAGCTGGCAGAGAAGGGCGCCGCGACGGATTCGCGGGCTGCTTATTGACTCTAACACTCGAGCTGGCTGTGCCTGCTTTATGTGAGTGGGCTCTGATAGGGACACGGAAGTGTAATGCTTGTGTGTAGGGGTGAACACTGGATTGTGGGCACATTTTCTACACATAAGGCATGTTTGCTTTTCACAAAATTTATTTTGTTCGCCGTGAAAACGGCATTTGAGTGCAGGCAAGCGGGCAGTATCACCGGCTTGTTGGCTGATGAATCCACCACTGCAGTAGCCTGAGAGAAGGGGACTGACAGGGGCTAAGCTTTGACGGTGGTCCGCCGCGGCGGACTGAGCCGCCGCTTCCTTAACAAAGCTAGGAGGACTTCGGTTGCTCAGGATTCAGCGCAATCTTAGGCCGAGGCCCGCAGGGGGCGGCGGTCTGCGGCGGCTGTCTGAGCTGCTTCTAGGGCGGCCGCCCTGTCGACGCTGAGAAGTCTGGCTTTGCTGGGCTGGGCGCTGTGAAGAGGCTCGTGCAGGAGGCTGGTCACTGTGGGTGGGGCAAACCGGGTGGTCTCGACCGGGGGGATGGAAGAGTAGCCCCTCTCGGTGGCGCCGTCCACCAGAGCAAGAGAGGTGGAGACGTGGGATCGGTTCCTGGCCGAGAGAGGCGCTGCTCCACGATTTAGAGAGCTCGGCGTGGAGTTCCGCAGGAAGGGCGCGCCGGCCGCTGGCGCGCGGGCGACGGCTCTGAAGAAAGCAGCCGCCGAAGTCTGTTGGGAGCCTGCTCAGAGGGCGGTGACCACTGAGCCCGAGGCGGTCGACGGCCTGTGTGAGGAGGCGCGCTAGTTCTTCCTCGACCGGCGCCGGTCCTGCTGGATTCCTGGGCCGAGGAGGAGGCTTGGGAGCCTGACCACTCCTCGCTGTCCGAGCCATGATGGAACAGCAGCCCTTATCCTCCGCCTCGCCATCCGAGATGGCAACAGTGCGGCCGCCGGCGGCAACTGCGCTGGCCCCGGAGGGCGGGAGGGTGAAAGCGAGGCTCGAGGGAGAGGCTCCGGCGAGGTAGTCGCTTCTAACACCGGTTCCGCAGCCTTTGGGAGCGGGCGCTTCTTCTGCGCGGCGAAACGAAAGGCGCCGGGCGGCTTCGATTTTGAGTGCTTCGAGTCGAGCTCGCAGGGTCGACATCGAAGCTCCTCGCAGAGGTCGCATCCGCCGCCAGCGAGGGCGAGCTCTGCATGTTCCAGTCCCAGGCAGAGAGCGCAGATGAGGTGGCGGTCTCCGGCGCTGAGAGGGGCGCGCATGAGGCGCAGGTGGTGCGAGGCATCTTAAAAAGACGCCGTTGCTTTTTTGTGAAGTTCGCTGAGGAACTTGCTTGCTCTAAAAGGATACGCCGCCGATGGCGAGCTCGCAGGATGGCTGAAGGTGGCTAAGACGGCCGGCTTCTTCGAAGCGCTGTCCAAGCTTGCTAGATGCCCCTCGAACGGCGACGCCGCTTCTGCAGTTCAGAGATGCGAAGAGCTTCGCTGAATAGATGAAAATCAGGGTTCCAGCCTACGAACTTACGCTTATATGCACTCTAGCCACGCCCATTTTGGCGGCTTTGATGCAGTGACGGCGCTGGCGCTCGTCATTGGACGCAAGTTCACTCAAGTTCGTCTATAGGCTGCAGCAGTTGCCGCAGAGCAACCTATGAGCTCGCTAGCTAGCCCGCTCAAGGTATGCAGTTGATGCACTGCGTTGACAATGGATACAAAATTAAGGATCATTTTTTGGCTTCAATATCTCAGAAAAGATTAATCTTTCCCGTAGCGTAAGCTAGCTTACGCAATACGAGAGAACCTCTCGTAAGAGAACTGTGAACATGAACTAGACACATGAACTAAACTAGACAAAACTTGAAACAGGAACTTAAAACTGCACTATGAACAGGACATGACTAGGGCTCTGTTTCACAAACTAACATCATCACTAGACCTATGTTACATAGGCTAACATCAGTACTAGACAAGAGACAATGGCAAACATGAGGGCTTAAATACATGGACATAAGCCAATGAACAAACAGAACTCTAAACAAGATAACAAGGCAATGAACTAAAACTAATGACAAACTAGAACTGATAACAAAGTAATCAAACAATGAACCAATGAAAGCAAGACACATGAACACGGAGGGAAAACAGGACATCACATGACTGGGAAACAGGAACTTAACAAGAATTTCAACATAAAAGTACACAAACAAAAGACAACAGGGAATGTGACAGCATCCAAAAGAGGGAAATAAATGGCAAAAGATGTAACAAATGAAATAAACAAACAATATCTGTGCACAGCTGATGCTTAATGAGAGCAGCGATCCGTCAGCGGGCACGTTCATAGAAACAGTTTGTGTGCACACGCACAGTCTGTCAATCAAGAATGCGTGCTCTCAGTAACTCATCAGAGTGAATGAGTTACTGAGACAGTAACTCATCAGAGTGAATCTCTCAAACTCATTTGAACAGCTTAACAGAGATATGAAAGCATGAAAACATTCATAACAGGAAAAAATAGATAGTTTTTCCAGCAATAACGGTGTTGAGACACATTCACGCAACTGCTAATTAGTGATATGCGTTACTTCATCGCAAAACACTAAAGAGGATGAACAAATCAAATTCTCACTGGAGCAGTTTTGAAATTAATAGTGGATAGATCTCTCTTGTTTTGGAATATAGTATCTCAGGTGAGTGTGATGTTGAATACTCATGGAGTTAAAAGCTGACAGTGTCTTTGACAGTGACAACAGAACTGATCATATCTGTTTTCTTTTTTGCAATGAATGTGGGATAAAATGTCTGTTTAAAAAATTAAACCAAACATTGAACTGTTACAGCCCTTATTTAGGCTTTTATATAGGCTTGTATATATTATATTGTATTAAAAAATTAAGAAGTCTTCATATATATATATATATATCAGCTGTGATGAGCAGTAATGCTGAAGTTGTACACGGAGTACTGTATGTAAAAACTGGCTGACGAGAAATTCACTTCATGTCACCAAACTGGCTCATATTACACACAAAAATTATCTTTTGCCACAACCTGCTGGATAACATAAATAATTTAAAAAAAAAAATACAAACCATAGCCCTTAACACATATGCACTGCTCTTACCCTTTAGTTTAGAACAGTATGAACACAAACTGAGTGATACACACATGTGTGCCACTGCTTTGAGGTGTTCTTTTTATGCATTGGTTTGTATTAGATTACAGTAACTAAATAATCCTTATTAATCACTTTGAACTACTGAGTTGTACATTTCCATCATGATCTATTATTATCTGTCATAATTGTTCACATTTATAAGCACTAGGGCAAAATTTTGGGACAAAGCCTCAAATATAACGGCAAATACATTTTAATGGATAGGCTTCTATGATACATTTTGACTCCTCATGCTTGTGTGTGGTGAAATCAGTGACTTTTCTACCTATTGTATTAACCACTTCACTAAAACAAGATTTTCAAACTTTGCCGGTTATGTGCGGCTATTAGTAAATAACTGTCCGATCTGAAAATTTGCAGAGATACAGTACATGCACAAGTTCACAGAACATCACAGTGTGCCTGATACTTTTTGTTTTGTTTTTTTTTGCACTTTTTTATCATGTAGTAACATACTGACATTATGAAATCCAAACAATATTTGTCAAAAGAGTCAAGATACCAGGTGTAAATTGGTTATTACGCATCTTAATACATGAGAATAAACAGGGTAAACACCCACAGCCGGAGTGCGTGAGAGAGAGTGAAGTCAAAGTGCACTAGGTTAAAATTAATTTCCTGTTGTGTTTTTATCTTTGAAAATGATGCACAGCATTTGAAATTATCCATCAAATTAATTTAACAGATAATTTTCTGTTTATACAACCCTGAATTCATGTTGGGCTAAGTGATTGTTTGTGACTGTAACAAACCCCGCTCCTCTAGTTCGCTCCGCTTCCTCGAGCTCACACGCTCGCTCCCAATCACCCCTCTCTGGCTCTCACGCTCGCTCCCAATCACCAGAGTATTAGTTTCACCGCGACTCGTCCCAATCACTCGATTATTAGTTTCACCTGCACTGTTCGCTTTTCCCTATTTATACGCTGCCCTTTCGTCTCACTCATTTTGGTTATTGTTTAGTTTACCCCTTCACTTTGCCAGCTCTAGTGATCCCCTAGCTCCCCTGTCTATTCAAATCGATTGTCTTACTTGTTATACTGATTCTGATTTCCCGGCTTCGACCTTACGCTTTCCTCGACCACTCTTTTGTAGATTTGCCCGTTGCCATATCCTGATCCCCGGCTTCGACCTTACGCTCCCTCGACCACTCTCTTCTGGATTTGCCCTATTTGTACTTTTGCTTTGCCTGCAATAAACGCAGTTTGACTATACATTGTGACTGTCTCTTCTTGTGCGGGTTACAGAATAAGCAACCTTACAGAAGACAGTCACAATGGAATCCATTGAGGATCTCCGCAGCTCGCTAGAGCGGATTTGCACGGCGCTTTCTGCCCAAGGATCTACGGTTGGGAAACACGACCAAGCGCTCACGGCCCAGGGACAGCAAATACAGGAAATACTGCATACGGTACGTACCATTTCCGATCAGTTTCAACCTGTTCCACCTGTGTCTGTCCCTGTACCCATTGATGTTCCCACCGCATTTCCCAGAGCCGCGAGCTTTCAACCCCCCGAGCGGTTTGACCGTTCGTCGGAAGCTTGTCAGGGTTTTTAATGCAATGTACTGTTTATATGACGTATCACCCCCTTTTAAGCACTGACAGTGAGAGAGTAAATTTTTTAATCTCACTGCTCTCGGGGAAGGCACGGCAATGGGCCACTGCATTGTGGACTGCCGAGAGCCCACTTTTGATGTCATATGATCAGTTTTGTCACCAGATTGCCGTGGTTTTTAATCACCCGGCAGCTGGTAGGGATGTAGGCAGCCGCCTCGTGTTTTTGAAACAGGCGTCACGTACAGCTGCTGCCTACGCACTTGATTTCCGCATCCTTGCTGCGGGTAGTGGGTGGAGCGACCCCGCTTTGTTAACTGTATACCGCATGGGTTTGAATGACCAGCTCCAAATGGAATTGGCATGTCGAGGAGAATCACTGTCGCTGAAGAACTATATTCAGCTCTCCATCACAGTGGATAACCTGCTTCGCGACAGTGCTTGTCGGAGCCCCTCTGTCGTCCAAGAGCCTGCTACGGGTCTCCACTCGCCTAAACTCGTTTCTCCCGAGTGCTCTTCCAAATCTGAACCTATGCAACTTGGTCGCGCCCCCCTAACTCAGGCGGAACGAACTAGGCGATTGACACAGAACCTCTGCCTATACTGTGGCACCCCGGGCCACCGGATTACCTCATGCCCGGCCGGTCCCCAGCATTCCCGCTCCAAAAGCCAGGTGAGAACGTCAGTCATTCTCAACATTACCCAGAAACAAGTCTGCCTCCCAGTAATGTTGAGTTTTAACAATGTCTCCTTTTCTACCCCAGCCCTAGTTGATTCCGGGGCAGTGGGGAATTTTTTAGAAGATGGCTTGGTCCAAAAACTGTCCATCCCACTCAGTCCGGTTGTGCCACCTCTCAGGGTTAATTCTCTAGATGGGGCACCCCTCGGATCGGGTCTCATTTCCTTTCGGACCGTGCTATTGTCCCTCCAAGTGGGTTTGTTTCACACTGAGCTCATCCAGTTTTTTATTGTGAAATCTCCTAGAGACCCTGTGGTTTTGGGCCACCCCTGGTTGGCGCTTCATGACCCCCACATTTCCTGGCGCATGGGGGAGCTGTTGCGCTGGACCGACCACTGTTTGTCACATTGTATTTCCCTTCCGGTGTTCTCCACCTCCGTAGAGAGCCCCGAAGTGAAGTCTCCTGTCTCCATCCCTCCTGAGTACTCCTCCTACGCTGATGTGTTCGAGAAGACCCAGGTTAGTCTCCCCCACATCGTAGTGTGGACTGCGCCATCGATCTCCTTCCGGGGTCCCCACTCCCTAAGAGCCGAGTGTACCCCTTAACGCTACCCGAAACCAAAGCCATGGAGGACTACATCGTCGAGGCGCTCAGTCTAGGCATCATTCGGCCGTCCACCTCCCCGGTGGCGTCCGGCTTCTTTTTCGTGGGCAAGAAGGACGGCGGGCTTCGCCCCTGCATCGATTACCGGGCCCTAAATAAGGCTATGGTGAAGTTTGCCTACCCCCTGCCTCTCATCCAACCGTCCCTCGAGCAGGTCAGTAAGGCTAAGATCTTTACTAAGCTCGACCTCAGGAGCACGTACAACCTTGTACGCATCCGCAAGGGAGACGAGTGGAACACTGCGTTCATCACCACCAGGGGGCACTACGAGTACTTGGTGATGCCATACGGCCTCGCCAACTCCCCCTCGGTGTTCCAGTCATTCATGAACGACGTCTTCCAGGACATGCTAGACCTCTTCCTCGTCGTCTACATAGACAACCTTTTAATTTACTCCGCCACACTCTCTGAACACACCGTTCACATCTCGAAGGTATTACAGAGACTGCGAGAACACGACCTGTTCGTGAAGGCAGAGAAGTGTGCCTTTCACCGCCCCTCCGTCTCCTTCTTGGGCTACGTCCTGTCTGCGGGAACTATGGAGATGGAGACCGACAAGGTTGCCGCAGTCCTATCTTGGCCCGAGCCTAGTACGCTCAAGGAGCTCCAACGGTTCCTGGGTTTCGCCAACTATTACCGGCGTTTTATCAGAGACTTTGGCAAGATCGCCGCACCTCTCACGTCTCTTACACGAGGCAACCCGAAGTTCCTCACCTGGAACGCACCCACCCAGCAGGCCTTCCAGGCCCTAAAGGAGGCCTTCACGACCTCCCCAGTTCTTCAGCAACCCGATTCCACTCTCCCGTTCGTGGTAGAGGTGGATGCCTCAGAGGTAGGGGTGGGAGCTGTACTCTCCCAACCACACAGGACTTCCGCTAAGCTGTACCCTTGTGCGTTCTACTCCCATAAGCTGTCCTCCCTGAACAGAACTACGACGTCGGGAATAGAGAGCTGCTGGCCATCAAGCTAGCCCTGGAGGAATGGCGCCATTGGCTGGAAGGCTCTAGGTTCCCTTTTGTCGTTTTCACCGACCATAAGAACCTAGAGTACCTTCGCTCAGCCAAGAGGCTGAACCCTCGACAGGCCAGGTGGGCGATGGGTGATCGGTTTAACTTTTCGGTTACTTTTTGTCCGGGCTCCCAGAACATCAAGGCTGACGCACTCTCTCGTCTCTTCAACCATGGCTCGGAACCCCCAGGGTCGGAGACAATTCTCCCCACGTTGTGCGTCGTTGTACCTGTTCGGTGGGAACTGACGGAGGCCATCCTGCAGGCTCAAGGCGACGAGCCCGCGCCTCCTCAAACCCCCCCAACAAGATGTATGTACCCACCACTATTCACCCTCAGCTTATGCAGTGGGTTCATACTTCCCTTTGTTCTGGCCACCCGGGGATTACCCGTTCTACCGAGCTACTCGCTAAGAAATTTTGGTGGCCCTCACTCAAGGATGAGGTCCACGACTATGTCCTCTCGTGTCCAGTCTGTGCCCAGTCCAAAACACCTCGTCACCTCCCTGCAGGACTCCTCCAGCCGTTGCCTGTGCCTGACCGCCCATGGTCCCACATGGCCATGAACTTTATTACCGACTTGCCCCCCTCCGACGGCCGGACCGAGATCCTGGTTGTCATAGACTGCTTCTCTAAGATGTGCCGCCTAATTCCCCTACCCGGGTTACCTAACGCGACACAACTGGCCGACCACATGATTACCCACATCTTCCGAAACTTCGGTACTCCCGAGGAGATCACCTCAGATCGGGGTACCCAGTTCACGTCTCGCTTCTGGCGGGCCTTCAGTGACAGACTGGGTATCCAACTCAACTTCTCCTCAGGATACCACCCCCAGACCAATGGCCAGACCGAGCGTCTCAACCAGGAGATACCTGAGAGGCAGGTACCAGGCAGGTACCTGAAAGCCTACTGCGCCCAGAACCAAGACAGCTGGCACACCTACCTCCCCTGGGCCGAATACGCCCAGAACAGCCTGGTCAGCTCCTCAACTCGTCTTACCCCTTTCCAATGCGTCCTGGGCTACCAACCACCCCTTTTCCCGTGGGAAGCTGATCCCAGCGACTTTCCGGCGGTGGATGCCTGGGCCCAGAGGTGTGCCCAGGTCTGGAGAGCCACCCAGGACCAGATACAACGCTCCACCCAGGCCCAGAAGTCTAAGGCAGATCGCCGACGCCGTCCTGCCCCCCTGTTCCATCCGGGCCAATGGGTTTGGCTCTCGACCCGAGTCGACTAGTGTATGCACTATAGTCCCATGTTTCCACCCACGGCAGCCCAGACACCCCCTCCACCACTCGATGTTGGAGGTCAACCCGCCTATACAGTCCGGGCCCTGCTAGACTCACGACGTCGGGGTGGCATGCTGCAGTACCTGGTCGACTGGGAGGGCTACGGACCTGAGGAACAGTCGTGGGTACGGTCGAGAGATGTCCTGGATCAAGCTCTCAAGCTAGACTACCATCGACAGCATCCCGATCGTCCCGCACCGCTTCCCAGAGGTCGCGCTCCTCGCAACCGAGCGCGGCTGTCCGGAGCCGTCCGTAGCAGAGGGGGGAGTACTGTAACGAACCCCGCTCCTCTAGTTCGCTCTGCTTCCTCGAGCTCACACGCTCGCTCCCAATCACCCCCCTCTGGCTCTCACGCTCGCTCCCAATCACCAGAGTATTAGTTTTACCCGCACTCGTCCCAATCACTCGATTATTAGTTTCACCTGCACTGTTCGTTTTCCCCTATTTATACGCTGCCCTTTCGTCTCACTCGTTTTGGTTATTGTTTAGTTTACCCCTTCGCTTTGCCAGCTCTAGTGATCCCCTAGCTCCCCTGTCTATTCAACTCGATTGTCTTACTTGTTATACTGATTCTGATTTCCCCGGCTTCGACCTTACGCTTTCCTCGACCACTCTTTTGTAGATTTGCCCCGTTGCCATATCCTGATTCCCCGGCTTTGACCTTATGCTCCCCTCGACCACTCTCTTCTGGATTTGCCCTATTTGTACTTTTGCTTTGCCTGCAATAAATGCAGTTTGACTATACATTGTGACTGTCTCTTCTTGTGCGGGTTACAGTGCCCCACCAGAAATAATGAGCCTGAGATGCCATTGTCAAACACAAACTCTGACTTGACAGAGAACATTTATAGCGTGCGTCTTGAGATCTAACACAATCTTAAACCCGTTTGGCTCTGTCTGTTTTTGTCAACATGAAAATGTCTGTGAAACTTACAAGTTTGCTATTCTAGCTTTGTGCCACAGTCCTCTAGACTTTTAATGTCTTACCTTGACTGATGCACAAATTAGCAGTGCGCTGGCCTTTGTGTTCATTAACACTAAATTAAGTCTAAAGTAAGTTGTTAATGTAGGTATTTTTTGGTGATATTTTCTTCTTATGGGTTTGAAATCAATATTGACAGGTGCTTTTTTTAGCGATTCAGAAGCATTGGTTGTAAAAGTGAATCTGCTACAGACTCTTTCTATTAATGACCAATACCTCTGAAATATCTGAATGTAACTTGCATTGTTTTATGTAAGACTTTTATCAAATCAGGGATTATAAACACATGGACTGGGTATTTGCCGATAATTGTACCTTTGTTTGAAACAAGATGTGGTACTGACACACTCATTCAAAACAACAACAATAATAATAATTTAAAAAAAATATTTTGTCAGGTAAACTCAAAAATGTGCTGCATGTGGTAATATATACAGTAAATTAAATGTATCTAACAAATGAGTTTACACCAACAAAATTCCTGTAGAAATAGATTTTTGAAGAAGGTTACCACTTTTAGTGTTTATACACAGATCATCCCATTTATGAATCAATATTACAAATCAGTCTAAAGAAATTATGGTAAATGCACATTTACACACTTACTGTATATTTAAGGCAGAGTATAAATGTAAATTTGAGCTTACATTGAAGTCATTCACAAAAGCAACTCAGCCAGTTAGAAAACAGGCATTTCGTTATACCTACTTGGATTGCTTGATGGTTCCAGGAAGTCCTTACTACTGATCTTATTTATGAAACCTGCCATTTGCAAAATGATGGCCTGCAGTGAGCAATACCTGAAGTGAGACACAGCTAGAGCATGATACCTGCTGAGCTGCATAATGTGTAATCCATCCAAATGCATCATTAAGTTTGAAATAAATCGATTTCTCCCTTTACCTCTGAGAGACCAGTGAATGCCTGTTCTTTACATCTCAGACACAGGGCTGTGGTGGTTCCTCAGTATAGGGCAGGGCAGACATATTAAACAAACCCTGCATTCAGCCTCCTGAAAAACAAAGTATTTCCCCAGTGAATTAAGTATGTTTTGTATTGTTACGACACACCTACTTTCATGCTGTCAGCACAGGGTGAGGTGTGGAACACCAATATGGAGGTGAGCAGGTTGCAATCTTGTAAGGGTTCAAGCTTGGGCAACAGCCTGGTGTGTGTGAAATGTCAATACCAACACAATTACTTACAATGGGAGAGTCTATTTTCTCACAGACTTTGGATTCTGGAATGGGGCATTCAGGGTGTATTTAATCTTAAGGGACAATGCTATGGCACGCCACTTATTGGTTTTTGAAATGTAAGATGAAGGACTACAGAAACACTAGAGCAGTGTTTCTCAATTCTTTCCTGGAGCCCCACTAACACTACACATGTTGGATGTCTCCCTTTTTTGATACACTCAATTCAGATCATGGAGCACTCCTACTAATCAGCAAATCAGTAGAATCAAGGGTGTTAGATAAAGGAGACATGAAAAATGTGTAGCGTTAGTGATAAAGGATTGAGGAACACTGGACTAGTGTATGCTATCTTACAGCACTATTTGCTTATAAATACTCTATGACAGAGGTCTTTGTCTCAGACCATGGAAACAAATCCCCTTAGCCCACACACACATTCACTCCACCATTTCACCTTCTTCAGTATATCAAGGTATGTGGGTGCACACACAAATATGTTTTAATCCCCATTCAAACACACACACATTCAACACACTCCAAAGACCATAGCTTAAATACTTGCCTCGTGCAGAACCCACAGACTCATGTTTGTTGTAAATGTAGCTACAAATGTGTTTGTCTAGCCTGTTGTTCCACATGTTTTTCCAGGTCTTCTGGGTCAGTGGCCAAATGGCGCATCAGCAAACAGGATGGCTAATAAATGCTGCGCTGCACACATGTCTTGGAGCAGCTGCTGGTTGTTCCACAGTTTGCTGGGGGAAAAAAGGAAAATGGTTAATTTAATGAATAAATATTTATATGGCTGTGAATTATGAAATGGATATTCATTTTTCAATGTGGGATCCAGGAAGTTTGTTTTACTTTCCTCAGAATAGTTTGGTACAAAAGGGAACTCCGTTCACTGAAGTACAGCATAAAGCTGAGAATGAGGGTGAACCTTGAATTGGAAGGAAACTAAAAACTAAAGTGATCAGAGATGAGGATGTGGCCTAGTGCATGGTGGAGGAGAAGGAGTTGAGTGAGGTAGAGTGGAACATAAGGCCTAAAAGCAGTTCTCATCAAAGCAGACCAGCTGACCCAGCACTAGAGCCTGATATGGTTTCCCAGCTGCAGAAGGAGATGTTATTGTCGGAGCTTCCAGGCCTAAATGGGATCATCCTCATCCCATTAGCTCAGACAGCTGATACTCCACCAGACCAGCATGAGATCCAGAGTAAGGCATCTTCCAGGAGTCCCTGTATGAACCTACCAACAGTACACCAGTGTTAGCTGAATGTACCAGAGTCCTTGCATTCCATCAACAGTTAGATATCTCCTCGTACATGGCTCTGGGAGAAAGAAGGCTGCACCTTGAACCAAAGATGCCTACATATCAGCTAGGAGAGGACATAGAGAACTACCTGTGATGGTTTAAGTGCATGGCACAGGTGTGGAAATGGCCTGAGGAGGTGTGGGCCTGTTGTCTTGTTCCTCACTTGACTGACAAAGCATTGGTGGTGTATTTCACTATGACAGCAGAGCAGGGCTGACTACTAGGACCCGAAGGAGGCACTGTTGGCAAAGTTAAACATCTCACCTGAAACTTACCGTCAGCGTATCCGCTCAACTGTTGTTCCACCTGGTGAAACTTACCATCAGCTAAAGAAATTATATTATCTTGGAACAGTTTTATGAGTACTTCCCTATGCGAGTCACACTAGGGTGAAAATGGATTAGCAGCAAAACTCACCGCTCTGTAAATGAATGCACGCACCATTGGACACCACCATACTCAAGCTTTAAATTCTATAGGTAATCAACACTGCAGTGACAATAGAGGGAACTTTGGGGCTGGGGACAAAAAAGAGAGGGTTAAGATACAGTTTGTCTCCTGCGTTAAGGTAAAATGACTGGTTACTGTTATCTACCCAGGAAGGGAGATAGCAGTGTGGACATGGGAGAATGAAATGTGACATTGTATCCAGTGTCTTTAAAAGCTCTGAAAGATATTGGTAGCTCAGTGTCTTTCATAACGAAATGGGATATTCCTGATCCTGAATGCAGTCTTGACTATGAGAAAACCACTACCATACAATGTGTGCATGGTTACAAAAATCTTACCCATATGCAAAGGTAATTATGAATATAAAGAGACCCATTGACAATGACATCTAGAAAAGTATATGGGTACCCACACTGAAGGGTTGAAGGTCAGTGAATTGTCCCAAAAAACATCACTGTGTAATAAATCTGTCCTCCTCTTGTATTATTTTAGCTGTTGGGTAAGTGAACACAAACCACACAAACACAGTTTTCATGTAATTTTATACAATTTATTTATTACAATTCCTTTTGACCAAAACAATAGACTGACATTAATGGAAGGTTCTCATTTGACAACTTACCCCATATAGTGTTATAACTTACACCACTATTTCCTGTGCAATATCAGTGGACATGTTAAATAGCTTTAACATTTAGCTTTATACAGAAAATATGGAGTAAAAAATGACAATGAGCATTGGGCTTCCTTTATAATATTTGTTAATTTAAAGTTGTAATAAAGGTACACGGTTTTCTATCCAGTTCTGTGTATGAGAAGAAATATGCCTGATGTCACCAGAGATTGAGATTGTGACAAACACATGAAAAAAAAAAAACAATAAAAAAGAAGAAGAAATAGAAAGAAGAGAGAAGTAACATGATTCTTACATTCTATCCTCGATTATTCCAGCTTTGGGCGATATGTTTTATTAATAAGCCGCTTCTCAAAGAAAAGTCTGGAGCTTGCCAGTAATGCTTGTTTCACATGTCAGCTTGGGCTGGTTTAATCTCAAGCTCATTAAAGAGGAGTGGGGCTAGCAGAACACAACACAACCCCATGGCATCGAATTACTTTTCCACAGACCCACATACTCGTCTGGACCCCAGAGACGCAGCAGCCATTCGCACTGCTAGGATCAAGCTTAGTGGGATTCTTTATTGAGTTTGTTCCCCATGCCAGGGGAGCAAATTTACTGGCAGGTCAAAACAGGGTTGAACAGAAGAACGGCATCTTTTCCTCTCTCCATCTGTCCAATCTATAGTATGAACCATGGGATTTTAGTGTTTTGCAAATTGTGAGGGTCTCTTGCTGTGTAAACCACTGAGCAGGTCTTGTAGAGCAGAGGTTTTCAATCTGCTTCAGGACCCATATTTTACATTGGTAATCAAGTGGCGACACAACACAGTTCCAAACGTAATCTATATTTGATGTGGTCTCGGTCATGTTTTCTTTTACAGCATTTATTAACCTTGATTAATGTTAATTTCTATATACTAATACACTGTATACATAAATGTTGTATTATCACTAGGTAATACATTTTGAATATGAACCAACAATGAACATACAATATTTATAAATTAAAATGATCCAAGATTACTAAATTGAGTGTAAATCTTGTTCAATTTAAGTTAATGCAATGCACTATTTAACATAAAACCTTACCTTTGCATATAGCATTATATTTTCTCTGCTGTCCTGAACTCAGATCAGATCAGATCAGATACGAAACCCAAATGAGAACAACTGTTGTAGAGTAACTCTGACCTGCAATTCACATTTTTATTTTAAAACCATATATGCAGATGCATAGGCAGCTATGCAGTTAAAATGCTTATTGCTAAAACCACGTGATTTCAGTGAGATTTTATCTCTTGCTATTTTTAACTGATTAATACATAAGGATACTGCAAGACCATTGTTGTTGTGTATTTTACATAGTCAGCATTTTTGGGAGCCTATGGCTGAGCATTTGTATGAATTGCTCAGACAGATAATGATGTGTAATGTTTCCTCTCAACTAGAGCCCCTGGCCTCAGCAATGACTGCATGCAGGAGCTGATTCAATTAAATGTGAGGGCATGTGATACAAACCAGGATTCATTCCACCAAAAGGGTAAAATGCTCCATCTCAAGATTTACTTAAAACCAGAAATAAATTATGTGCAACATTTACAACAAATATTGTATTAGGCTTAAAAAGCATCTTTCCTGCAGCTAGCAGGCTAATGTATTGACAAGAGTGAGATATTATCTTCTGTCTTGAAGTATGGGCAGATACACAAGATGTTAAGCAAGAGTAACATTTAATTAAGATACTGGTGTTATATTGCACAATTTACTGGTGCACTTTATTTAAATAATAATAATAGAAAAAAAATTGTCTTCGTCATCATTTATCAAAATGGAATAACTTGATTGACCTCTGAAAAGATTTTCCTTTTTGGCTGATGACGATGGATAAAATCTTAATGTATAAAATCAAGCCATCTAGACATTTTATCTCTTTCCCTATCCTGAAATACATCAGATTAGGGAATGGGTTGCATTCAGTGGTTTATCGTTAAAATTATTTTTCCTTTCCCAGCTTAATATGCAGAGTCAATTATAAGTACGTCATTTGCAGGGTGATTTCCATAAAAGAGTAAGCACTTTGGCTATGTGGCACAATCAAAATATTGCTCTGTTTGTTTTAAACCAGACCGACACAGGACCACTGGCACAACCAATAGCCTGAGTTTGATGCGGAACCATCCAACCAATTGGAGAGTAATCTGGAAACCAGTTTAACCTATTTAGCAATTCAGTGACGTTTAAGCAGTTTCATAGTGGTGCAGAAACTACACATTATAAAGCCGTATTGTAACAGTAATCAAAATGCTCACTTTTGGTTTTGAGGTTTTGGTTTTGTTAGTAGGCAACATCTCTTAAAGTCTCAATATACTTCTAGCAAAAAAGAAGAAAGAACAGGTGTGACATAATTTAAAAACAAAAACAGTGTTTTTGAGTTTGTTGCTCTGGTTTGAAACCAATCTAGATCACTATATTAGTGAACGTACTTCACTGCAGAGTTGCTGAGCTGGTGTAAATGTTCCTGTATCTATATGATCGTCCATGTTGAGACATTTTCCAATACTATGTGATGGAAATTATTATTTTTTTTTTAGATTAAGTCTATAAAATACAAAAACAGATGGTAAATGGTGCATATTGTGGCCACATACAGCGTGTTAAGCATGCTGTCGTTAAACATGGCAAATTTCACATTGTCAAGTCAAGTGGTTTTTATTGTCGTTTCAACCATATACAGTTAGTACAGTACACAGCAAAACGAGACAACGTTCCTCCAGGACCATGGTGCTACATAAAAACAACAAAGGACCAACATAGGACCACATGAGACTACACAACGAAATAAAATACCTGTATAAACTACCTATATATACCTATATAAAGTGCACGTGCAAACATGTGCAAAAAGTACAGGACAGTACGACAAATTACTGACAATGAACAGGACAATAGACAGTGCAGCGCCGACCAGTACTCAGTAGTGCAAAAAGATGACAGTTTCTAAAAATGTAAACATAACATACTATGAGATAATGTTCTATGCAGATAGCAGTTATTGAGGTAGCAGACAGTTATAAAGTGACAGTAATTAAAGTGCAACTCAGGACACGTGTGTGTCAAACCAGTCTCTGAGTATTGAGAAGTCTGATGGCTTGGGGGAAGAAGCTGTTACACAGTCTGGCCGTGAGGGCCCAAACGCTTCGGTACCTCTTGCCAGACGGGAGGAGGGTAAAGAGTTTGTGTGAGGGGTGTGTGGGGTCGACCACAATGCTGGTTGCTTTGCGGATACAGTGTTTTTTGTAAATGTCTTTGATGGAGGGAAGAGAGACCCCAATGATCTTCTCAGCTGTCCTCACTATCCTCTGCAGGGCTTTGCGGTCCGAAACGGTGCAAGTCCCAAACCAGGCAGTGATGCAGCTGCTCAGGATGCTCTCAATAGTCCCTCTATAGAATGTAGTGAGGATGGGGGTTGGGAGATGTGCTTTCCTCAGCCTTCAAAGAAAGTAGAGACGCTGCTGGGCTTCCTTGGTGATAGAGCTGGTGTTGAGGGACCAGGTGAGGTTCTCCGCCAAGTGAACACCAAGGAATTTGGTGCTTCTGACGATCTCCACAGAGGAGCCGTCGATGTTCAGCGGAGTGTGTTCACCTTGTGCTCTCCTAAAGTCAACAACCATCTCTTTTGTTTTGTCAACATTCAGGGACAGGTTGTTGGCTCTACACCAGTTCGTCAGCCGCTGCACCTCCTCTCTGTATGCTGACTCGTTGTTCTTGCTGATGAGACCCACCACGGTCGTGTCATCGGCGAACTTGATGATGTGATTCGAGCTGTGCATTGCTGCACAGTCGTGAGTCAGCAGAGTGAACAGCAGTGGACTGAGCACACAGCCCTGGGGGCCCCAGTGCTCAGTGTGGTGGTGGTGGAGATGCTGTTCCCGATCCGGACTGACTGAGGTCTCCCAGTCAGGAAGTCCAGGATCCAGTTGCAGAGGGAGGTGTCCAGGCCCAGCAGGTTCAGCTTTCCAATCAGGTGCTGGGGAATGATTGTGTTGAATGCTGAGCTGAAATCTATGAACAGCATTCGAACGTATGAGTCCTTATTGTCTAGGTGGGTGAGGGCCAGATGGAGGGTTGTGGTGATGGCATCGTCCGTTGAACGGTTTGAACGATACGCAAACTGCAGTGGGTCTAGTGAGGGGGGCAGCTGGGTCTTAATCTGCCTCATGACGAGCCTCTCAAAGCACTTCATGATGATGGGTGTAAGTGCGACGGGACGGTAGTCGTTGAGGCAGGACACTGAAGACTTCTTTGACATGGGGATGATGGTGGTGGCCTTGAAGCACGATGGAACAACAGCGCTGCTCAGAGAGATGTTGAAGATGTCGGTAAGAACATCTGCTAGCTGGTCTGCACATCCTCTGAGCACTCTGCCAGGAATGTTGTCTGGTCCAGCAGCCTTCCGTGGGTTGACTCTACGTAGAGTTTTCCTCACATCTGCCGTGGTAAGACAGAGCACCTGGTCGTTGGGAGGAGGGGTGGACTTCCTCGCCATCACGTCGTTCTGCACTTCAAACCGAGCGTAGAAGTCGTTCAGCGCATCTGGAAGGGAGACATCTTTGTCACAGGCAACTGATGTTGTCCTGTAGTTGGCGATGGCCTGGATGCCCTGCCACATGCGCCGCGTGTCACCGCTGTCCTGGAAGTGACTGTGGATTCTCTGGGCGCAGCGCGCTTTGCCTCTCTGATTGCCCGTGACAGTTTGGCCCTAGCTGTTCTTAGGGCTGCCTTATCGCCTGCTCTGAAGGCGGAGTCTCGGGACCTCAGCAGCGTGCGCACCTCCGCAGTCATCCACGGCTTCTGGTTGGAGCATGTGGTGATGGTCTTGGAGAAAGTGACATCATCAATGCACTTGCTGATGTAGCTGGTCACTGATGCTGTGTATTCCTCCAAGTTGGTAGAATTGCCATATGTTGCAGCCTCCCTGAACGTGTGCCAGTCAGTACACTCAAAACAGTCCTGAAAAGCAGAGATGGCTCCTGCTGGCCAGGTTTTCACCTGCTTCTGAAGCGGTTTTGTGCGTCTGACGAGCGGTCTGTATGCTGGAATTAACATAACAGAGATGTGGTCTGAGTAGCCGAGGTGGGGGCGGGGCTGTTTGTGTAAACAAGATCAAGCGCGTTCGCCCCTCTCGTTGCAAAGTCCACATACTGATGGAATTTAGGGAGCACTGTCTTGAGATTTTCATGGTTGAAATCTCCGGCGACAATAAACAGTCCGTCGGGGTGAGCGTTCTGCAGTTCGTTCATAGCCCCATACAGTTCACAGAGCGCTTCCTTAGCGCTAGTGCTGGGGGAATGTAAACTCCGGTTATGCAAACAGTGGTGAATTCCCGTGGTAGATAAAAAGGTCTGCATCTAACAGTCACAAGCTCCAACAGCGATGAACAGTAACTAGAGACTAGCATAGAGTTCTTGCACCATTCCGTGTTGATGTAAACACACAAGCCACCACCGTGAGTCTTACCGCAGAGAGCTGTATTTCTGTCGGCACGAAACGAGGCGAGCCCGTCTAGCTGAATGGCGGCATCCGGAACTCTGTCGCTGAGCCACGTCTCCGTGAAAACAAAGATGCAGCAGTCTCTAAACTCACGCTGTGTAGCCTGCTGGAGTCGGATATAGTCCAGTTTATTGTCCAGGGAGCAAACATTTGAGAGCAGGATAGACGGGAGAGCCGGCCGGCTAGGGTTTGTTTTTAGCCTAGCATGGACCCCCGCCCTCTTTCCGCGCTTCGCTCTCGCACACCACTTACGACGCCCTCTCCCCGCCACCGGCATCAGGCGACGCCGAGGGCTGGAGGCCTGGTCTCCGCAGCAAGCCGAGTACGCGTAGCGCCTCCTGCAGGTCATCATGCAGCTTGGTTTTTGCATGAGTCTTATATTTCAGTAGTGTCTGGCGATGGTAGACACGAACACCGGTTGCTCCGATGTCCATGTGTTGCAAAAGTCGGGCTTTTTTAACAAAAATAGCACCATTGTGGATCCGGAGTGGCCGCTGCGTGCTACCGCGCCGCCATCTTGGATCAATCTTCTATAGCATATTAATTTAAATAAATAATTACAGAGTGATTAAAATAATTACAGAGTGATTCTTTCACTAATCTCATGTGGCTTCTATTCATAAAATGAGACGTTGTAATTGACAACAAATTTGAATGTCACATTGGTTAATGTCCCTTACAAACTTGCCACAAATTTGGCACTCATTATTTTCAAATGCGAATGAGCTTGTGATTCACATAAATGTTTTCCAGAAGTTTGCAGCTCTTCACCGGTAGTGGTGAACCTGCAGAAAACTTTTAGCAACAATGGACAATTTTGCTGCAAATTTTTGTAAGGGTTAAGGACAACATAGGTCTCATTTTTAAATGCTCCTCAAAACGCCGGCCCCAGCAGCATAGGCGGTGTTTTAATATCATCAAACAGTATATGGTTGCTCAACTGTTTCTATCTTCTTTTTTAGCTCTGAGCCAATAATGAAGAAGAACTTAGGTGTGTTTCAGAGCCTTTATGCCCCTCTGCAAATCAAAAACTGAGATCTAATTACTCCAGAAATCAGTCCTAAATAGCAGAATGCTAGATCATGGATGACAATACAATATCCGACTCTGCCTAACATAATTTTCCACTGCTTTCCTTTGACATTGGGTAACAAGTGTGACCCTGTTGGGAACCTCTTAAGTGCTGACCACATCCTTTAGCAGACATGCATAATCCAACTCTGCTAATCAAACCATATGTAGTAGTGCTACACAGCAATCATTTACAACCTTCTTTCAGCTGTTATACAGGCAGTGAATGGAAACTCTGTTGAGGTAATTTTCCTGATGTGGCTTCACCACATCCTACAATTCCCTAATCTTCCTGCCAGTTCAAAGCTGAGTTCAAAAGACTTTAAGATACCTTTAATGGGCTTATGGTCTATAGGGTTTAAATGATGGTAACTTTGCTAATTTTTCAGTGTGCTAACCATACATACTAGCTGTATTCAAAGGTGACTTGTTTCGAATAGGCTGCGTTATGTTCTTTCTTACTGGTGATATTTTAGCCATACGTAGCAAAGAAAATACTGACAGCCAGACGGCATCTTATTGCCACTGCTTCAATGGGAAAACAATGATATGATATACAGAACTGTACATTTTGTCCCAAAAATCTGGAATATCATGATCACTTCCAGCATAAGACTTGGCAAATTGAAATGCTGTTCTTAAAGAGAACACTTGTTGGACACTTTATGCACTCAACGACCCTACATAGCGCAAGTGGTGGGGTGACCTGTCCGCAATGCTAGCCTGACAAAACAATTGTAATCAATGGTGAACGTGGCAACTAGCAAATCTCCTGTGAAGTCAGCACCTTGCAAATGTGAGTTGAATGGTTTTCCATCACCCAAATTGTGTGAATATGTACATTATTTGAAATATAAGTGTTAAACTGTAGTTGGCTTACATGCTTAAGCACATTGCACATGTAGTAAAAAAAACTTTAGTTTTCCATTTGCAAAGATAAAATACTTTGAAAATTCATACACTAGAAGTCCTAGTGTAGTGTGTAGTATTATACATGCAGAAGAATTGAAACGACATGATTTGAATCTAGGAAAAACCCAACCTTTTTTATCCTGGAATTCCACAACATCATAAATTAATGCCCCAAGCATCAACTTCCTATTGAAGGCCTGTCTTTGGACAATAAAATGGTCAAGACACTCTAAACAACCTAATTTAAAGCAAAAGGCTCATTGGTCAGAAAGGCCCCTCAGCATGAACTTCCACACAGAGTTAAAGCAGACTTTTCCTTGAAAGGATTCCAAAAGACCATCAGATTTGCACGAATCTAATACTAACACATTTAATCTTAATCCAGGAACATTCTACACAAAGTCACAGTACTTTGCTCTTTTGATGGCTCAGACTTGACTCTGACTCTTCCCTCGTGGTCTTCTCTGGATCTCGTCAGTACCAGATCCATGCCATGTGAGGTCCAAGGAAGTTTGGGACTCGAAGTCCTGAGGAAGCTCATCACTCTCTATGGTTCACACTGCCATGAGAAGGCCTCGCTTCAAAGCCAACCTCATCATTCATACAGACAATAACTATCCGATCTTACAGAGGTCCAAAACATTGACGGAATGAACATTCGACCAAGAGCCAAGAACCAAGAAACACAAAGAACGCAAGGAAACACCACGACACGCAAGTACATCTCCAATATTGTGCTCAAAGTGCTGGTGTATTAGTTAAATAATTTGGGTAATCTGATAGCAAATTGATGTAGACTCAAATAAGGTTAAATGGTTCTTGAGGCATTGTCAACAGAATCCATAAAGTTCATTTTCACTGTATTGATAATTTATTTCACATTCTGTCACTCTTCTCACCAACCTGTCTCATGTGTGTTTGATTAGATTTATGTTTAGAATAGCAATAAAGTTTTTCTGTATTCAAAGATTATTTGAATGTGGTATATTTTGATAAATAATCTCACCCATTTCTAAAAGATTTTGCTTCAAAGCTGTACCTAAATACGTGTGATATTATTTCCAATAAGCCAATAATATCACTCCAATAAGTGAATTAATCATAATTCCCTTATTAAAGCTAATTCCTTACAGTAGAAATTGTGAGCTGATACAACGAGGCATTGTATTATGATTTTAATGGTGGAGAATTTTATTCGGATAAATAATCTAGTTATTTGTCATGTATATAAATTATAATGGTTGTCAAAAGCAACTGATTCCATTATAAATTGCCTTACACAGTAATGTTGAATCAGGACAGTTTAATTTAGTTCATAGCTCACATATTTCGAGAGCCTAAATTCCCTTACATATAACGGTGTGAGAATGAGGGCACTTTAACGGTTCCCTACTAAATTTACATTTACATTTACATTTATGCATTTGGCAGACGCTTTTATCCAAAGCGACTTACAGTGCAATTATTACAGGGACAATCCCCCCGGAGCAACCTGGAGTTAAGTGCCTTGCTCAAGGGCACAATGGTGGTGGCTGTGGGGTTCGAACCAACGACCTTCTGAATTTAGCATACCAAATACCCTTACAAATAATGTGTGAGAATGTGGGCACTTTAACGGTTCCCAAATAAATTCATCAGAACTAAATATCCTACAAGTGTAAGTGCACAGTGTCGAGTGTGTTATTTGAAAGGTCTGTAATTACTGCACCGAACTAATTTGTATTGAAATTTGTAAATCTGTTTGTTTGCGGCCTTACTTATATACCCAATATAACAACATTGGCTCAACCAATGGCGTGTGTTTGTGGAGGGACTATTTGTACTATTTGTAAATTAATAAAATTTTTCAAACCTATTTGGTTCCACTAGTGGCTCAAATATTATGCACTTAAAAGGTCTACGACTGTATCTTGTTAAAGTGTGAGCTCTCCTTGTCTGTCCCTCTGGGTGCAGAATATCATTGCTCCAGCCCAGGCACCGATTCTCCATGTCAGGACAGTGATGGGCAAGGGCAAGCCAGGTCAAGAATGTGAGGGTTTAGTAGAGTTATGAAGGCAGTCCCCTGGTACCATTAGCTGCCATAACAGACTGCAACACTGTCAGCGTCCTTCACCTCAAAACACACTCTAAGACGCTTGAGACTTTAGAGTGTGTGTATATGTGTAAATCATGCCAACACTCATTTTAAGGATTAAACGATGAAATGTTTAAAGTGAACGTGAACCTGTTACAGATTAGTTGCCCATCTTCAGGTTTCATGGGATTTGAGCAAAGCAAATAGTACATGTGGTCTGAAAAGTAGTGTTTTTTGTTATCAGCCTTGGTAATAAGAGGGAAGCAAGGAGGAAGTGTTTGGAAAGAGTCAGTAAAGAACAAGCAAGGCAGGGTTTTTGCAGGGGCTTTCTAATGGGATGATTCCCAGAGGACTTCATTCACACCAGTGCTGGAATAAAGCCTGCTCTTCCTGCCATAAATCTCTGCCTTTAAACACCACCACCTCTGTGACCTTGAAGAGAGTTCACGGCATGGTGTAGTCGTTCTCTGTCACAACTTTTCGGTGAGGATGTCTTGATACTAAATGAATGCCAAATATGTTTCATATACCAGTTGTGGATGTTCTTCTCTTGTCTTTCCTATAAAATGTTGTTCCTTAACTATGCAGTTTGGAGTTATGGCACTTGTGCCATTTTGTTGACAAAGAAGCACTAACTAGTGGTGTTTGCTTAGACAAACATCACTTTTACAATTGCACTAGGGATTTGAGCAAACCCCTAACCTTAAATGTGCACTCAGTCGTATATATCTATATATTTTTTTATATGTTCACTAGCTTAACTCTTAAGATCCTTGCCATTTTTGGGGATTTCCGCCTGGATTTCTCCTACCCAAATTAAAAAGCTTCCCATTCCCACATACTTTGGCCTAAATACACAGTTTTGGTGTCATTTTACAGGAAACCCTTTGAAGTTGCATAAAACACTGCTAAAAATATATATATATATATATATATATATATATATATATATATATATATATATATATATGTTGTCTGAACAGTAATAACCCTCCTAAAAAAAAGAGGCGCTTTTTGATTTTTTTTATATAAATTCATTTTTGAAAGTGTATAACTCAAGCCCTGTAAACCCTAGCAGCATGCAGACAGTTTTGGCTGTTTCCACTAGATGTCAGCAAATACCTGAAAAAGGCATTTTGTCTGTATCATGTTTTATTTAATATCTATTTAAATGTATCTGAAGGGAGGAATATTACCTTTTTTTGGTGTACTTTCCGCCTACCCAAATCTAAAGTCTCCCCATACCCATATACAGTTCTATAAATGCAAAATCCCAGTGTAATTTTACAGAAAACCATTTGTCATTACATAAAACACTGTTGAAAGTGGTAAATATTATAGTATATGTTGTCTGTGTTATAATAAACAAAAACAAAAAAAGACGCTTTTTGATTTTTAGGTTATAAATTCATTTTTGCAAGTGTATATCTCAGGCCCTGTGTGCTCTAGCAACATGCAGACAGTTTTGGTTGATTCCAGCATATGTCAGCAAACACTGGAAAAAAGAATTATGTCTCTATCGTATTGTAAGGAAGAGTTATTCTAAAGCACCCGAAGGGTGGTAAAATACCTTTTTTTTTGTCATTCAAGTCTCCAAGTTCCCCACCTGTCAAAAGTGCAAAATCAAGACATTGCAAAGCACATTACCATCAAGGACTTGTAATCATGTTTCAAAGAAAGCAATGAGACCCATTAGTAGTTTTTACCTTTTATTTGCAAATAATCAAACATCTTTTGCATAATAATAATTTGAAAAGAAAATATGCAGAGGTATATAAAGTGCAATATTCAAAAAATAAATAAAAACTGAATAAAAAAAAGAGTTTTGAAAAATGAATAAAGTGCATACATTTGCCTGATAATCTAAAAATGAAACTAACGAAATAACAAAAAAACAATGACCTTCTTGTCAAATAAAATATAATTGCACAATTGTATAAAAAAGTATTTTGCAAAATAAATAAACTGAAAATATTTTCCTAAAAATAAAATAAATAAAATGCACTTCTTGTCAATAAAATAAAAATTTCAACAAAAAGTGAAGAAAAGATCCAAACTTCTGGACTACATAGATTTAGGCCTACATGCTGTGTCCCTCAGTGTGCCAGCGCTTGAAGCAATTCCTGGTTGACACCATGCACAGTGCAACTTTGCACTTCAGGCAGAAGATCGGAGTCTTCATTTTCTTGTCCTCTAGTTTGCACATCACGCAGATTCTTCTCGCAGCAGTAGCATCACTTGCAAAATATTCGGGAAGGCATGTTTTGGTTGATGTACTTGAGCTGGCAGCTGATGTTGTTGGCACTGTGGAATCCTTGACAAGCTCAGAAACAAGTTGTTCTCTGAACATTTTCTGGGTCAGAGGGGTCTTATTCTGAGCTTTGGACTGTTCACTGTGCAGAATAAAGCTGTTCACAACAGCAATGTCAATGAAATGGAAAAAAAGTGTTTTGTACCATTTCTTCGTTTTATGCAAAACATTGTAATATCCAATAAGTTCATCGGAAAGATCAACACCGCCCATGTATTTATTGTACTCGAGCACTGCTTGTGGAATCGGGATGCCCTCTCTTCTCCAGACACCGTCAGCACTCTTCACACGTCGGTTCACCCTGTCATTGCTGTAAGCTTTGTGTGTAGTTGAACACATTGTCACTTCTCTAGTGTCCATCCATTTCACAAACAGGACCTTTCCATTTCTGATCCAACGAATTTCTCCTCTTTTGGCCTTCCCGCTGAGGTCGTTGATTTTGGTTTTCGGAAAGCCAAGTCCGTATGGTGCCACAAGCTAGAGTCTGTTTGGACAGTAAATCCAGGAATAGAGTTGGGCTAGAATAAAAATTGTCCATAAAAATGTGATAGCCCTGTCCAAGCAGACTAAAATCTAAAAGCTGAATGACCGATTCATAGTTGAGGCCTTTACCTGTGTTTTCGGATTTGCCTTCATACACAAAAAAGTTCCAGGTGTATGCAGACAATGAATCAGCAAAGACAAAGAATTTGTAGCCCCATTTTGTGGGCTTGTCCTTCATATATTGTTTCAGCCCAATTCTTGCCCTTGATGCAACCATACGTTCATCCACTGCTAGTTGCCTATGTGGTTGAAAATATGTCTTGCACGCAGAAACAATGCTGCCATAGAGGGGTTTTATTTTGAACAGTCTGTCATAGCCAGGGCTTCCCTTTTTTCTTGTGTTATCTTCATCTTCTTTTAGATCACAGAGATGAAGGTTCCAAGAAATGCTTAGAAAATGGGATCTGGACATTGCAAAACGAGGAAAGAGAATGTCCTATAAATGTCCTTTGTTGACCAGTAATCCACCAAAGTCTTTGCATTTATCAGTCCCATATAAATCAAAATGCCCATGTAGCACAAAAAGTCTTTCACAACAAGTGGTATCCATGTGAATTTCTTACCCGACTCAGCCCTCTTTGCAGCATAGGCATTTGTGTTTCCTATTATTGTGTCAATAACAGATGTGGTAAAAAATAACTGGAAAAGCTCAAGTGGTGAATACATAGCATTCCTGATGAGCTGAGGTCCTGGTGGTCGCTTTGGAGCAAAATGGAACAAAACTGGGTCCTCGTCTGCGTCCGTTTCAGTGTGCCAGCTTTCTTCATTTGAAGATGGCTGAGCACTCACACATTGTGAAGTCCCAGCTTTGCCTCTAGCTCGGCCTCGGCCTCGGCCTCTGGCTATGCCTCGGCCTCTGGCTCTGGGGGTGGGGGTGGGAGTGGGGGTTGGGTGCCCAGGTGTGTTTGAGGACAAAGAAGAGTGACGTGGCCTCTCTGCGTGACTAGGAGGAATCCATTCATCATCAGATGAACTTACACTGTAACACAAAATAATAAACTTGTAAATATCTGAATACTCGCATCCTTTTATTGTTTATTCGTTACGATAAACACGGACCACTAACACAGCCATTTGCGCATTGGAGAACGCACATTGGTATTGCACACACCACCACAATAATACATATAATACAAATAATAACTTCACAAAACATTTTTGGAAGTCTATAAACACTATCACAGAACATTTCAGTTTGTATTTGGTAAGCTTAGAAGTATGTACTTACTTATCCATGTCAGGATCCATTCCATCAATGAAAGCTGCTTCGCGCACCGAGTCAAAGCTCGCGTCGCTTTCTGGATCTGTGTCAGTGAAACGATCGATCTCTTCTAAAACAGCCTCCACGCCAACAAAAACCTTCTTCTGTGGCTGTTTTCCCTTTCCTGATGCCATTTCTGGAGCTAACAAATAAATCCGTGCGCTCAGGTGTCTGGTGAGACGCGTCTGTGTGTTTTGCGCATGTCGCCTACCTAGTGATCTCTTCACAGTCAGGATGCAATATCACAGCCCCTGATTGGTCTATTTGATCTTGAGAGACATTGCCAGAAAGCGGAGGGTCTAAGCTTTACGGCAATATATGCTTTATCCGGATCGGATATTTAAATATTTTCCTGGATTGTTGAATATCATATAACATTACTTTGTGGTGTTTCTGCACTCGCATGACATATCGAGGGATTACTTGGGCATGCAACCACAGAAAACACTGAAAAATGGCTCATTTTGCAGACAATAACCTAAGGTAAAGGATGATGTAGCATTTGTGGCTAACTGTGCTGTCTAGTGCGAGTAGCACGGCAAATATTCAATAATTTCACTTGTATGTTTACAAATGTTGATTGTATACCTCATGATTCATTCGAAGTGTATTAGATATGTGATTATACCTCAATAAAAAGACTTATTGGAACTTCTTACTGGCAATGAGAGCTTTCATTTGATACATGGTTTGTACATGTGCGTCATATTTGAGCGATATGAGAAATATGCGTATTCAAAAACGCACATAATTATGACGCTACTTTTGATGGGTGGAACTATGTAATTTATTGTAAATAAGTTACTTAGTGTAAAACAAATGCCAAAGTGATGCATATCTCAAGAAAGTAGACATTCTAAGCTTTCAAATGGTACCAGATATGAGCTCATAACAACCCCACATACATTTAAAATTTGAAGTACATTATTACTGACGTCATTTTAAATCCCGGATCCGGGATCGTGGATTTTAACTGGTTAAGGTTAATTGGTGTCAGCCAAGATTAAATTATTCAGCAAGTGAAAATGTCTAGGTTACGTATGTAACCTCCATTCCCTGATGGAGGGAACGAGACGTTGTGTCAGAGAAGAGACACTAGGGGTCTCTCTTGAGCGCCGATATTCACCTCTGGACTATGAAAAAAGGCCAATGAGAGTTGGCAACCAGTATTTGCATGTCCCGCCCCCGGACATACGGGTTTTAAGCGGCGCAAATACGGGAGTTCATTCAGGATTTTTCTGAGGAGCCGGAAATGGTCCGGCCACAACAGTGGCTCGGCTCAGCGACGTGGCAGGGGAGACACAATGTCTCGTTTCCTCCATCGGGGAATGGAGGTTACATATGTAACCTAGACGTTCCCCTTCTGTCGCTCTCTCCACGTTGTGTCAGAGAAGCGACACTAGGGGTCCACTTATAAAAGCGCCACGCGCTGAGCCGTGTACGTGAACTGCTGATACAGGAGCGAGCAGGTATTCTTACGTGCAGGACGACCAACTGTATCAGGCTGCACGTACCCTTCCCCAATGCCCCATTTAAGCCATCAGGATTCCTTATCGTTACCCGGAAGGGGAACAAGGTGCTGGCTGCCAACCTGGGAACGGGCCAAGCCTGGCCGGGCCTCTTTCTCTCTATGTTTCTCGCATAGAGCAACTTAGGCCGGGGCCCTTACACGCATTGAGGGAAGGGGGTCTTAGCCCTTATTCAGGGCGGAGAAGACCCTGCGGAGGCCACGCCTACCCGAGAGGGGAGGCAAGTTTAAGTGGCAAAACCATCAGAGGCCTGACTTAGGGCCTATGTGGAAAAGTCGGTGCGGTGGTGGATCCAGCCTATAGAGGGGGAACATACAGCACGGCAACCGAGGCAGCCGTGACTGCCTAAGGGAAGCACGGGAGTCCGCTCGCCAGAGGGGACAGAACCGTGGCGTTATACACAGGGGGAGTCCGAAGGAGGCCTTACCTGTGGAGCACCTACACCAGTGCAGGGTAGCTTGCGGTACCCGCAGTGGCTTGGGTCGGCGAGTTCCTCCACTGAACTGCGACCCACGAGGGCTAGGGAGGAATCAACCAGTGTCCCAAACCTGAGATCTCCTGGGAATGAAGGTGCACTGTTTCCCCTGGTTAGGGGGAAGGGTGCTAGGTGCAAGCGATTCAGCCGGTCAGATCGTGAGCGTGCCACCGAGTTCTACGGGCTCGGTACCTGAGAGAACACGGGACGAGACTGACCCAACTCGGAGATTTTAGAATCTCGCGAAAGTGTTAGGTGTTGCCCAGCCCGCTGCTCTACAAATGTCTGCTAGGGCAGTGCCCCTAGCCAGTGCCCATGAGGACGCAACACTCCTGGTGGAGTGGGCTCGGACCCGCAAAGGGGGGGGGCACGGCCTGGGTGTGATAAGCCAGGGAAATGGTGTCGACAACCCAGTGGGCGAGTCTCTGCTTGGAGACAGCATTCCCTTTCTGCTGTCCCCCAAAGCAGACGAAGAGCTGCTCAGAGCGTCTAGTGCTCTGTGTGCGGTCCAGGTAGATACGTAAGGCACGTACTGGACACAGCAGTGAAAGGGCTGGATCTGCCTCCTCCCGGGGCAGCGCTTGCAGGTTCACTACCTGATCCCTGAAGGGTGTGGTAGGAACCTTGGGCACATAGCCCGGTCGCGGTCTTAGGATCACGAAAGTGTCTGCTGGACCGAACTCCAGGCAGGCGTCGCTAACAGAGAACGCATGCAGGTCCCCGACCCTCTTGATGGAAGCAAGCGCGATCAGCAGGGCGGTCTTGAGAGAGAGGGCCCTGAGTCCAACTGAGTCAAGTGGCTCGAAGGGGGGTCTCTGGAGTCCCGTAAGGACGACCGAGAGATCCCAGGAGGGGAAAAGGTTAGGCCGGGAGGGAGCTATCCTCCGGGCACCTTTTAGGAACCTGACGATTAAGTCGTGCTTACCAAGAGACTTTCTGTCTACCGTGTCATGGTGGGCCGCGATAGCAGTGACATACACCTTGAGGGTGGAGGGGGACAGCCTCCTCTCCAGCCTCTCCTGAAGAAACACGAGCACTGACCTAACTGCGCACTTCTGCGGGTCTTCGGCTCGGGAAGAACACCAGTCCACGAACAGACGCCACTTTAGGGCGTAAAGATGCCTGGTAGGGGGGCTCTGGCTTGGCTGATTGTATCTACGACGGTAGATGGTAGACCGGCTAGATCTTCCGCATCCTGTCCAGGGGCCAGACGTGGAGGTTCCAGAGGTCTGGGTGCGGGTGCCCGTCCCTGAGAAAGAAGGTCCTTCGCCAGGGAGGGGCTGTCGCGAGGAGTGTGAGGTCCGAAAACCAAGTCCGGGTAGGCCAATAGGGGGCTACCAGAATGAATTGCTCCTCTTCCTCCCTGACCTTGCATAGCACCTGTGCAAGAAGGCTCACTGGGGGAAATGCGTACTTGCACAGCCCCGCGGGCCAGCTGTGTGCCAGCGCATCTGCCCAGAGGGGAGCCTCTGTCCGGGCATACCAGAGCGGGCAGTGGGAGGTTTCTTGGGAGGCAAACAGGTCTACCTGAGCCGAACCGGTCCCAAATCAGCTGGACCGACTGGGGGTGGAGCCTCCACTCCCCGCCAGGCAAGCTTTGTCTTGTCAGCGCGTCCGCTATCACATTGAGGTTGCCGGGGATGTGAGTGGCGCGCAGTGACTCCAGTCGCTGCTGACTCCAAAGGAGGAGACAACAGGCGAGCTGTGACATGTGGGGGGAGCGTACTCCGCCTTGGCGGTTTATGTAGGCTACGACCGTGGTGCTGTGTGTCCTGACTAGGACATGTTTGTTCCGAGTTAACGGGAGAAACTTCTGCAGGGCCAGACAAACAGCCAGCAGCTCTATGCAGTTGATGTGCCAGCGCAGCGGGCCTCGGTTCCACCGGCCTGCGGCTGCACGCCCGTTGCACACGGCACCCCAACCCAATTTGGATGTGTCGGTTGTGACCAGAACGCGTCGGGACACCTGCTGCAAGGGTACACCTGCCCTTAGAAAGCAGAGGTCTGTCCAGGATTTGAAGGTTTAGCGGCAGGCAGAAGTAACTTTTACGTTGTGCGTGCCGCGGCGCCATGCTCGTCTCGGGACTCGAGTCCGGAGCCAGTGCTGAAGTGGTCTCATATGCATCAACCCCAGCGGTGCGGCCGCCGCGGAGGATGCCATATGCCCCAGGAGCTGTTGGAAACGTTTTAGCGGGACCACGGCGCCTGGCTTGAAGGAAGCGAGGCATTTCAGCACTGACTGAGCACGCTCGTTGGAGAGACGTGCTGTCATTGAGACTGAGTCTAACTCCAGACCGAGAAAAGAGATGCTCTGGACCGGGGAGAGCTTGCTCTTTTCCCGGTTGACCTGAAGCCCCAAACGGTTGAGGTGCCTGAGCACCTGGTCTCTGTGTGTGCATAGTAACTCTCGAGAGTGAGCCAGTATGAGCCAGTCGTCGAGGTAATTGAGTTTGCGTATGCCGGCTACTCGGAGCGGGGCAAGAGCTGCCTCTGCGACTTTCGTGAAGACGCGAGGGGACAGAGACAGGTCGAAGGGGAGGACTTTGTACTGATACGCCTGGCCGTCGAACGCGGACCGTAGGAAGGGTCGATGTCGAGGGCAAATTGAGACGTGGAAGTACGCGTCCTTCAGGTCTACCGCTGCGAACCAATCTAGATGCCGGATGCCAGATAGAATTTGTTTCTGTGTGAGCATTTTGAACGGGAGTTTGGACAAGGTCCGATTGAAAACTCGCAGGTCCAAGATCGGACGTAAGCCGCCGCCTTTCTTGGATACAACAAAGTAAGGGCCGTAGACACCCTTCTTCGTTTCGGTTGGAGGGACAGGCTCTATCGCGTCCTTTAATAGAAGGGAGGCGATTTCTTCGCGCAGGGAATGGGCATGTTGGCCGTGTACTGGGGAAAAATGTACACCCACGAAGGGGGGGCGGAGACCTGGCAAACTGAATTGCGTAACCAAGTCAAATGGTCCGGTGCAGCCAGCGTGACAGGTTGGGCAGTGAAAGCCACGCCTCTAAGCTCCGTGCTAGGGGCACCAAGGGGATGAGTTTTTTGGACGTACCCGGTGGGGCTTCGCAGCGGTGCGGAACAGGTAACGCGGCGTCGGGAGGCAACGTGGCGTCCCGAGGCTCCGGCACTGAGAATAAACTCAAAGCACTTACCTTGCTCCAAGCACCCGGCAGGGGGCGGGTTCATGACTGAGGAGGAGGTCTGATGCTGGCGTCCTCTGGACTCGTCTGAACCGGCTGGCCGGGGAACAGTCGTGAGGCTGAAGGCGGGGATACCACGTCCATGGAGCCGGGACTGTTGAGGCCTGAAAGCAGAGTGCCGTGAGAACGGCATTTGTGGGCCAGGTGACCCCAGAGACAACAAGGAAATAGCTCTATAGAGTGTAACGAATTTAACAAAAAATTCTCCTCCTGGCCCTCCACCGGGGAACGGAGTGGTCTTACCAGCTCCGGAGCTAACGTCTCGGTCTCTGGGTCTGTCATCTCAGGAGCGCCTGGGAGCCTTCTGGGTCCTCAAGGGGGTCCGTGAGACGATGGGCGTCCAACTTCTGCGGGGGGCTCAACGCTGGGGCTGAGAGCTGGCCCTCACTTGTTAGTTGAGGCAGAGCACCACTTTCTTTCTTTCTTGAAAGCCGCAGGAGGACGCCCTCGGTGAGCAGATAGGGCATGGCCCCTGGCGGCAGGTTTGCGGCAGGGCAGGATGCTTTTTTTGCTTGAAAATAGCCTTCGTCTGTTTCTTCACCACTGAGAACTGCTGGGCGAAGTCGTCAAGTGGTGTCGAGGAATGGACGGAGCTGGGAGACGGGGGCGTTTGAGAAAGCGTGCAGGGGGGGCGGCTGAAAAGGCTTTCTCTCACTACAAGAGAAAGCCTACGACCGCAATGCTGTCATGGCTATGTTCTCGCACTGAAAACATAGACCATTCATAAAAACGCTGCCTGCGTGTGATCGCAACCCAGGAATGCAAGGCAGTTTTTATGACCGTCAGAGGTAGGGAGACATCAACCACATCCAGAAACTACACAGGGGCGGAAATATCGTCTTTAAAAAGACACGTCCTGAGAAGGACGTTCAACGCCGCTGTGTTTTGCTCTTTAGAGCGAAATTACTCTTTTAGAATAACTCTTTCGAGTTGTCTGCGCTGTCGAAGCGCCCAGGGGCAAGAATGCACAGCCGTGCACGAAGGAGAAAGCCGCTGTTATACACCGTCAGATCCAACAGCATGCAGAGCGTCAGAGGATTAACCAGGAACTTGGTGTGTAACTCGCAGCAGAGTTCATGCACGACCATCAGCTCCGAAGAAATTTTCTGAATGAACTCCCTTATTTGCGCCGCTTAAATACCCGTATGTCCGGGGGCGGGACATGCAAATACTGGTTGCCAACTCTCATTGGCCTTTTTTCATAGTCCAGAGGTGAATATCGGCGTTCAAGAGAGACCCCTAGTGTCGCTTCTCTGACACAACGTGGAGAGAGCGACAGAAGGGGAACATCAAATTATAGGGGATTATTGAGATAAAGTGAGTAATATTCAGCTAATCATATGATCGCAACATGGCAGTGCTCATAAATGTGAGGCCAGAACCATTTAGAATGAAGCAGCTTTGACTGTCATGGCTAGAGTCTTCATCCCATGTTAGTGTACATTAATTTAAACACATTTGTAAAATAAATACTATTAATTTAATTATGTTTACATGTTGAGCAATTTGAAACAATTGTGTGCTCCTATCGAAAGTTTTGCTGGTATAATCAGTCTGTGCTAACCAAAATGCAGTGGCCGAAGTTACAAGTGTTGTTGACCAGTTTGTGAGTGAAATGTCCACAGGGTGGT
The DNA here is from genome assembly GCF_025860055.1 of Xyrauchen texanus. NCBI lineage: Eukaryota > Metazoa > Chordata > Actinopteri > Cypriniformes > Catostomidae > Xyrauchen > Xyrauchen texanus. The sequence goes on from NC_068290.1 coordinate 35,787,254, forward strand.
GCCAAAAGTGAATTTTTAGATGTATATTATGTAAGACAGTCAATAGGAATGCATATTTTATTAAATCTATTCCATAACCCAAACCCCAACCCTAATCCTGTCAATACAACCTCTGAATCATGCTCACCATTGTTTATGTGAATGCAATTTCTTCCTAGTTTTCATGGGAACTTAACCTGTGTCTTGGAGATAGCACCACAGGGATACGTTAGCATTCATGCAAAAATGTGACACTCCATGTAGCATCTTACACACTCACACACACACACATATGTTTGTGGTGAAATCATTGGCAGGAGACATTGGATGTATTCTAGTCCAACATATTTATTTTAGAACATGCAAGAGCAAAGAACATACATCGCATCACTCGTTTGGTTCGCGACAAATGCAGATAATCACCAGGGACTTGCCCACTTGTAGTGGGTTACGGGCTTATTACTCAATCAAAGTTGCCATTGACCAATGACTGATTCATACATTTTTAAAGACATACAACATCTTTTTTAAGCTTTAATATGGCAACATACAACACTCCATCAAAATGAGTCATAAGTTACAAACGGCCTTTTTTGGAAAAATGTAAAATTGTTCAAAAAGTTGATTTTTGACTGCTTTTTTTTTTTTTTTTTTTTGTTTTGTGAAAAACATGCTATCAAGAAATATAAACTATAAATGTTTATTATTATTATTATTTTATTGTTGTCGTTGCTTTTAACCGCTTCAGTTGCTGTCACTTTAATCACCGCTGCAGCATGAGCTTCTCTCCTCCGATCAGCGGTCTGAACCTTGAGACCATAATGGGCCCTTTATACTTGGGCCATTGAGTAACCACCTATCAGCCACACAGAACATCAAAAAACACAAAGAACAACTTAGCAACCACCCCAATATCATGGCGGTGAGTATTTTTAATGACCAAGCACCACACACATTTTATTCAAAAAATGCCACAATCTAGTTAAAGTATCCTGTTGGCAAATTTCAAAAATAGATTGGAGAAAAGAGTGTTAAGAGAGTTTGTTTTGATATTCTTTAAATCACAAAAACTTAGGGCCTGTTTTGTTATACAATTACATACTGTAGATCAATGTGTCATTGTGTTTCTCACAGTATATCACCAACTCCCTGCAGCACTCTGAGACAAAGGGCTGAAAACACACACTAAGGTTTGAAAATTGAGGAAATAATTACATTTAACTTGTATAGATTTTATTATAGTGTAGATGTTATTATCCAGCAGCCCCATTACAGCCCATTTCATAATACTTCTGTTTTCTGACCACAACAAGGACAGAACTAATAAAAGTATCTGTGTTTCAGCATCCTCTCCTGTCTGCTTTATATTTCTATGCCCAAGACTTATCATGACTCAATTTGTTTAACTTATTCTCACTTGCCTAAGTAAATATGTAATCACTGCCATTTACAATCACACCTTCCAGGACTTTAGATAGACTGGCCATAATGAAACAATAGGAGAACACTTTATTTATTTAAAAATCCACTAAGCCAAGAATGGCCTGCCTTTCTCTGGGTATAACCCATAGCATTACTGAAACGCTGAAAAGATTAATAGATGTTAGAGTGTTTGCACAGTCTCTGGTGTCTGTTGGGATTCCTGTAAAATACTGGCTGTCTCTAGGCCTGGACCAAACTGGTGAGATCCCACCTATGAAAGTCGCATTTTAGCGAACAAGTGAATGAAACATTAATTCTTAATTTCTCCACATAGAATTTATTTAAGGTATCACATGCTGTCTTAATAGCTGGCCTCAAGATGTAGAATTCATAATGGATAAATCATCTATTTTTTTTTATTTGTTTTTGTTTTCCTTTTTGTTTGACTAATTCTTGTAAAATGTTAAATTAAATGCTAAACTGGATACCATCGTTATTGACTTTAGTCAACGAGCACAATTGAACGTGCTCCAAATAATTTGTTTTCCACCTATGCCAAGATTTACCCGAAATAAATGCATTTTTAATTGCACTAAATGAATGGTAACTTTGCAAAAATAAATAAAATAAAATAAATGATGAACACTCACATTAGATGTAGTCTCCAGTCAAGTTATCCTAGAAAACAGCTATTGTATTCTTCATATTGCTATGTTGAGATCACATTACCATCAGAATACTTCTCACTTCACCTCTTTGATATCAATTTTATCAGATATTTTCATCGGTTACAAATGTTCCTCTAGATATCATATTTCTACAATTGCATTGGTGAATGGAAAATGTACATTTGCTAGAAGTCCAAGGTCACTGTCATATAGCCAACAATGTATAAACCAAATCTTACTTAGTTTAGCTAGGTGTTGTGACTGATTTAATCTTTTTCTCTCTATTTTTTATATTGCAGTAAATATTTTCCCTATTATTAAAAGTCTTACTATATATATATATATATATATATATATATATATATATATATATATATATATATATATATATATATATATATATATATATGTTTATATATACACACTGATCAGCCACAACATTAAAACCACCTGCCAAATATTGTGTATGTCCCCCTCATGCTGCCAAAACAGCACCAACTATCTCACCACAAATTCTCACCACAATTGTAGAGAGCGGTTATCTGAGTTACTGTAGACTTTGTCAGTTGGAACCAGTCTGGCCATTCTCTGTTGACCTCTCCCATCAACAAGGCATTTCCGTCCACAGAACTGCCTCTCACTGGATGTTTTTGTTTTTTGGCGCCATTCGGAGTAAATTCAAGAGACTGTTGTGCATGAAAAACCAGGAGATCAGCAGTTACAGAAATAGTCAAACCAGCCCATCTGGCACCAACAATCATGCCACGCCCCAAATCACTGGGATCACATTTTTTCCCATTCTGATGGTTGATGTGAACATTAACTGAAGCCCCTGACCCGTATCTGAATGATATTATGCACTGCACTGCTGCCACACGATTGGCTGGTTAGATAATCCCATGGATGACTGTTGATGCAAACAACAACAAAAAATTGAGTGAGCGGCAGTTCTGTGGACAGAAACACCTTGTTGATGAGAGCGGTCAACCGGGAATGGCCAGACTGGTTCGAACTGAAAAAGTCTAAAGCAGTTATCGGTAACTCAGATAACTGCTCTGTACAATTGTGGTGAGAAGAATATAATCTTAGAATGCTATTCTGAGATGCGGGTTGGTACTGTTTTGGCAGCATGAGGGGTACCTACTCAATATTAGGCAGGTGGTTTAATGTTGTGGCTGATTGGTGTATATATATATATATATATATATATGACATAGATCTTCTTGATAGAAAGGTGTATATTACTTTTTTGTATACAACAATACCTATTTTATTCAGTTCACATAATGAAAATATATGATATAATATTTGTAGCTTTCTACATAAAGCTAAATGCTACATTGGTTAGCATTTCTCATATAAAGTTTCTTTATCCTATTATAAAAAATATATTGTTGTAATCTTGTGTTTATTGAATTCATGTTTTATCTGTCAAAGTGTTTTTAACTGTTTTCTGTTAAGCTTTGAAACATGCTGTAATTCCTTTATGATGCTCCCAAGGGAAAGTTCCTCAATGACATCATCTCTATCTCTTCACTCATAATAGCGTCAAAGCACCTCTGATCGTATGAATGAAACACATCATAAGAAAGTGTTTCACCACTGTTCAAATGTGCCTTAGATTGCATCATTTATTTGGATAACATTTTTTCCAACCGATTAGACGAATCATTAAATGAAACAAATGACAATAAATAGCTAAGTCATCTGTTCAGTTATCGAAATACTTTTTGAATGTGACTGTATTCTGATTACCAACAATTTAAATTGTCACAAGAAATACAGTTACTATTTTATTAATGCAGCTTAAATAAGTGAATCCATATTTTTCTGTTTGTGTTACTTTGTCTGAATTTAGATGTGTTGTCTTATCTTTGCACTCATATCAAACCCATGTAGGTTATTTATTTCACATACCTGTTTCATGTGCTCCGTAACAGAGGTGACGTAATGCTTGCAGCAGTCTCAGCTGGATGAATCCCTTTAGCTTTGTTGTGCTCTCATTCAGGTACATTCATTAAGACAGAGAAAATATATATCACAAATTGCCTTCAAACATGGGAACCAATCAATCTTAACAAGAACAATCTAATTCCTATTAACTTCATTTGTTACATTCAAAATCCAATATACAAACTGTCAGTAATTTCAAATGCAGACATTGCAGGCATACAGTAAGTGAATTGCTGTGGGCCGGCATGTCAAATCAAGGCTTGTTACGCACATTTACATTAATTCAGACTTTTACTGGATGACACGCAGAAGAGGCCAGTGTGAGATGAATATGGCCAGAAGATTTTAACTAGCCCTGTCAAACACAGTGGCCTGGAGTGACTTATAAGATTGTGACAGCTGCTGATTTACAAGTATATGTTACTAAACACATTACCTTGACTGTGCAAAGTTATAAATAGTTCAACTCCTGTCATGACCATACAATGTCGATAAACCCTGTAACCCTTATATTTATTTTACACACAAGGATAGCAGAAATGAATTGTTTTACAATAAAATGAAAAATCCACCCACAGGAATTACATTTGTAACATACTGATATAACTGTGAATGGAGGTACAGCTCGTAAAAAGATCTTAAATAAACTTGGAATGTGCGTACCAAAATATGCCCCCAGTGGCTGAAGCAGGAAGTGTGTTTAACCGTATAAGCCCACTTGAGCTCCAATGGCACCAAAAGCGAGTTGTAGAGTTGTGTGTAGTTTTAAATGATGTAATTCAGTGAAGAGAACTGCATACTTTATTAACCCTTCCTCCAAACTCTAACACTAACCCTAAACCAAACCGTCAGTGGAGTAAAAATGGAACCTCAGAATCAGTGTGATTACTACATAGTTTCAACGGTGGACCAAAACCTGGGACTCTGAGGTAGCTGAAACAACGTGCTATCAGTCACACCTAAGGAAAAGTTTAATGTGCGTGAATTGATGCAAAGATGTCTGAGTGGAGATGCCATTTGTCAGTAATTCTGCAGAATGGGATCGATGTCAGTGGACCTGAACATTTGGTAGCAACATGTCATTATCCTTTGGGATTATGTTGTTTGTACCACAAAACGTCTTGGTTACTGTTGTAACCTCTGTTCCCTGATTGAGAGAATGAAATGTTGTGTTGATGTAGTGACACTAGGGGTCACTCTTGGGAGCCCCAAAATACCTTCAAATCTTTGAGAAAAGGCCAATGAAAATTGCAGAGTGGAATTTGCATGCCATTCCCTCGGACATAGGGGTATAAAAGACACAACTTCGAGTGAGTGACAGAAGGGGAACTAGAAGTTCATTCTTCAACAACAGTACTGCCCTACAAAGCAAAAAGGCAGTAACTACGCAGAGTGCAGAACTGAGAAAAATGACTTTAAAGTTATCCTGTCATCCAGCCTAAGTAGTTGTAGGTAGATTATTGGACATGTGGCTGTTTTGTTACTTTATATTAGCTTATTCTTTGTACATATCAATCCTCATATTTAATTTGATATTTTACCACTATTTTGCAGTTACTGTATTCTTGCTTTGTATTACTTACCAAAAACGTGGCACCATACCAAGGAAAAAGGCGGTAACTACAGATTCTCCAAAAACTATTTTGCCACAACTTGGGCTCTGGGTGTGTTATACGCTGTATTTGAAATAATTGGAACCATTTGTTTTCCTGAACATGGATATACCAAACCCAAACTAATTTGACCATTTTAGGTCAATATTTTCCACCCAGAAGCTGTTCTGATGCTGAAACGGCTGCTTAAAGTCTCACATTGCTAAGCTGTGTCAAGGCCCAAATTAGGAAAATTTATTTTGAATAGGACCACATGCTTTTCTAGTTATTGAATATTTTTCCACCGCTGGTTGGATTATAACTTTGTGACATGAACAACAAAATGATGACATGGCATCGGCGATGATGTGAAGTTACAGAGGATAAAGTTACAGCTAGGAGCAGGGAGTCAATTAGCATAATGCTATCTGAATGGACCTCTGAGAGGAAGTCCCGCCCTGGTGGCTGACAGGTGTTTATATTGTGATAGCCGAGCCTCTAAATGTTTAATCTGTCACTGTTACTTACCATTCTCTGGGTATTTTCTTTTCAATGCCATTTCGACCATCTTCTTTCCCCGGCTTTGTGCCATCTCAAACAAAATTTGTGTGAAGTTAGAAGTGTGAAATAGCAAATGTTAAAACCGTCCCGTGAGGATGCCGCGAAGTCAGCTGTGTGTGTTCACCATGGAAACAGTAACTTCACTGCGCAGCAACACGGTTATTTTTTGTTAGGTGAAACTTAACAAGAATACAGTAATGGATGTTACTGTACTCTTGCTTTGTTTCACTAGGGCTTTTTGCAGTTACTGTACAAACGACTACCATTTTTCTCCAAAACGACACACATTTGAGATAAGATGTTTTGTCACATAACAAAGGATGCCTTGAATGTCATGAAAATGATAATAACTTATTTTTGACCAAAAATGCAGTTACTGCCTTTTTGTTTTGTAGGGCAGAGTACTCCCACCACTAAAAGGACAATTAAGACAACTCTACAGCATAAATAACACACTTTTTTATTATTCATTTTATTTAAAAAAAAATAAAATGTGTTTATCAGAAATTTTAACTGCACTTTTCTGTTTTTAACACCCTATGGTGAACTTGACCCATAGACTTCCATTGTAAATACCTTATTGATAACACATTGTTTTTGTATTGTTATTTATATAATTTAACAAACTGAGGGACAAGTCACATTTAGCCTACTTCTATGGCAGTCAACAGAAACCCACAGATGCTGTCCATTGATCTTAACTTATTTTGGACCCAAAACATTCATTTCACAAAAAATAAAGCAAAGAACAGCATGTAGTCACTCATTTTAGTCTCAGATCGTATCTAATTTGAATAATAACAAACAGCATTGCTCTCCTGTAGAGACATAGTTCTTATTCTGTGATTTACTCCACCTCATACCAGAACCCACTGCACTGAGATCCATAAATGCATGAAGAAGAGAGGGGGAGAGAGAGAGAGAGAGAGAGAGAGAAAAAATGGAGAGCGAATGGTGAAAGAAACAGACAGAGATAAAAAGAGTGCAGCGAGTAAGAATGTAAGGGAAATAGAGTGAGTGAAAGAGAGAGAGAAGGCATGGTTTGATGAATAAAACAGCAGCTGTAGCTCATACAGTCCCAGCATGAGTTTACTCTACACCTCCAACCACTTCCTCAGCCAGACACAACTGTTTCAAGGCACTCCTGCACTCCAGATATCAGAACTTGTGACCCATGCAGAACTTGCTTTATGAATACAATAACATCAAGTGGACACCAGGTCATACAGTGTATCATGCTTCTAAGCAGTGGCTGTTTTCCAAAATCCACAGTAAAACTCAATGCTTGACAGTGTTGTTTTAATTCATACTGATCCACTGATATTTTAGAATTATCCTAATAAATAAAGAATAATAATGTAGAAAAGGAATTTTTATATAAATAAACTTAAAATTAAAGTAATAATAAAAATACTTTTGTAAAGAAATGTATAGGCCTATGCATAGGCACAATCTTTGTTTATCTAGAAAACTAATTTACATCAAAAGGTTTTTTAAGATGATGAGAAACGTAAATTCAAGTGTGCCCAAACCAAACGGTAGTGTATAATGGTATATTGGAATAATGACATTACATGACAGAATAATTATTCTGTTTATTTTATAGTCATTTCAAATAATGGTAAATAATAAGATTCCAGCTTTATTTTCCTTGTTGGATCGTGATTCACAGCAACATGTTATGAATATTTTCTGTCAGTAGTAACACAATCAGCCATACATTATCATTTCTATCATTTCAATATACACTGCATTCAATATGAAGCACTATCTCTGAATAAAGGAACAATTTTCAAATATATAAATAAATATATATGCAATATAATAATGCATGGTGACTATCTGATAAACAAATGTATAGCTTGTGTGCCGATAAAGTGAATAGATGCTGTTGAATAGACAGATCAGATCTGCAGACTGGGTCACACAAACACAAGTCTATTACTTTCAGGACACATTGGATTGTTTTGAATCTGATTTCAGTGCTCAGCATAAAAACGTGCTGATATAAGGGTTTCTCTGCTCTTTTCAAAGCGCACGGGCGCCCCCTACAGGAATACAGATAAACTGAATCTGATTTGTCACAAAGTGTACTGCTGTTATGGGATGTCTTCATGGGTGAAATTCTGCTCAATTTTCTGTGAGTAATTCAGCTTTAACTCCCTACAGACTCAAGTCAAAATGTGTTTTGTAGACATCTTCAACCATAGGTGCGCTATCTATTTTTGTATTTGTAAATTGTAAAGTTACTGATTGCACAGGAGTTTGAAAATCTCCCACTGAACTATTAGAATGTTTACCATTCAAAATCTAAAAGGCAACAATGATGTAATTGCAATATTTGCATACTGAATTGCAACTGGTCTCCTGTGTTGCATTTATCTGCATACTAAATTGTAATAAGCCTTTTCTTTCTTACATGTATTGAACTGTTTAGAGCCTTCATAACGCTGCAACCATGTACATTAAGCTTGCCTGATATGTTAACACTATTATTCATAGTTTCATCAAAGAAGAAATAAACTAACTAACATTCTAGAAAAGTTATTCATACAACAATATCCAAGTTCACACAAAAACACATGAATATATAACAATGAATATTCCATTCATATTCTGGTAATATTAACAATTTTCAATCAGTTGCCTGCTGTGCAAGCTCTCGATGGAAAACCGAGTAACAACTGTAAAGTGTCCTCTTCTTGACCTAATCACATTAGATAAAATGACTGGCGCTCAAATAAGTTTCTCTGAAAGATAATGGAAGCGTTGGATAAGTCCGTGTTAACTCTAATCACATTACAGCTCTCAATGACTCCACTGCCTGCACTGCACTACATGCTTTGATCAACCGAGAGCAAACCGTAGCATATATCTCCCTGCTCCGAGGCCATCCATAAGGTGCTCTGTATGTTTTCTGAGATAAAGCCAATGGCCTTTGAATAGACTGAGAGGATTAAGTCAGACTCTTTTTATGGTCATACACAACCATTAATTTATTCCCTGTCAGCTGTGCGGTCTGCACGTTTGATCATGGGAGATGAAGGGGGATAGGTACAGGTATAGGGAAAACACTTGGAGAACATTTTGACACTTGCAGTATGTGAAGAATTCAGATTTAAACCATAGACGTGTGTCTATGAATCCAACGGATAATGCTTGTTAGGTGCACACTGTTTGTGTTATAGTTGTCTATGGCAGTAGTTCTGAATTAGTTTTGCTTCAGAACCCACATTTTACATCAAGCATCAACATGTGACCCAACACAAGACCAAAATTGTTTATCGTAATAAAGAAGACAAAAAAGTCCATACTCCAAACAATCAAACATTAGAGGTTATTTCTTCAACTTCAGGCACTTATAGCACTATGGATTTCTAGACAGTAAAGTCTTGTTAATAAAATATTACACACTCTCAATAATTCATTTTAATTTGTCTACAAACAATGTTCAACAGTTTATGTACAAGCATCACAGGAGATTTACATCGGTTTTACTTTGGAAAGTTTTTTCCGAAAGCAATGAAAATCCGCTCCACAGTATCATTTCTAGCACATCTCAAATTCTGCCATTTAGTAGAATTCTGTGGTGGAAATGATGGTGATGGAAAAGACATTTTTTACGTTTTTGATATAAAGCGGCCAGCTCCTTTGTCTCTGCTAAAGCTATGGCAAAATTAAAGCTTGGTTGGAAATGACATCCAAATAAAATATTCTGCTCAAAAGTGATATTTCCTTGATTTTTTTCCCTTTGTTTTCTTCAAATATCCCTTGTCTCGTATTCTATCTCAATAATGCTCTTCACAGACACTTTTGTTGACTTGGTTAACACTAATTAAGTAATTTAACTTTCGAAAATAAACTTTATTAGGGTCGAAATTGTTTGGTGTGGTGGAAATGGTGCATCTGTGGGACCATTGTAATTTTTAAAAAAGTTATCTAAATTGTTTTCACACAATAAATATTTGGTCACATTTTATTATAGGGTTCAAGAATAATGCAATTAAGCATGAATACAGTAATTAATGCATAACAGAATGTAGAGTTAGCCTTATTAATTGTCTTATTTAGTGTAGAAAGTATTTTGAAATAATGCTTAGTTTCAGAGATCATATATAAAGTTTACTAAACAATATTAAGCCAGTAATAAGGATCAATAGTATTGGCTTTACAAAGCTGTTACTAGTAAATTACTAAAATCTTCCATTAAAGACAACTGAACCCCTGTTCAAAATTGAACATTTTACCTATTCACGTTATAAGTTTGTTTTGCATGTATTAGGTAGTATTTTACGTTTATTGAACTATATTAAGACAGTACTTATGACTAATTAGTATTGGTTTTAATAAGTTGTTACTAATAAGTTCATATAATCTTGTATAAACACAATTTGACCCCTGTTCTAAAGTTAAAGTTTAACCTATTCAAGTTATTTATTTCTTTGCACTTATTAGGTGGTATTTTAAGTTTAATGAACTACATAAAGATGAAGTAATTATGAGTAATAATTATTGGTGAAATACATTGTTACTTAATAATTGCTAAAGACAATTAGTCTCATTGTTCTGAAGTAAAATATTTACCTTACTACACAAGTTATTAATTTGTTTGACATTTTTACGTAATATTTATTAATTTATTATAATTGAAACATGTGAAAAACAAAGTAGGTTAAATGTTCCCTTTAGAAGATGGGGACATTATTAATTTACTAGTAACAATAAAAACAACTTGACTTGACTTTACATGTTTTTTTTTAAGCCAGTACTAATTAGCCTTAATTCCTGGCTTAATATTGTTTAGTAAACGTGATATCTGAAACATAAGAGCATTAGTGCATTACTTTCTACACAAAATAAGACATTTAATAAGTTGTAAATTATGGTTATGATAGCCCTTCTGATTGCTCTTCATTCAGTTAATTATTAACTACTGTCTTATTCATGCTAAACTAGTGCATTATTGTGGACACTTAAAATAAAATGTTACCAAATATTAAAAATTTTTATATTATTTCACATCTTGTTTATATTATCACAGTTATCTGGGACAAGGCTAAAACAGTCAAATCTGTACATTAAAAAGGCATTTGATGAAGCCCTGGTCAAACAGTGCGCAGTTGAATGAGACCTTCATCACAAAAAGAGAGAAAAAAAGTTTAAATCTGTTCATTTTAATTAATTTCAACCCCATGGGACATGAAAGTTCCTGAAGTTGAAGAAACACCTGTATTACCATGAACTGTATAAACCCAACAATATGCAAAATTATTAAAATGGCATAGGCTCAATAGGATCATTGACAATTGTCTCAACAAAAGAAGAGTGATTTACCAGGAACAAACCATGAAAAAAAATCACTGAGATAATATTAATATTAACCATTTTAACAAGTGGCAGGTACATTTATGCCAAATGTTGCAAACCGTAGTTTGATTGGGCGCAACTTTTGACATCAACAACAAAAGGTACTTAAATTATTGCTTATATATTCAACAAACTCTCACAAGTCTATTCATTTTTCTACTCTAACTTAGCATGGTTATGGTTACATTTAAATGCATGATGCATTGTTGGAGAAATTAATTAGCTAGTCAAGACAATTTCATGAAACCATAGTAACTAAGTTGCATATTTGAACCACTTTGGTTCAACAGTATAGAGCTGTCAATTAATGAATTAATGCAGGGGGTGGAGTAATAACTTATATGGATAACAAATTATATTGTACTCCAGAAAGATTGTACTCCAGAAAGATATTTAATGCACAAAAGCTGAGTGCACTATTTAGGCTAAATGCAACAGATACATACAGTTTGTTTTCTTTTTACCTCTCTTTACTTTGGGGTTCCCCCGGTGCATTTGAACTAGGGGTGGGCGATATCTCGATATTTAAAATATATCGAGATATTTTTTAAACACGATATGAATTTTGACATATCGTATATATCGATATATTGTTTATATTCAATTCTTATTTTTCCTGTAAAGATATCGAGATATATATCGTATATCGAGATATAGCAAAATATATCGAGATATATTTTTTGCTCCATATCGCCCAGCCCTAATTTGAACTAATATGCACATGCTTAAACTTATAATAATGGCAATTATGCGTTAACATGAACACATTCTGTAAGCCGTGTTCTCTGACAGAAGCCGTGTGTGTTGCTTTAATAAAAACTAAAGCACTTTCTCTTAACAGTGTTTAATCCCTTAAATGGCTGCATTCACATTTATGTGACGTTTGAACACTGCTTTCTGCAAAACGCCAGAATAACCAGTTGTCATAAGTGCATGTAAATGTCATCAAAGTCTTGACAGAATCAAAGATATGTATGCAATGCATGATTTAGAAGCCGCGGCAAAGTCAAATAATGTCCAGAAAGCAAACTAACAAGGAACTATGCTCTATCCACATGTGGAGAGCTGCAGTTCATAGCTGTAGAAACTATGGTTTAGGGAAACACCAAATCATTGAACTATGTTGGTAACGATGGAACTTGTGACCATAGTTGGCTTACAATACTTTTGGGAAATGCACCTCTGAACAGGACAGACTTAAACCCACTAGTTGAGAATCACTGGTCTACATACATTGTGAATGATTCAAAACATTTGCAAAATATCATGAATGTACATGAATTTCAAAGTATCTATAACATGATGTCAAGCTTTCACCGAATTTGATCCAACCAAATCTAATGCCTAGTTTTCAAACCGCCAAGCCTCAATAAGACATTAATGTCAGACAAACTATGGGTCCTCTTTGCGTTTTCATAGATGTAGTGTATTTAGGAATTTATTTATTTGAACTCTCTATTAAACACACTGTTGTTTTCAGTGATGGCCCATGCATTTATAGTCAAGGCCTTCAGTGTGATTCATGCCATTATTATGTCGCAGCTAACTAGTAATACCGTTTGACATTTAAAAAAAGCGTTTCATATGAATCTAACAAAAGGTCTATAATACTGTAAAAAATATATCTAATAATATTTGCGTATTTAAATATTTAATTGTTGCTTGCAATAAATTTCGTTTCGTCAGGTTACATGGTTATGCTGCGATGTGGGATATTCCTACTTGATAACTTGATAACCATAAATGCTTTTGTTAGCTTAGCAAGAGTTTGACTCTCATTAGAGATGTCTCCTTGCAACCCAACTGAAAAACAGTGCTGCAGTGCTAGCATTTGTGCTTCAGGTGTTTGATTATCAAAAGAGATTATAATGTTTTATACACCTGTTTCTGCAGGCGTTTGTTTCCATTTGATGATATTAAAGCTTGTTTAACAAACTCATTTATCGATATTACTTAATAAAGTGAATGTTTATCACTTACTTTGTATATCTTCCTGAGTGTCGACATGTTTGTGTGACATCATGCACCTGCATCTCAACGAAATCGGTGTTGAGAATTTCTGTACGAGCCTACAAGTTGTAATTCTGACTTCAAGATGCATTTCATTGCAAATTTCCAAGTAGGAAGTTGTAAAATATGGCTTTCAGAGTTGAATGGAACGCAGCACTACTCAAAACTTGATCCTACACTGAATGCTCAAGCAGCCTTTTTGACACTTAGAAATATCCTGATGTTGCTATAACAACAATGCAAAAAACACTTACCAATTTACTTAAAGTGAAAATCAGTCCTCCTTTCCTGTTTAATAAATTAAGTAATCACACGGTTATGCAGAACATTGAGTTTTTAAATCTATACGGATCTCTTTCTCAATGGCGATAGCGGCAGTGATGACAGCCAACTCGTCAGCATCTCGCACTCTTCACTTTCAATTTATTTATTTATTTTTTTCACTTTAAAATTACATACATCACTTAAAGCATGATTGCATCACTCAAGGCTAGCTAGAACGCCTCGACCGGGACATATACTAAAGATCACACCTACCAAAAATGGTAAATGGTCTGCACTTATAGTATATAGCGCCTTTTTAAGCTTAGCGGTATTCAAAGTGCTTTACACTGCGTCTCATTCACCCATTCACACACACATTCACACACCAATGACGGTAGAGCTGCAATGCAAGGCACTAGCCTGCCATTGGTAACAACTTGAGGTTCAGTGCCCAAGGACACTTTGGCATGTGGAGTCATGTGGGCCGGGAATTGAACCACCAACCCTGCGATTAGTGGACAACCCGCTCTACCACCTGAGCCACAGCCGCCCAAAATAATTTGAATTGAAATTTGATTGGCTGATGAATCTGACAATCTGACTTGATTTGCTCATTCATTTGCACTTTTGAGGGATTCGGAAGGCCTGACGGTGTGGAGCTCAGACTCACGCACTGCTTCGGGTATGCGATTTGTGAAAGAGTTGGCACACTTTGCTTGTAAGCATCAAGGAATAAATTTTGACAGGATACACCTTTTGTTTTTCTCTGTTTGTTTGTGGATTAATTAACAGTGGAAAACGATTAAAAATACATAGGCAAAAAGGTGATTGAAAATGAAAGTATGAAAAATATTTATTTACTTGGTATGTTAGGCCAGCAGAGAAGGCTTTGCTGGCCCTGAGAATTTGTCACTGTTTTTTTTTTTCCATATAGGACCCATGTATTTGTTTTGCTACCTTTATGTTATGAAGCACATCTTTTGTCACTGAATGGTAAAATATTTTACTTGAGGTTAATGCTTTGATATATTGTGCTATTTCATCAGTTCAATCAACAGCAGACAAAAACATGCTCTCTTTAACTGACAGAAATTAAAAAGCTTGTCCAAACCTTTGCAGTTGTGTCTCAATGGCACATCTCCTGCTGGATTTTCAGCTTGAATAGGTATTGTATGAGCTGTATTGTATTGTATGCTGCAGCCTTGACTCACACAATAACCCCTGAATCTACTGTAGCTAGTCTGGATCTGGAGAGGCCCACCTGAAAGGAGAGGCAGGAACATAACAACAGGTCTGCTTTGTCGGCTCTTAGATGCCTCCGTAAAAAAAATTTAATCTTAAAAAATGAATGCAGGTCAATATCAGCAAGTCTTTTTGAGCGAGACATCCTGTGTGGGATGGAAAATAGAAGGAATAGTGCCTGTTTGGCTTTTAATTTATAGGGAGAAAATTGCGATTTTGTGCACATGAACTGTACACACCATATATTCTATGTCAGACAAAGAGAAACACAATGATATTTACACATGAACTGTACACACCATATATTCTATGTGAGACAAAGAGAAACACAATGATATTTACACATGAACTGTACACACCATATATTCTATGTGAGACAAAGAGAAACACAATGATATTTACACTAAACATCTAGAACTGAGAGAATGTTATTAAAAATAAAGTAATTCATAAAATATCTATCAATTTATGAGACAGTCGTCACACAGGGAAATTTTCACAAAGGCTATATCTCAATAACTAGAAGTTCCCTGTCTGACACTCATTTCGATGTTGTGATGAATGAAGAGACACTAGGGGACTTCTTTGAAGGCCTCGGTTACCTGAGATTACTCGGTTAATTGAGAAAAGGCCAATGAGAAATTAGCAGACAGAATTTGCATGTCCCTCCACATTCAGATTTCTTCTTCGGAGCCGAGCGGTTGTGCGATCAGCGAGCTGAGATCACTTACTGTTCCACTCACCAGAGTGTATGCTGTTGGATCTATGCCGCATATCAGCGACTTTCTCCTTCTCTGCACAGCAGTGCTGCTTTGCCCCTGGCGCTTCGACAGTACTGCTAAAAGAGTATTCATAAAAGAGTTTATTTTATCGAAAAGAGCAATACACAGCTGGTGTTGAACGTCCTTTTCAGGACGCGTCTTTATAAAGATGCCCTTCCGCCCCGGTGTAGTTCCTGGATGCGGTTGATTTCTCTCTCCGCTTCTCACGGTGATAAAAGCTGCCTCGTGTGCCTGAGCTGCGATCACACGCAGGCAGTGTTTTATGAATTGTTCATGTTCTCAGTGCGAGAACATAACAATGACAACATTGCGGTCGTGGCTGCTCGCCTAGCTGCTCGCCTCACGGCCAGTCTGTTTAGTCCCTCGGACCCCACAAGCTGGATGATGATTTTGACACTGCATCGGAGAGCGTCACAGTGGCGTCTTATGCTGATTACTTGACTGGGCTGCCACCTCCGGGTCTGCTCGTGCAGTCTAAGCCTGATGCGCAGATGTCTGCAATGCTTGCCCGGGCCGCCGTGAGCGTGGGGCAGGACTGGAACCCTCCGCCCCCCTCACCCCTCACGCGCGATTGATTCCCCGGGTCAGGGCGCCACTCACAGCCATGCCCCCCCACGTTCCTTTCTTCCAGGAGGTGCATGACGAGTTGACGAAGCCATGGAGGACACCTTTTACTGCCAGAAACCTGCTTCCTCGCTTCCTCGAAACCTGCTTCCTCGCCCAACCCCAGGCAGCCTAGCTGATTTGAGACCAGTGCGGTATGGCACAGATGGATCTCTTTGCCTCCCAAGACAACTCCCACTGCCCACACTTGTACTCCCTAATGGGGGCCCCCCTCGGGACAGACACACTGGCACACAGCTGGCCCCGGGGGCTGCGCAAGTACGTAAGAACGAATTCAGGGGAGGAATTTGCGGCCAGTCCCACTAAGACTTAGGGCTCCACAGGCCTAATTCCCTTTCAGGCAACTCCCTGTGATATATTTTCCGCAAAGCCCTGCAGAGGATAGTGAGGACAGCTGAGAAGATCATCGGGGTCTCTCTTCCCTCCATCAAAGACATTTACAAAAATCACTGCATCCGCAAAGCAACCAGCATTGTGGACGACCCCACACACCCCTCAAACAAACTCTTTACCCTCCTGCCATCTGGCAAGAGGAACCGAAGCATAGAACACTATCTCATATGTTTCATATCACTATCTCAATATGTTATGTTTACGTTTTTAGAAACTGTCATCTTTTTGCACTACTGTGTACTGGTCTCTCACTGTGCCTATTGTCCTGTTCATTGTTAGAAATTTCTTGTACTGTCCCGTACTTTTTGCACATGTTTGCACTTGCACTTTATATAGGTATATAGGTATATATATATATATATATATATATATAGGTATTTTATATAGGTATTTTATTTAGTTGTGTAGTCTCATGTTGTGCTGTGTTTGTCCTATGTTGTTTTTATGTAGCACCATGGTCCTGGAGGATCGTTATCTCGTTTTGCTGTGTACTGAACTAACTTTATATGGTTGAAATGACAATAAAAACCACTTGACTTGACTTGACTTGACATGGTTCAGCACATGGCGTGATTGAATAGGGACCCCTAGTGTCGCTTTATTCGACACAACATCGATGTGAGCGACAGACAGGGAACATCTAGGTTATGTTTGTTACCTCCGTTCCCTGATGGAGGGAATGAGATGTTGTGGACCCCCGGCCACAATGCTGAACCAAGCCACTGTTATGGCCGAACCTTATTCTCGGCTCCTCAGTGCAAAACCTGAATGGACATACGCATGATTCCCTCCTTTTATACCCCGTATGTCCGGGGCAGGGACATGCAAATCTTGTCTGCCAATTTCTCATTGGCCTTTTCTCAAGTTCAGAGGTAACCGAGGCCTTCAAAGAAGTCCCATAGTGTCGCTTCATTCGACATAACGTATTGTTCCCTCAATCAGGGAACAGAGGTTACAAAAGTAACCTAGACGTTTTTGAATCCAGTTACACAAGCAGAGATTGTTTTGGTTTTAAAACCTAGTTTTTATTTTGGAGAATTCTGTCCTTCAAACTGAAATTGTAAATCAGTGTATTTTTTCTATAGCTGTGGTGTAATCAAGTGGATACAATAAAAACCAACACTGGCATACATTCAGGCACTATATTATACAGTATATAATGAAGGTTGATTTGAACTATAAGGGTTAAATTTGTTCTCAGGACAAGGGTATTTTTCACAAATGTCAGGTTGGGGTAAGTTGTCACATGTGTTTTAATGTTAATGTATACATACAGTTTAATAATTACAATATTTGTAGGCCAAAACAATGGTTTTATATGTGTGTACATTGCTTTTAAATGTTTTGCTGTTTCCTGAATTGGTTCACGATTTACATTCTGTAAAAAGCCTGCAATCTGCTATTTTCAGTAATGAAAGGTGCTATTGTGACAACTTACCCCATAGAGCATAACAACAAGCCCCGGTCTCTTTTTATTTATTTATTTTGTATATTAAGAATTCACCTTTCACATATTGCATCTATAAAACAACGTTTTTTAGCAGTCTCCAAATGTTTCTCAGGTGATGGCTTACACTTACTTTCATTGGAAACTACTGGGAAGCATTTTTTCCTCATTGTATGGATAGATGTCCAGTCATATTGTGAGATTAAGTATAATGAGAATATTCATTGTTTGAGGGCTGGTAAATTGTCATTTTTTGCTGTAGATTTATTACCTCATCTTTGGCCAAAACCCAAGAGCTTGATGCACTGGATAAAAATAATGCCCGCTAATGGCATCTGGATATTAAATTATGTAAATGTGTCCAAAGCCATTAAGAATGTGGCAATTTTTAATACATTGGGTATCTATTTCTCTTTTAATCCAACCATTTGGCACTGGAACACATGAGAGAGGTATGTTTAATTTAAAGTTAATTACTTTGCTAATGTTATTTCTTGGCATTTAGTCTAATGGGGGATATTACAAACTTTCGAAATTTTCTGGTTTTAATAGGGGACAATTATGAGTGCTCGAAAACAGTACCTGATAGAATAATTAGAGTTCCACAAAGACTCTGATCTATGAAGCCTCTACTAATGACCCGCCTCTCTCTTGCATGATGCTTTAATCTATGCAATTGTTGTATTTTTTATATGTTTTTGGATGAAGAGGGAGAAAAGATTAAATATATGGCCATATTAACACAAATAAATCCAATATCTTCTTTTCTTTGTCATTTATCCCTATGTAAATGTCCATGACTAAAATGCATAATATGTATAGATAAAAATTAACTCTCTGTAGCCTGTTTTATTATAATAATTAAAAAAAAATATTTAGTGTAAATATTTAATTATACATATTCTGCATTTTAGTCATGGACTGACAAAATAATTTTTTTAAATAAAAAAAAACTAAAAATACACACATTTGGCTCTTTAGCAAGCACCACTAAAGAGCAAATATATATCTGTGTGTTTATGGGACCAGATCTGTAATGTTAAAATTACACTTCATGGAGAGCAAGCAATGTCACCTTGCATTTCCAAAAACGCTCAGCTTTTTATCGTGCACTAAGTACAATCATTGTGAAAAACCAGCACAGCGTGCATGATGAGCTGTTAACACAAGTTTGCAGTTTGCCAATATTACCCTCAGCAACTGCAAACAAGCGGTTGGATCAGACTTTAGCATCCACCATAAGCTGCTTAGTGATTTAAAATGCTGGAGAACGGTCCTTTGCTTCAACTCATCTATCTTTATGTTCCTCTAGCCCAATTCAAACGGGATATCCTCTTATGATAAAGATACATACTTAAAGACTATTGCATATGGGCTCACTGAGCTAATCTGACGATCTCAGAACAAACAGCATGGGACAATGGCAGGACACAACCTAATCCAGAGCAACAAGCCATGTAGGCCTACCGGTAATATCTTCTGTGGACAACACTATGTGTAGGTGACATTGTTTATCAGTGGGGAGGTTTTGTTGTTAATCCATCTTATTAAGATTGAATGCTGCTCAGTTGCTATTGAGATGTGGAGAAGCTCACTGTTGATAAATGCACTGTAAAACACAAAGGAATTCTGCAGTCATTGTTTGATGCCAGAGAGAGGTTGTGTAATGCATTTGGTGTGATTGTGTTGATACAACTTTGAAAAGGTAATTGAAAGATCCCCGATATCCCTTACAAGAAATCGAAACTATCCGCAAGCTTGCCACATTTGCAGCAAATTTGCTGCTCATTATTTTCATTCGCATATAAGCTTTTGATTCGGCATAAATGTTTGCCAGAACTTTGCAGCTCTTCGCCGATAGTGGTGAACCTCCGGCAAACATTTGGTAACAATGGACAATTTGCTGCAAATCTGCCGCAAAGCTCATTTGCATGTGAAAATTATCAGTGGCAAATTTGCCATGAACTCTCGATTTTCTTAAGGGAGCATTTTACTAGTGCACCTTTCAATTCAGTTGATTAAACTCTCAACAGTTAAAATTGACTCTATATAAGTTAAATGGATAGTTCACCCCCTCAGTATTTTCTCGTTAAACATTAAGTTTTACTTGGAAATATGTGCAATTGTGGATGTAAAATGGATTTTGAATGGGTGTTTCACTCTGTTGCATCTTCTGAGATGTTTAAGTATATTAGATTTACATTATATACTGTCCCCGCGACCCTGTACACAGGATAAGCGGTTGACGATGGATGGATGGATGGATGGATTATATACTGTATATGTATATATACACTAACTGAGCACTTTATTAGGAACACCTGTACATCTAATCAGCCAATTGTGTGGCAGCAGTGGAATGCATAAAATAATGCATATACAGGTCAGGATCTTCAGTTAATGTTCACATCAACCATCAGAATGCGGAAAAATATGATCTCAGTGATTTCGACCGTGGCATGATTGTTGGTGCCAGACGGGCTAGTTTGAATATTTCTGTAATAGTGTGATAAAATGGCCTACTAGCCTTCTCTGTGTAAAGTTATATCCAATTTTTCAACTTTGTTGGCATGGCAAGGTAATGCTGTAAACCCCTAAAATGACTGTCAAAATTATGATTTAAACAACTTTACAGCTCAAATAATTGTGTTTTTATGAAACTATTAGCTGAAACACATATCTGCCTTTAAACCCTCCAAAAATGGTCCCTATTCAATTCTATGATTGGTTAAAAATAATCATGCCTCAATCATGGAATGGTCATTTATTTATACATTTTCCTCCACAAACAAAATTTAAAATGAGACCATGCATAGTATAAATTAAGCCTTTGTTCGCCGAGTTTGTTTTGTTCATGAGAAAATTATTTGGCTTCTTTCATTGTATAAATAAGCAAAATAAGCCTTTAACATGCACTCTTGCATTCCTGATATGGAAACAAACCTTAGTGCTCAAGGGGTCATAGAGTTAAATTTAAATGTCTGTGCCATTAAACTGGTTGCATTATTTCAGGTAGCTAGCTAAAAACACTTACATTTAACTTTACTTACTTTGCTCAGCAAGACTCTCTTCAAACTGTTTCTCCACTATGACAGTAGTTGACCTGAAAATAAAAAAAGGCTCAAGAAGAAGAGTTAATTATAATATTTGCTCTAGCACCCCCAGTTGCATTGCTGAGAATGCAAAGTGAACTGTTATCAGTTGAGTTCTGAAACATTTTGCCAAGCAACGACACAAAAAAAAATCAAGCTATCATTAATGTACTTGCATAGAGCTAATGGGCAAAAATTACATTGATTTTGCATATAAGGGTGTGTGTTCTTGGCTTTGAATGTATTATGCAGTATATTTATTTTCTTGGTTGAATGTTTTTCTTTAGGGTTTCAAGGTACTTCGTTGTCCATATGCTTATTTAAGCTTAATCGTGATATGCTTTGACAAGATTATCTCTCAATGCTCAATGCCAAGAAACCCATAAACCTTTGAGAATGGACCCCATCACAGAAATCAGACCACTCACTTTGTAATGCAAAACAACTAACAGTATACACTGTTTCAGAATCCTCCATAATGGAATTCACAGGGGCTTTTCATGGAACGCAGATAGCAGCTGTGATTCCATTGTGATCCTTCAGACTATATACATGTATATCGAGCCGTATATCACAGCTGCCTAAGCCTTTGTTGCATGTGTGTGCCTTTCAAATCCAGCCAATATATTACAGCTTGTCTGCATTCTTCATCTGCAGTTTTCTGTGTCACCCCTCTATTGAATGAGAGCCAGACAGCATTATACACCAGCATTGGCTGTCTCCATCTTCTGCACTATACCTGATGGACAGATTACATTATGTTTTGGTTTTATTTATTTATTTTGGAATAGGAGTGGATTGCTGGGATACTCTAAATGTGAGACACAGCTAAATCTTGGCAATCGGTGTTCGACTAATAGAGGACTGGGATCTTAAATACATTCTCTTACCATTGTTATGAATCCACTCAGATCCTTTAGATGGGTTTTGTTCTGAACTCTTTAACTGCTGGCTTATAATACATTAGCACATCTGTCTTGTTAATGGCCCATCTGCTGAGGTTCATCAAGTCTACCGACACACACAGTCCCACCACAAACTCATCAGAATTTGTACAAGATGGTACAATCTTCTTTGGAATGAATATTTGCAACAATATTGAGACTTAGTGTGAAAAATCATAACATATCATAACCAAATGTAGTGGTGTAAGGGGCACTATAAACTCTATGGGAAATGGAGGTGCCCAATCCAACATAGCCTGACTACGCCACCCTGAATCCCTCTCAGGGAGAGTTAAGTTAAATTATAGACACAGATTCCTTGTGTACCTTATCAACAGAAGGAACAGAGACGTGTTTCTCAAATAACAAAATTCACAATTTATTAACAGGCATGATACAAAAAAATGACACACCCAATTATGGGCCTTAATTCTTCATCTGGGTATTCACACATGGAGAGGTAATCTTAAAATAGAGAAACCAACTACACTGGCGTGAGCCCACACTATTACCTGTGACATTCACCAGTACAGGTACCTAAAAAAAAAGAAAATACACACACCACCCTCACACACACACACACACACACACACACACCCAAAAGAAACAATGTGCACCACACAGTGAACATGCAGCACCCTCGGAGAATATCCACCAAAAGAAACCACACCCGCGTTCCAACCAGCACCCCTCAGTGATCCGCTAAAACGATAAAAAAACAATAAAACAAATTAGTTAGTTCTCAGAGTAAAAATGATGCTCAGAAAACTGACCATTATAGTTTAAACAGCCCCAATGTGAACTAATAACAGCAGCAATACCCAGCCGTACTCGACGGGTCACAATATTACACAAAGATGTTTTTGCAAGTATCATAACTGTGCTATATTTGAACTCAAAAGATTTCAAGACATCAAATGGCTTCAGAGGACTTGAAATATAGTGCATGAATTGTATAAATTAATTTAATTGTAATTCTTGAACATTTTGAGAGCTTCAACACAGGAAGGGGCCCCCCTTAAATGAACATCCTTGAGCATTTTGCAACATGGGATTGTGTGTGTGTGTTGAGTGTTCTTCAACTTTTTGATGCAAAAAAATTGGACATCTTGGCTTATATGAGGCAGTTGAAAAACCTAATCTTGACAGATACATTTTTTTAGGTTGGGTTGTAGGTTAGGGTTTGAAAAGAAGCATTGGTTTGAAATAGTTTTTCAACTTATTAGAAATGTTGTCTCAATTAGAGTAAATGTCCCATACACATACTATATAAAAGCCCATGCATACATACTGTCATGTCGGTCTTATGTTTTCTCCTTGGATATTTTAAATGCATTGTTACCATCTTCGTCATGCCTGTCCTTGTGTATATTTACTACTCATGTTTCTTTTGTTCCAGGTAGGTTCTTGATGGCATGTAATGCTTTAGTTGCCAGAATACTGATGGTGATTTTGTGTTACCTTTTCTCTGTATGATTGCTTCTTCATTGTATCCCCTTTTTTTGTTTATAATTAAAGTTCTGCATTTGGATCCTGACTCTCTCTCACCTCATCCCTACACAAAATCTGACAGGAAAACCTACCAGGAATATGGATCCAGCAGAACAAATTGAGCGGCTTCCCCAAGGGTCCAATGGAATAAAAGATCCCTCAGAGCTATGTTCTGGTTGGGACTTAATGGCCCTGTGAGGAAGTTGGCCCCTTTAAACTGTGATTGTCTGTCTCTTCAGGAGTTTATCGATAACATCATAAGGGCTGACCTTCTACTCTCTACACCTGTGGTCCCTTCATCGGTGGTCCCAACCACAATGGTCCTAATTCCAGTGGATCCAGAGACCCCCTCAACAGAGGCCCCTCCGCTTCTTGCTCCAGTGGTTCCAGAGACCCCCTCGATAGAGGCCCTTGCACTTCCTGCTCCTCCCTAAACTCCTCAATCAGCTCTGCCTGCTCCTCCTCCTGCGGCTCTGCCTGCTCCTCCACCCAAGTCTTCTGTGGCTCCGCCCTCTGAGTCTTCCATGGCTCCACCCTCCAAGTCTTCTGTGACTCTACATTCTGTGGCACCACCCTAAACTTCCTGCAGCTAATCCTCTTGAGCCTCCGGCTCCACCGCCTGCGGTTCCACCCCTGAGCCCTTGCCTCCTGCAGCTCCGTCTCCTGAGCCTCCATCCCTGGCAGCTCTGCCCTCGGAGTCTCTACCTTCAGAAGCTCCGCCTCCTGCGGCTCTGTCCCCTGACCCTCTGCCAGTTGCGTGCTGGTCTCCTGATACTCTGCCAGTTAAATCCTGGTATCCAGAAATTCCACCAAATCTGTCCATGCTGCCGGACCCTGCTCCCTTCCAGGAGTTGCCTCTCAGGCCGCCAGACCCCGCTCCCATTATGGAGCCGCCTCCCTGGCCACTGGATCCCGCTCCCTTCCTGCAGCCACTTCCATGGCCAACAGCTCCACCCGGGTCCCCTGGTCTACCCCTGTATCCGGGCTCCCCTGTTTTTTTGGCCTTCAGGAGCCACCCTTTAAGGGGGGGAGGAGGGTTCTGTCATGTCACATCTTGTGTTTTCTCCTGGACTCATATTTTGAAATGTATTATCATCTTCATCTGTCATCTGGTTTCCTGTTTCTCTTCCTGTTTTCAGCAGTATCTTGTTTAGTCTAGCAGTCCTTGTGTATATTTAGTCCTTATGTTTCTCTTGTTCCTGGTCGGTTCTCGTTTGTGTGTTAGTTGCCAGCATAATGCTGTTGAGTTTGTGTTAAATTCTTCTTCATATTATTCCTTCTTTGTTGTATTCCCTTCTTTTGTTTAGAATTAAAGTTCTGCATTTGGATCCTCACTTTCTCTCGCCCCATCTCAAAATCCCAAGAGGTCAGCAGTTACAGAAATTCTCAAACCAACTTGTCTGGCACCAACAATCATGACACGGTCCAAATCACTGATATTTTTTACCCATTTTGATGGTTGATGTGAAAATTAACTGAAGCTCCTGACCCATATCTGCAGGATTTTATGCACTGCACTGCTGCCTCGTGATTGACTGATTAGAAAATTGCATGAATAAGTAGGTGTACAGGTGTCCCTAATAAAGTGGTCATTGGGTGTATTTTTCAATTATGCCAAACTGATTAGCTTTTATGAACATTAAATATGTTCAAACATTAGATTGGGTTGACTCTAAAAAGTCAGTACAGTTTAACTAGTATCTGGATATTTGAAGGAAATATACCTCCACATCTGTGTTTCAGAATGATATTTCAAAATCTAGAGGCACTTAAAAAAATTGTTCAGAGAGCTGCTGGTAGAGCAGAGGTGATGGTGATAGTATTTTAGAATGAAAGCATTCGCCATCAGGAAAACCATCAGGTATTTTTCATTTCGCCTAAGCCCTGAGGTTATGCTAACTTATTACCACCTAGTGATGCTCTGCATCGGAAAATGAATGACCTGATAAGGGACAAAATGCAAAGTAGCTGGGGAATATTCAAGCCTATTCATTGCTCTGGTTCATATTTGCTTAAAAACAAGCCTGTCCCTCTCTTAACCTCGGGGGCCTTCCGCTCTCTTTTACCCAATAACTGAATGTGCAGTCCCATTACTGATACAATGTGTCATATGAAAAGTCAACAAGCTCAGTTAGAAAATTCAGATGAGCTCTCCCACGTATTAATGCAAAAGGTGCTGTATAAATTTCAGAGAAAAGGCACCGGCAAATCTTGTTTTATCAACATAACATTAATATTACCAGGCCATTCACTGCAAATTCCATGTACTTCACATACTGGTTTTGCAAGAGTATATGCTTCAGTTTTATGAACTAACAGGAAAGGTTTCCTGTAATCATGTGTACTAAGATTAAATTATGACATACTTTACAATACAATTCAGTAAATTGCAATACAATGCAACACATTAAATGTATTAAAAATATGGGCTGAAATATGTGCCACCAGAAACTGAATTTGAACCATTTATATTTGAATTTGAATGGCTAAACTTGAATAATTGCATTGAAAAACTGAATTTGAATCACATAATTTGAAATTGTATTGTTTAATTAAAATTGAATTTATTCAAAAACTGAATCTGAATTGTATCATTTGAAATTGAATTTATTCGTTTGGAACTGAAGTCCAATAAAATTTGATCCTCACTGAAAATTAAACTCTCTATATATCATCTATCTATCTATCACATTCACTTCTCACAATTCAGATTCAGTTCTCAAATTCAATTTCAAGTTACTGAGACAGACATCCGGGTAGTTGGAGGATGAAGGAAGAGCAGTCGAGCGCAGATCGATAGATAGCGTTCATTGGCGCACAGGACTCCTCTTGGGCCAATCAGCACCAATGTTTTGGAGCACAGTACGTTACCCGCCATGAAACAAAGAAGAAGTGCTTGCCTGACTTGCGTGACCACCACCACCACCATGGATTCAGCTGGGACAAATACGGTAATGAATTTTTTTTTTTTACGATGTAACGATCTTTTGTTTAACTGTTGTTAATGTTATAGCTATTTTGTAGAAACAGGGGAAATTAAATCTTTCTCCCGACGTTGCAAACAGTAGCTATAATCCCACGTTTTTGTGGTAGCCTACTAGCTCTTGTAACAACATTTTTGCCTGGTGTTTATTATTTCTAAGCGTTTGCCTCTTCCTCCGGCGAAAATGTTGTTGCAAACGTAGCTAGTGTTAGCCGGCGCCAAGTAGACTGGTCATGTCTTCAGTGTGATTTTTTTTCCCGATAACTTCTCCTCGTGGTTGTCATTGTCAGAGGAACGTTACTGCTTACTGAGAGGGAGAGAGAGAGAGAGAGAGTAGTAAGCGTGTAAGTTATGTGTCGCTGTGTTTGGCAGGTGCTAGCATAATGTAAGGCCATAAACTTCAGGGCAATTACACCATAGCACTAGCCCTATTCATTTGAATTGAATGCATAAGTTAGTTAATTCCGTTTGACTAGAACACAAAAATAGCACATTTACACTTCGAAAGAAAGCGATACAGCTTCCTGCACAACAGAGCAGTGCAAGTGGCTGATGCCATCACATGTAAAAAAGGTAAGGTGACACTGTATTTTTTGGACACTGTAACTGTAGGCTAAATTATGATGTTAAATTAATGTTTATATTGTGCCCCTTTGGTTACTTAATCAGGCAGATTGTTTGTCTTCATCTAGCCTACATTTCATCTTCTTTTAGGGGATTTTCATTATATTCCATCATACCTAATGTTGGGGATTATTAAATTATTTCTATTCTATATTCTGCCTTAACATGTGTAGCTTGTGACAATGTGGTCAGTCACAATTTCCCTGTTGGACAAAGAGAAGCTAAGACAGCAAAAACCCACATAAACACAGTTTGGCATCTCAATCCTGTGATGATAGCCTTACCTGTTTTGCTCACAGCCATAGGATAAACGCCAGATTTATACTGCATATAGATATGTTATGGACCACAGAAATGTGGACTTAATGATCTTCTTTGTGTTAACTTATTTTCAGATTCCTGCTGCTCCAGTAGCTCTGATCGACTTCTCTGCTAAAGCCAAAAAAAAAAAAGCTTGACCGTTCTATTGATGGCAGGACAACTGAAAACCAGGTTGGGAAATCACTTTCATGCCCAAGAGTGAAGAGAGGGTCAGAAACATATGCTAGTTTTTTTGAGACTTTAAGCAAAAACTGTCCAAGGAGTGCAGCACTGATGGCTAGGGAGCCTTACTACAAAGAATTCATCCCCAAATCTAGTATGCTTCCTAAAACTGTTCTTGAATACAGAACACCAGAGACTCTGCAGCTACCCCCAAAGAGCTTGGAGAGCTATGCCAGGTATTCCAGCTAGAAGAGCTCATCATGTCCCAGGTCCAGGCTGTAGAGAGGGCAACTCGAAGTCAGAGTGCAAGCAGGATTTGGTTTAGGCAAAGAGCTGGACGCATAACTGCTTCCAAGCTGAAACAAGCTATTAAGACCAACCCACAGCAACCATCCAAGAGCTTGATCAAGGCCATATGCTACCCAGAAGCATATAGGTTCACCACAGCCGCTACAAGGTATTTAGGGTTTGAATTAGGGTAAGGCAGAGGTAAGGCCTCGTGTAAACAGTGTTTATGTCCAGAAAAGAAACACTGACAACAGAGGGTATAATTTGGATAAAAAAGAAGCTTGTCTATTAAGTAAATGTATCTTACTGGTGGAATATTAAATGAAATGTATAGTAACACATTGCTTTGGTGCACATTAGTTATTAGTTATAGGGTTATAAGACTATGGCTATGCAGGAGTAGAACTAAGTATAGGGGTTAGGGAAATGGCATTTAAATCACTGAACTGGCTCTACACATCCAATACTAAGTAATCATTTCCTTTTCATGTTTTGCATGTGTACTGTGTACAGTTATGGATGCAAACATGAAGCACAAGCCAGAGGAGTCTATGAGAAGCTGATGGGTCGGGAGCATGCAGGCTTCTCCTGTATGGACAGTGGTCTCTGGCTGAACCCCAAGTGGCCATACATGGGGTCCTCCCCTGATGGGATTGTTGCTTGTGACTGTCACAGAACTGGCATCTGCAAGATTAAGGTAATATTACAGTCTCTGTTGTAGTAAAGTCCCTAAATCTCGAGACTGAGTCGTGTCTCAAGTCCTAAACTGAGCAAAAAGGCAGAACATATATTTGTTAATCTATTGTTCACGTGTCCTTCTCTCTGTGATTTTAGTGTCCACACTCTCACCAAGATGAAGCCAATCTGCGCTTGTGTGCTGGGGAAAAGGGCTTCTGCCTCATCAACGATGGGGATAATGTCATGCTGGACCGGACTCATGACTACTACTACCAAGTTCAGGGACAGCTTCACATTGTAGACGCTGAGTACTGTGATTTTGTTGTGTGGAACCACAATGACATTTTTGTTGAAAGGATTTTGCCCGATCTTGAACTTTAGGATGATGTTAGGCTTTTTTAGAAACGGTATACTTCCAGAAATACTGGGACAGCAAGTTACAAACTCACATGTGTAATGTAATGAAAGGATCCAGGCACTCTTGAAAGTGGGCTGTGTGATATTGCTGTTATATCAATACGGTTGTATGAGACAAGATTACATTTTGACTATTGTTATGAGTGTGGTCTTTGTGAATTCTGGCTGTTGTATAATTTAAATGAAAAGATTAAATGCCATTGAGAAGACAGAATTATACATGGTGGTTTATTTACAAGATTAGATTTTTCAACAATTGTTATAATAACAAGAACATGGTGTGCAGTAACAGATTAGAATCCATTTCATTACATATAATACATATAGCCAGTACAATTGGACTAGTGGATAAAAGTATTACACTTGTTGAAAACATTAACAGACTGATATGTGTCGGGGCTCAGGTACTACTACTCCATGTCCTCTTACTTATCATCATCAGAGCCAAGAAGCAGGGATCAGGTATTGGACACTACATGTGTGAGGGCTCAGGTACTGGACTGACTGATTATTATCCCTCTCCCTCCTCCTTACTCCAATGGGACAATAGACTCCGAAAGATTAGACAAGCTTAGGGCAACCTAAAAAGCCCCAATCAAGTCCATATTAGACTACCGGTAACTTAATAAGCATTACTAAGTAAATGAGCATTTAATGACAACCTAATGCTATATAAACACAGACACAAAAAACACGTTGGCTAGCTAACATACCTCCGACGAAGTGGTCGCTGCAGACACGGGCATTAACAGACTCTGCTCCTCCCGACCGCAGACGTACGTTAAAAATCAACTTTTTACGGCGTTGTTCTGTGAGCTTTTACATTTCTCACCTTTATGAGTGACAATCTTCGGTACTCTATAAAAACCCTTTCCCTTTTCTCGATTAGAACGATTGGAGCAGCCGTAAACTACACAAAACATTGGCATTTTGCCAGACGGCAGATCCTCAGCTATTTCACTTCCTGCCCTCCATCTGAATTGCGCGCTCTCGCGATGCAGCAGCGTGACGTCACGTGAAACCAACCTATGAACGCTATCTATCGATCTGCGCTCGATTGCTCTTCCTTCATCCTCCAACTACCCGGATGTCTGTCTCAGTAACTTGAAATTGAATTTGAGAACTGAATCTGAATTGTGAGAAGTGAATGTGAAGATATATAGAGAGTTTAATTTTCAGTGAGGATCAAATTTTATTGGACTTCAGTTCCAAACGAATAAATTCAATTTCAAATGATACAATTCAGATTCAGTTTTTGAATAAATTCAATTTTAATTAAACAATACAATTTCAAATTATGTGATTCAAATTCAGTTTTTCAATGCAATTATTCAAGTTTAGCCATTCAAATTCAAATATAAATGGTTCAAATTCAGTTTCTGGTGGCACATATTTCAGCCCATATAAAAATCTTAAAGGGATAGTTCACCCAAAATATTCCTATTCACCTAGTTCTGAATCTTTATTAGCTTCTTTCTTCCATAGACTACAAAAGGAAATGTTTTGCAGGTTATGCATGCCATTTCCATATAATTGTGAGTGAGTGAAATTATGTTGTAATCAGACGTGGTTTTTAAGGTGAATATTCAAAGGATGTTTTAAAGAGGTCATGAAATGCTCCATTTTATATAGTTGTATTATCTTCCCTCAGGTCCACTGATAATGTTTGTAAAAACTATTGTATTATTATTTTTAATTTTTTTTTTCTAAAACACCTCCTTAAAACTTCAACATAAACTTCACTGTTCTGATTGGCTAACAGCATGCAGCCCCTCATATTCAGCCATTTCTGAAACTCAGTCTGAAGAGAATGAACAAGCACCACAACATTATAAAAGGAAATGTCAGGGTTTACACATAACACACATCCAACACATTGCATCTGAATATATTAAACTGTTAATCTCAAGAACAAATCTTAACACTCACACCCTGTCTACACCGGATGCAATAGAACTTTTTATAACCAATGATTATGTCTACCATGGAAGCTTGGCAGAGTGTCGCATTGCAACGACAGTAAACAGATATCCCATTGCATTTTGCACTGCACGCTACTACTGCTAACAACACAAATAAACGGTTTAGAAAGTTTATGTCGACACGCCTGGTATAGAAAGTGTCAAAGACAGCCTCAAGCCATTGTGTCGCATCACGTCAATGGACATGACTGGTGTAAACATGATGTCAGCAACATAAACTATCAAGCAGTCATGACATTTGAAATATCTATGAACGGATTATTTCGTTTACGTTTTTGGTCGGGTGTAAAAACAGGAAGTGTTTTTAACTGCCCCATCCTTCAACAGCAGTTCCTTTACAAAGCTTGAATCGTATAATGACTGGTTCACAAGCAATCAATATTGATAAAGAGCTGAAAAAAAAAAACAGTATCATCCTGCACTGAATTGTACATTGCCGGAAACACATGAAAATGCCGCAGATGGGCATAAGAACATGTCCACGATGCATTTGTGCTCAAAACAGCAAGAGACATGCAAGCATCTGAATAACAGACAGTGGATTCTCCTCTTCAAAGTTGTAACTTGACACAGTGTCTTTTAAAATCGGCCAAAGATATGTATCAAACGATCAAAGACTTCGGTGTGTGCATGTTTAAATACCAAAATAATTTCAAATAGTCCAGATGCGTCCCCTTTGGTGTTCAGGAATAGTGAGGCCACGGCAAGCCTGTGTTCTGTTATCTCTCACTCTGAGTATGGCGGGGCCAAAAGTGCAATTATTTTAAGTAGGCATTGATGTTTTTGAGCTATAGAGGCGGTCATGAATTAATGTACCTCTAGTGATGTAGGGTAGTCGTGGAAGTAGAGAACAAGGTGTATTTGCAGCTTGGTTTCAATAAATGTTTTTATTGAATTGGGGTTCAAGTTTTGAGTTCTGAAATTTACATTAGGATTTATAGTAGACGTACATCCTTAACCTAAAACTTTAGCACAAACCTAACCAATAGTGTCCTAAAAGATAAATAAGAGGTAAATAAAACAGATACCTTACCCTTAACCATTGCCTTAACCTAAATTATGTAATTCAAGAATATAAATGAGAGGTGAAGAAAACAGACATCTTTCTCTAAACCACTACCTAAACCTAATCAATAGTATTTTAAAATCAAATCAACAGGAAAAGCACATTAACTGAAGCAACCACGTCATTTCATGTCACTTCTATGGCACTTTTAGTTTTGAGCATCCTTGGCGGGGCTCCGAGCTCAACACTGTCAGGTGAGCTTCCGCAGAAGCTAATCATGTGGGAATACCTGTGTAAATGTAGAGTCTGTAATATAAGTGTTAAAATGTATTTTTCTTCAAATTATTTGTTAGAGTAAGATAGTTTTGATATTATAACATAGTACACATAGTGTGCGAGTAATAGTGCAAATAAAAAGTGTTTATAAATTCATAAACAGCCATAGTACTTGTGATCTGTGTTAAAGTGAATAAAACACACAGTTGTTGTAGCACCTCTTATGTTTATTTCACCAGGAAACAAACTTGTTTGTAAAAATTGCATTATAATGACATTCATTCTTTGAGACTAGGTTGCACAAGACACACAAGAACCAAATATCTTTGTCATCATTGATGTCCATTTCTGACAAGACACATCTTATCCTGCTACATTATTATAGATGCGCAAACTTAAATGACAATTGAATTAGATTTGCACTTCAAAAAGGCCCACACTCAGTAATATGGTGTCGACTGCTTTGATCTGAAAAACTGACAAAATCCAGGGAGGGGAATTCCCTTGGATAGAGCAGATTGGGCTTTTTATTGATGTTTTCTGCATATGCATGTAGACTCACTGGGGAAAGAAAAGTTGTTAGAGTTGTCACAAAACTATACCATAAATTACACAGCTTAGACGGCAACATGATCATTGTGGCTAGGAAAACACCACGTTTTTCTTTTTCTTTTATATAATAAAGCACAATTCCCAAACAAAGTATCATTACCATAATATAATCAAAATCTAACCCCATTTCAGTATGAATTTTCCTGTTCGCACACAATTATTAATGTTGTTATTATTATTATTATTATAATTATTAGGGTCAATAAGTCCCTAGGGTCAAAAAATAAATAAAATGTTGGCATGAGAATTAATTATAAATATTTGCAAAATTAGTAAATATCAATATATATGAAAAGGCACATTTTGTTCAGCTCATATGATTTAACCCTGTGAAAACTTTTTGATATTCTTGACTCAAAAATAAATAATTTATGTAAAAGAAAATCATCCTTGAAAAATGTGTTTGAAATATATTTCATTATATTTAATATTTATGATATATATATATATTAATGCTTTTGATAACAATTTATGAAATTAAGTTGTGTTTCCCTGCACCATGTATTCAAGGTGCAAGGAAAGTATTTTAAAACCATTTACTTCACGGTTACACCAAATTAATAAAATCTTCTTTTGTTTTCTTTCTTTGTTTTTCTGGAGGAAAAACTATAAATGTTTAAAAAAATTAATAAAAAAAATAATATTGACCAAAGATTACAATTCTACAAATTGACACATTTGTTTTAAACTAGATCTATAAAATATTTTATAATGTTTATCACCTCAGACATTATTTGTCAATGAACCATGATGATGATGATTATTATTATTATTATTATTATATTTACATTAAAATAAACAAATTCAATTAAGCACAAAAAATAGTAGCACTGTCATTAAAAACATTTAACAATGCAAATTAAATTGAAATCTAAATGGTATCACAAACAGGTTACATTTCTTTAAATAAACTATATATATATGTATATATAGTTTCTTTAAATCATTTTGTATTTTTTTTTTATGAGATTCACCCTTAACCCTAGAATGCAAAAAGTGGTTCAAATTGACACAACGGTGTCTGATTTTTGGAAGATTTTATCAAAAAAATAAAATTTCTCTCCTTGATGAAGACACAACAATTGTTGAAAATGTCATTTTCATATTTCTTTGTCATCGTTTCAAAAAATAAAACACATTTTACTACCTCAAGACTGCATAAAAGTGGTCAGAATTACCTATTTGCATTTAATATAGAATTTTGACTTCACATTGTATTTTTTCTTGTATGTTTCTTCAACCTTTTTAAAAACTTATGACAGATACATTTTGAAGCACTGACATTCAGATATTTTAAATTATGTTTTAAATCAGCTTGCTACAGTAGCAAACTACTTGTAATGTAGCTAGAACATTTACATTAAAGTAAGTTTTGTCTAGAAATATTGTACCTTTTAAACAGATTTTGAAACATAGATATTCAAATATTCAAAATCAGCTAGCAAGATAACTATTAGCAATATATTCTCACATTTACAGCAGAGGAGGCTTTGGAAATGTTCAATGAGTCACCCAATGGCTTTGAAATCAAAATCGGAGTACTCAGATGATGAGGATCCAGAGTACAGACCAGGTTGTGCTTGAGATGACTGCCATTGTGACAAAGTATTGTGTTGTTTGGTGTTTTAATGAGAAGCAGACATGGTTTAGAACAGTGGAGAAAGCTGTTTTCAAAATTAGATGTTTTGAATGTGTTTGTGATAAAGGCTCAGAAAGAGTCGGTTCAGAAAAAGTTGCAATAATTTTCAAGAATACCAAATTTCATATTTTAATTTTAAAACATTAAAAGTGAACAAATGATCAAGAATTAAACATTAAAACAATCGAATTTATAAATTATTGGAGATAAAGATTTAAACACGATACCTTTTCTTGAAAAAAATCTATTGAAACCACAAGGGGTCATTTTGACCCTCTTTATGAATTTGTGTAAGTTTTTTGGTCCATGCATTCTAAGGTTAAGTTAGCCATTTATATGTTGACTTCCCAACAAGTGTATGAACACTATGGCTCTGCAGCACTTTCAAAACATTGCTGTATTAGCAATAGTCTTTTAAATACAGAATGGTTCAGCTAGTTGTATAGAAATTACCCACATCAGCTTTAAGCTTCCTGACATACGGTTTTCTTTATTGTTTCTCTAAATAAGCTCTGTTTGAATGCATTGCTATTATATTTACACAATGAGTCATTAAAATTCCCATCATGTACTTGATTCTAATTCCATATTATTAGTGATACAATCCTGGTTTGCTATAATTTTGAATGCCAATTGCCAAATTTTCAAGGTGATTTGGATGACTCGTTTTGGATTTTGACTAATCCATTCATTCCCGCTGCACATGAACAGCATTTAGGCTGGTTACATTGGGGTATGCATAACTGCTCTTGCTATTACAATAAAGTGACATCATGGAAAGTCAATTATAACCTCCTTTACAGTCCCTTTAATTAGATCATGTAATTATTCATTATAAATAACTTGACCATTATTTCACAATCTGTAGTGGGAATCCCGGTAATTAAATGGCTATAATGGCACGGGTGGAAATATATGCAATTGGTAAACATCAGGAATTCAGATTTCTCTTTTAGTAAGCCCAATAATTGAAGGCTAATGTGGTCGAAGATAAGTAATTGATTAATTAATAGATTTAGTGATGTGGAAACAAAGCAACCAAGTGGATCATATTTCACACCGAATTACAGCTTAATGTTAATACATGTTTATTATGGGGCAACAGGACACACGTCCCTTCTTCATGTGACAAATGTTCAACATATTGCATCCTCGGTGGATTCATTTTCTTACTATACCTTGTTTCCGGAAATGCCAAAAAATATCACAGAAATATTAGGGTGTTTCTTCAACTATATGGGTATTTTTCACCCTGTGGACTTTTAGAAAATAAACTCTCTAAGAACACACTTTTCCCACTCACAATAATTTGTTAAATTTGTCTATGAATAATGGTCAGTAGTGAATATACATGCATCACGGGGGAATTGTGTAATTTTTGTATCATCATGAACATTTCCATCACAATGTCATGTCGACCACATTGTGTTTGATAACCACCACATTCTGTGCATTGAAATAGCATTAGAAACATCCTTGGAGTGAAATGGTAGACTCCTTGTCTTTCTATGGCAAATTCCACAAGTACCACTTTATGTATACTAGGAGTGATTGGATTCACAATAAAAATATTCTGCTCAAAATTTATATTTAACTCCATTCCCCTCTGTTTTTATTTCCTATCCTATAGTTAAAGAATCACATGAATGAATGAATGAATGAATGAAGGTCTAAAAAGGAATGCATATTCCGAAAGTCAACTTTGTAACCATAATCCTGAACATCCAAATCAAAGAATTTCTCCAGGAAGTTGCCAAAACGGTCCATGAGTTTGAAAAATAGCTGTGACCTAGATGTGTCAGGGGTTATGCTCATGTTTCACCCGAACAGAGGTCAGTTGATACTGATGTGAGAAATGGGATTTGTCTCTGGAGTCAAAAGGTGAGCATGAAAGACAGGACAGAAGACTCATGGCAAAGACACACTAACAAGACTCACCTCCACACCAGTATAAAACTGTCAGACCCAATGCATTTATCACATCACAGGTCATTAATGGCACTTCTTTCTTTGGATCACTTTGTTTAAGGAGTGTTTTAGCACAACTGATATATATAATTCATAATGATTAATTATTGTATATTGAAGCTGGAGGCTCTCAGAATTGTTTTGATGGGGTTGTTTGCACCAGCCGTGCATAATCTAAAAAATAGTGTAGTTGTTGCATTAATGGACAACTTACACACAACTAAATATTTTTGGATTGCACCATTACACTTAGAAAGAGATGTTTCACATTATATTAAAAATAGTTCACAGAAAATCACATGAAACTACACAAATAAAACAAATAACCATTTATTCTTATGCAGGCTGTATATGTAATACAAGACAACATGTTAAGTTAACGTGAACATTACTACACTTATATTAGCTATACAATGCTTAACAGTTTATGGTATATTATGTATGAATTAGTTTATTAATTAGAGTATTTATGAAGTTTTAACAATTTTCATTGTAGCCTAATGAAAGGAACATTAATGACACCTATTCATTTAAATATATACAGAACACGATGGTTCTTAATAGTGTACTGTACACCACGCCAGCAAGAAACTTACCCTGAAATACATTTTATATGTTCATGTTGGAATGTAATTAAAAACAGTGTTTTATGTTTATTTAATTTTTTTTATGGAAAAAATATATGTCTTACACATTTTACATATTCACTGGATATAAATGAAAATATATGAATTTTAGAGACCGGGTGCATGTTTTATTGTTTATTTTTATTTATTTATTTTTAAATCACAGTATGCCCACCTCTTCAGACACTACTACACCACTGTGTGTGTGTATATATATATCTATATTACAATTGACAGTTACATGAGGCAAAAATAAATAAATAAAAAGAATACGTGTAAAACAACTGCAAACAACTGCAAGTTAAATCTTAAATGCATGGCTTTTCAACAATAAAGACTGGCTCAATTAAAGCAAACATCCAATTTAGTGACCACAGATCTTACCACTGAATTGCTAAGCAGGGACATCATGTTGCACAGGATTAATTTAGCTAGGTGGGCTCTCTCTGCCCAAGGCCCAATAAGTAGACTATTCATAGAGACTATACCATAGAGTAACCTACTTACTCTAAAACTGTATTTCTTTAAAAGGTATAGTTGTATGTATATCTCATGGTAATTATTTCCTTTCATAGAGCTCCACTCCAAATTGTATCCGGAGCAGATCTCTTAAGCGTACAAATGCAGAGCATGCACCCTATTTCTGAACTTTCACAAACGCAACAGACAAGATTTTCCATGGACTTGGCATGGCGTCTACAATCTCGACATCCATAAAGCTATTTCTCTGTTCAATCATTCAGACTCTGAAGGAGTTAAGTAGGTCTGCTGGTGGGTTATCTCGGTCTCCAGCTGCACTGACCAGACCCCTGGATCCACTAACACCTTCACAGAGCAGATGTGTGTGGCTCCAAAGGTACAGAAAAGGTCTAAAAAAAAACTTTGCTCTATGAATCTATTTACTCAAGATAGCCTGCTTTCTTCCTTGATTCAATTTATTGTTGTCCAAAATGCCCAAAAATCTAATATTTCATATAATGCAGGCTGTGAAAACAATAAACATCTACATCCATTTGGAGGTTTCCATCCATTTAACTTGCCATAAAAATAATTTTGTTATTTCAACTTGATTTTACTCAATTCATTTCCATAAAAGTTGTCAGAAATGTGCAATAAACATATCACTGCAAGTTGGAACATTTGGCATCATTTTGATTTAACTTAAAGTTTAATGCAGCAATTGAACTAATATAAATTATAAGCTATTTCAACATTTACATTTTTAGTGGGTTGCATTTTTTTTATGCCCCATGAACTAACAATTAACAATACTTTTTTCACCACTTATTGGTTGTTGATGTTGATTTCTAAATATACTAATTCATTTTTTAAATGAGAAGTGATATATTTTAACATTATGAACAATGAACAACCGTATATTAATAAATGAACATCAACCAAGATTAATACATCATTTAAAAAAAGTGTTCATTGTTAGTTTTTGATACCTAATGCATTAACTAATGTTAAGAAATAGAACCTGAGTGTAAAGTTTTACAAAAATATACACTGTGGCATAGTGGTTAGAGCCACCTGGCACATTGAGCTGTAGTGTTCGAGATGCAGCTTTGAGTCTGGCCTTTATCATGTGGCAATGCTATCCCCCTCTCTTTCCCTAATAAAATCCTTCCACTCTGCAAAATTACATTTAAAGGTGATGTGAGCAATTTTTTAAAATGTGAATTATTGCATCTTACAATGCAGAGATGACTTTAAGTAAGGTTGATGCCCTGAAAAGTGCAAACACTGTGGTGTTATCAAAACATTTCTCTATTGTTCGTTTATTTATTTATTTATTTATTGAGCATCTTGACCAGCCAAGCATGCAGTTGCAACATTGGCTCAAACAATGGCACAAGTTTGGACAGCCTGATCTCATGAAAACAACATGATTGTGGCAATATTTTTGCTACATGAAATGACGTGATTCATTACATGTTTCGCTACAGTTTTGTGAAATATCCACTGTGTGACGCTAAAAGAAAGTGAAATGTTCTCCCAAACAGATGACATTTTTAAGGTTAATGATATGGAGATTTAAATAAACAAAACCTACCTACCTCCCTACCCTAAACCTTAAACCTAAACCTAACCGATGGTGTCATAAAAGGCAAATGTGAGATGATTAACGCAATAGCTGGAGCAACCACATAATTTCAGGGCATTTTCTATTACACTTTTGTCTTACATGCTTTGATGGACTCATACCTGGTCTTCCACAACAGTAGATCTGTTCTACCATGCAACTGACTCACATTGAAATAAGCTTGTAAATAGATGGTTATGAAATACAAACGTTAAAATATATATCGTCTTTCAAATTACGTGTTATAGTAATTTTTTTTTTGATTTTATAAGGTAGCATTGTGTGAGAGTGAAATGTGTTTATGAACAGTTAATCTGCCTCTTTACTCATTATTTGTGTGAAATTGATAAAAACACTTTGTTGTTGTAGAGCACTGCCTTGACCTGAAAACTACTGTGATATGTATAACGAGACACATAAACCTCATTTAGCAAAAATGTAGCTATTGTAACGTGATTCTGTGAGACCAGGTTAAGTTTGGGCCACACTATTAAATTGTCCAGC
Source organism: Xyrauchen texanus (assembly GCF_025860055.1). Lineage (NCBI taxonomy): Eukaryota > Metazoa > Chordata > Actinopteri > Cypriniformes > Catostomidae > Xyrauchen > Xyrauchen texanus. Next base: position 35,827,257 of record NC_068290.1, read on the forward strand.
CAATGGCAGAGTGTTCAGGTCTGAAGACCTGTTTGAAAACAGTCATTATTTTAAAAAACCTGTTTGAAAACAGCCAATATTATTGCAATTCCCTATGGTGATGTTAATGGCGCAGAAATTACACACTTCACCTTTACAATGAGTTGAATGTCTACATGAGCACATCTGACCCATTCCAAGAAACACTAAAAAGTGATCTGAACACTCTGATAAAGTTCTTGTTTTATAATTCATACGATGAGAGGTTTATAATGTAGTTTGTTACAGAGATCTACAAGAAAATATGCAAGCACGTGGGTTTTCATGGTCTTGCCTTAAGTGAACATGAAAATTGCAGGCTAAACAAACCCACCTACACCATCTGAATGGCATATTAAAATGTTTCTTTAAATCAAAGGGGATCCATAACTGGCTTTTACAAGCATACATTGGTGTGAGCACATTGGAGGAACAGTGTTTTTTAAAAAAGGGACTGTAAATCATTCTCCCGCCTCTTTAGATGGCGCTGCAAGGTTATCTTACTTCAGGCCACTAATCTGAGCAACACATATAACGGGGCTGACAGTGAACTGAGAACTGCAGGAAATCAGAGTGTGCAATTGAGCAGAGCCCATAACCTTTTCAGGAAAAACCTTCCTGCTTTTATCTGGGTGACATTTGACACATCCGAGAATTAAATTTCCAACGTCCACACCTCGTAAATCAAACACTCACACATCAATGTTTTCCCTTTGGAATGAAGACAGTAAAATGTATTAGATCTGATAAGGGCTTTTTAAAAATGTGTGTGTGTGTGTGTGTGTGTATGTGTAGGAGAGTGTTCTGTTATGGATGGAACGTCTTGGAGTCTTGTGTTGTGTTGTTTTTATGGTCCCCTTTGAGGGACAATTTCAATCAAATGGTTGTTCTCGGACCTCAAATCACAAGCCGTCTTGGTTACTATCGTAACCTCCATTCCCTGATGGAGGGAACGAGACATTGTGTTGACGTAGTGACACTAGGGGTTGCTCTCGGGAGGCCCAAACACCTCTGATCTTATAGAAAAGGCCAATGGGAATTGGGGAGTGGAATTTGCATGCCACTCCCCAGGACATACGGGTATAAAAGGAGCTGGCTTGCAACCACTCATTCAGGTTTTGCGCTGAGGAGCCGATACAGGGTCCCAGCCATTTCAGCGGGTAGCTCAGCATTGTGGCAAGAGGGACATAACATGGGCTAGGGCGGAAAGACATCCAGGGTTCACAGTCTTGTGAACTCGCATGGGAGATCCCAAGAGGGAATGAGGCGTGGCCTAGGAAGATTCAGCCTCCTCACACCTCTATGGAACCTGATGATCACGTCGTGTTTCCCGAGGGACTTACTGTCCACCACGTCGTGCTGCGCCACAACAGCGTGTCCGCTGCACGAATGATGTCACCCGGTATGGGAGTGGCCCACAACGACTTCAGTCGCTGCTGACTCCAGAGGAGGAGACAGCAGGAGAGTTACGGCATGTGACGTGAGCGTAAACCACATTGTCAGTTTATATACACTACCTTCACCTTTTTGTCCACGTGAAGCCTCCACAGGGCCAGCAAAACTGGCAGCAACTCGAGGCAGTTGATATGCCAATGCATTCATGGCCCTGTCCAGGAGCCCGTGACCGTGTGCCCGTTGCCTAACTTGGAGGCATCTGTCGTAACAATGACATGCCTTTATACTTGCACTAAGGGGACCTCTGCCTGCAGAAATGCAAGGTCCATCCAAGTGCTGAACATGTGGCGGCAGATCGGCGTGAGTGCCATGCGATGCGTACCGCGGCACCATGCCCATCTCAGGACTCGAGTCTGATGCCAGTGCTTGAGCGGTCTCATATACATATAGCCCAGGCGTGACTGCTGCTAAATATGCCATATGCCCCAGGAGCCTCTGAAACTGTTTCAGTGGGACCACTGTTCTCCACCTGAAAGACTTCAGGCAGTTCAGCACCTAATGTGCGTGCTCGTTCGTGAGGTGCGCTATCATAGATACTGACTCTAACTCCATCCCGAGAAAAGAGATACCATGAACTGGGGAGAGCTTGCTCTTTTCCCAGTTGACCAGAAGCCCCAACCGGCTGAGGTGCCTGAGCACCAGGTCCCTATGCGCACACAACAAGTCTCGAGAATGAGCTAGAATCAGCCCGTCGTCGAGATAATTGAGGACGCGAATGCCCACTTCCTTTTGCAGGGAAGGGCTGATTCTGCGGCTTCCATAAATTTGCGAGGCAACAGGGACAGACCGAAGGGGAGGACCTTGTACTAATACGGCTGGCCCTCGAAGGTGAACTGAAGGGGTCTGTTACGAGGTAAAACCGAGATGTGGAAGTACGTGTCCTTCAGGTCTACCGCCGTGAACCAATCTTGATGCTGGACGCAAGACAAAATATGCTTCTGCGTCAGCATCTTGAACGGGAGTCTGTGCAAGGCGCGGTTCAGCACTTGCAGGTCCAAGACAGGTCCAAGGCCTCAACCCACCGCCTTCCTTTGGCATAATGAAGTAGTGTCTGTAAAACCCCTTCTTCATCTCGACTGGAGGGACAGGCTGTATCGACCTCCACACACTGAGCAGTGCCGTTCTGGCGTCAGCTTCCTGCAGGGGGCTCTACGCTGGGGCCGGGCAGTCGGCCCGGGCTGCAGCGGAGCCGGTGACGTCACCTCACGGGGACGCACTTGGACCTTGAGCCACGCTGGGGCAGGATGTGTTGAATAGCCTCCGTCTGCTTCTTGATCGGTCACTGTGCACAGCTCCTGCATCACTATGCTGGATAGGCCATAGTATGAAGGGCGGAGGTGGCCTATCCAGCTGCACTGTAAGCCTTGGTTGCCAAGGACAACGTGGACTTACAGGCCTTGGACGGGAGTCTCGGGTAATTCCTCCAGGTGGTGCCAGTTTGCAGAGTTACTACATCACTAATGTCACTACATCGACACAACGTTAAGTGAGTGACAGATAGGGAACAGAAACATTTTAAACATTAAAAACCACATGTCTTGCCCTACAGTGAGACACAACAACCAATTTTCTTGGTGAAACATTGAAATGTGGTACTCATGGAGGCAATGTCTGGGGTGTGTGTGTCAAGTCTGGGGTGTGTTTCCCAAATAACAAAACCACCATAGGATGATGCATCGTTGTAGAAATGAACTAATTCGTAGTACATATATGGCACATCCATCATTCAAACCATGTTGGTTCAACAACATAGAGCTGTCGTTTATGATGTTGTGCAGGGGGTGGAGTAATAACTGAATGAATATTAAATTATAAAAGCTGTGTTCTCCCATAAAAACCTGATGAAGCTCTTTCCCTTAAACAGCCTTTAATTCCTTAAACGGCTGCATTCACATCTACGTGACGTTTCAGAACACTGCATTTAAGCAGTTTTCTTAACACAAAACTTTGCGATGCTGTTTGCGAATGCTGTTTGCGAATGTTCATTGTAACTATGGTTTTGGGAAACACCAAATCGTTGAACTATGTCGGTAATGACAGAACTTGCAACCATAGTTGGCTGATGCAGCTATTGAGAAACTCACCCCTGGCTGATTTCATAAATGAGATTTGAAACCTACTGCCGAGGGAATGATTTCAATGTCTGTTTCTACACACAAAGCTACCATATGTCTTTAGAAGTCTTTGAATACAGCACAAGTCATATGAATGTCTTTTATGGTACTTACGTAATTTTTGTAGTTTTTGAAGCTTGGAAGTAAGCAATATACCATTCATTGACATTTTATTGAAAATATAGGACACTCTGCTTGGACATCTTGCAGAGTATCTCATTCTTGTGTACCACAGTAGAAAATCATGCAAGTTTAAAACAACATGCCGGTTTAAATTTTTGGGGTAAACCATTCCATTAATAACTGTCAAATGTTAATCACATAGTGTACACATATTTGCTTTGCCCAGAAGGCATATTATTTTCCAAAACAGTAATTTGAATCTGAATGGGCCAACTAGCTTGATCTATATTGTACTGCCATCAGTTTGTCATCAGTTTGTGCAGTTTTTCTTCATGCTTTCCCCATCTCTCTCTCATGTATTTCATTCCTTACCAGCTGAAATGGCAGCATTTGTCAGAAAAATGGCATGCCTCCAATCAAACGTCCTTCCCCATGACATCTAACGGTCATTTGGAGGCTTTTATAGTGCTGGTGTGAGGTGGGATCGTGTCAGTGCTCAGGTGGTGAGTGATCTGGGACTCACTGCTTAGAGGTTTTACCCTCGGTGTCATGGACATAGTTGTCAACATAAGTGACCCTGATTGATGTCTGGACAGCGTTGAGGATTGCTGCAGAAAATGCCAAGGTTTATAAGGTTCTCCAGGACTGGCATAAGTCATTTTGTTTTTGCTTAGATATTCAAATAAGAAGTGATTTATGGAATGGCAGAAACTTTAATAGCTCTACTTTAGGAAACAAAGATCATGATCTGAGTATAAAGCTTTGTGTATATTTAATAGAACTCGAGCACAAAATCAGATGCTGGTTTATTTTATATTAAAGAGTGTTACAACCCTAGTTTGATATACAGAGACAATATTAAATAAGCCATTCATGGGTTGAGTCCCCCCAAAAACACTAGCACATTTAAAACTTTGCTTTGCCCAAAAAGTAGTGTTTTATAGTGCATATATATGTGGTTGTGTTCTGTGTGGTTGCTTGAACATAGGTGGTTGCTAGGGTGTTCTGAGGTGTTGCAAGTTTGTTGTTTACTGGCCAAATTCAAAATATCTCAAGTCAATAATTCTCTATGCTATTCTGGTCTCTCCTTCAATATTAGTCTATACATTTTTTATTTTTAGTTTTATTGTCCACCAGGCAACAACTATAAGTCCAATTGTTTTGAAAAGTAATAGAATATCCTTAACTGTACACTATAATGTATACCAATCAGTCTGCTGGTTGAATGCAGATGGGGAAAAATACTTGAGTCTTGAGAGATGTTAAATTTAATGTTTCCATATGTCTGTTGGTGACAGACTGACAAAACATGACTCTATGGAGATGTGCATTTAATAGCTTTCATTGATGTGTCTCTTGCGTAAATGATGGATCAAATCACATGTACTGTGAATAATTTCCAATCATCAGCACAGTATTTCTCAGAAGTACACCATTAAATATGAGAAAGTTACAGTATATTAACGCTGTCTTTGTCTCAGTTATGAGACAGCTAGCACCAAAATAACCACTTTCAAAAGTATCCTTGTAATGAGGTGTTAAAAAGTGTATGTGGTGTGTGCAATTGTAAACAAACAATGTTTAATTGAATGTTATTTACAAGCTCTGTACCATTGGTTTTTTAACTAGTGGGTTGCAACACAAAAATGGGTCTCAGGTCTGTTCTATAAGGGTCTTGGACAGCAGGAAATAACAATGCTCCCTGTAAATGCAAAACATAATAATAAAAAAATATGGGAACACTTTACAATAAGGTTCAATTTTTTAACATCAGAAAAGGCATTAGGTATCATGAACTAACAATGAAAAATATAGTATTGCAGCATTTAGTAATCTTGGTTAACCTAGTGCAACCCTGTAACCAGTAACCTAATGAAGATTTTACATTGAAACTGTAAAATGCTCAGTTTCAATTAAAATATCCAATAATCACTGTGCATTATAACATTGAGACAATGGTAATCAGTACATTGATTATGAATTTATAATGTATAATTGTATTTTAACATGATTAGCAGTGACTTCATGATGCTGGCCAATACTTTGAATCATCATTATTTATGCAAATTTCTGTTGTAATGTAATTGAGTCAACATCACAAGCTCATGTCTGGGACCTGTTGCGCTCTTGTGAGCACACACAACACCACCGCAGCTTTTTATAAGGGAACGTCTCTGGTTACTTTACTGTAACCCTTGTTCCCTGAAAAAGCAGAACGAGATGCTACGCTTCATTGCTGCACTGAGGGTGTCGCAGGACTGCCCTTCAGATAAAAGACCTGATGAAGCACCTGTGGCACATCTATTGATAGCCCTGCTATTGGCACATTCTGATGATGTCACCAACAGAGGCTATAAATTCTAGTCAATTTTATTGATGTATTGCACACATATTCACAGCTGGTCACTCCTAAAAGACGTTCCCAAAGCACTGAATCAGCGCAGCATCTCGTTCCGCTTTTTCAGGGAACAAGGTTTACAGCAAAGTAACCTGAGACGTTCTGTATATATCCTGGAACCATAGTAAGAACCATTTGGCACGATGGTGGAAAAGTGGCTTAATTCTTTATTTACATTTGACAATTTTGGTGCTGTGTTAGGTTTCCACTTAATGTCCAATGTAAAATCTGGGTCCTGATTAAAAAAAACTGTTGAGTATCATTGCTCTATATGACAGGTTAACTCATGCACCCTTGCATGCATCCTTCTTTCATACTTACTATACTACCTGGCCAGCTTTACAAAACACCTCCCATTCACAACAGTACATGCACATGTAGTGACTGCCCATATATCAGGGGATACACAATCATTAGTCACTGAGCTCTCAAACACCAGGAATGAATTTTCCACTAGCAAAAGTGTGAAATTGTTTAGTTAACTGGAAACTGTTCTGGCCTTCTCTCTGAAAACTTAAAGCACAAGCTCTTAATACAGGAGGCATTTTTCTTATTTTTAGAACATTCACTTTGTCACAGCCTTTGATTTCTTTATTGTTTCCCCTTTTCCACCATTGTCCTTGTCAGAGTAAAAATAGAATTTGCTTTTATTTTTTGATCTCCAGCAATTTATCTGAAATGATTGCTGTTTTGACATTATATATCCAGACAAGGATACAGTGACCTCAGTCACACTTTTACACACTTTACTGGTCCGGTTCAAGCACATGAGAAAGGGCAGCCAGTTAGCATCACTCAAAACCCCTGTAGTCTGGACATTAGAGCAGAGGGGGTCACGGAGGAGCTTCATTTGTTTAGTGCAGGTCACTCTTAGCTGGTAGTCTTTGCCTTGACCTGCTCTAAAAGACACATTTAAGTGCCTGAGAGAGAGAAAAAGCAGGAAAGTGCATTTATTTACCCAGAGAAAAACTGTATTACTCAGAGGTAGCCCTTTCATAGCTCAGAAGATGTAATGGGTTGGTTCATGTAAAGTTATATTCAATTTTACAACTTTGTTGCCATGACAATGTAATGCTGTAAACCCCTAAAATAAAAAAACTCAAATAATACACTAATTCTAGTAAAATACACGTTTACACCTTAATGACGCCTACACTCTTTAAAGAGAAGGAGGGACGAGTTAAAATGTTTATTTTGTGTTAATCAACATTATGCTACAAATGCTGTCTATTGAGCTTATCTTGTATTGAACCCAGAATATGCCTTTAACCTCTTTAACTCTGTGGCATTTTTGGGCTGCTCACTGCCATTTTTTTCATGCTCAAATTTAAAAACGAACCATTTACACATACTGTGGACTAATCTGAATTCTTGTCTATAGACATTCAGTCAAATTTTCAGTTCATGCACCACCTCTATTTTTTAATCGAATATCTTGGCCTCAGAGTGGACTAGAAGCTCAATCTAAGTGTAATTAGAAAGCTGAGATCCTCCCCTTAGTGTTGATGTACATTTTACATAATAGTCAGTAACATATATTTCTGATGATTTGTTTAGCATGCTTTTCTTGCTGGACCACATGTTTTGTTCTGGACATCTAAGATATAACATTGGATTATTCACACAAGCAAGCTCACAGACAAGTATAAAAAATGGCAATTATTTTAGAAAACTGCCTAAGGTAAAAGCAGATATAAAGTTTTTAGCTTTAAAGTTTATCACTTACAACAGCAGTGATCACAGCATAAATGACGTTTGTATTTGAACATTTTAAGCTTGAACTTTTTCTGCGACACAGCACCGGCGGGTCCGGAACGTTGAAGAGTTTTCTCTCCATTCAATCTTATTGCTGTCTTGTGAAAACAATTAATATATCAAATATATTTTTGCTGTTTGAACCGTTCATCCAAAAATTTAAATGCTGTCCATCATTTACTCACCTCATATCATTCAAAACCCACATGACTGTCTTACTTAGACAAAAAGACATTACTTTCAGGCAAGTTTTTCATAGCAAGATCAGTAAATTTCAGTAAATAATGAATTCAATGTCCGTCTGTTCTGTTCTCACACAATCATATTGCTTCAGAAGACTTGAAATAGAGTGCATGAGTTGTATGGACAACTTTTATATTGCTTCATGCTTACCAACCACTTTCATTGCATGAAAAAAAGCAGCTTGAACATTCTTTAAAAATTCTCCATTTGTGTTCTACAGAAGAAAGTAATACAGGTTTGAAACAACCCAAGTGTGAGTAAATGATGACTGAATCAATTAATTAAATGATTCAGTCTCAGATTTGAGCTCAATATTTCAGTTGTATAACATCTTGTCTTCATGCATATAGTACACTGTGGTTGTGTGTACATGTCGACAGAGCTCACCAATCTGTGGTCAGTCTCTAAATAAGGGCTTTGTGGCTTAATCTTGCCATGATGCAGACAGAAATAATGTATGTAAATGCAAACTCTTCCTCGGGTGAAATGTTACATCAAATCACCTCAAAGAGATTTGTTTAATCTCCTCATTTATCTGCCTAGCCAATCAGATAAGCAACTCCTGCAGGGCTCTCAGTACAAGTTTATTTCTGTTCATGTGGATCCGTGCTTGACTCTTTTCAACATCTCACCATGGGGGAGAGGAGAGATGGAAGATAATTTACCTAACTGGACAGAAGATACAAGCTAGAGCTAAAGCAGACCTCAGCAAATGCATAATGGCATCTTAGAGGAATAGTTCAATTATGTCATTCCTTATGTTCAGTTTTGGGTATGATCTGATTACAAAGGAATACAGATACTGTAATATTTTACTTTTTTTATATATAGTACTTTTTAAACTAATTAATTGACGATGATGAGGAAATAGACATTATGAATATTTTGAACAAAAAAAAAAACATTTTATTACTGTTAAAAGTGTTTAAAACAGTTACTTAAAAGTAATTAGTATTGTGATTACTTTCTCATAAAGTAATCAATAAAGTAATCTAATTGCAGTTTTAGCTAAGTAATTGGCAATATGTAGTGGATTACTTTTAAAAGTAACTTACCCAACACTGCTCATGTTCAAAACTTGTATGACTTTCTGTCTTCAACTGAACACAAAAGAGGTTTGGTAAAATTTTCAAGCTGCTCCTTTCCTTGCAATGAAAGTGAATGGAGACTGAGCTCCAAAAATGACAAAAAGCACCATAAAAGTAGTCAATTAAAATTGTGTGCTATTTTCCATGTCTTCTGAATCTATACAATGGTTTTGCGTGATCAACAGATCGAAATAAATCATTATTTTCTGAAAATATTCCCCTTTGCCAAAGTCAATAGTTCTTGCTTGTCTCAGCATTGACTTCAAACCTGGCAAATCTTGACATGCCAAACTTCAAATAAAGGTTTGAAAAGACATGAGGTGAGTAAAAGATGATGTAATTTTAATTGTTTAAACAATTCCTTAAAAGGAGAATTAAGCACAAAATATTCAGTTAGATTTTTCCTGTGCAGTTGATTTTAAGAGTTTTTAGTGTAATGTTTGTAAATGGAAACCGTATATGTCAGGGTTATGATAGTGTGTAGGCTGCAGGCATTTAAGATTTTTTTAAAGAGTCTTTCAGAGGGTACCAGTGAAAAATAATAAGATATTGAGAGGTAAAGCAAGTTAAAGCAAAAGCTTGTCTCATTGGTGATCGATGCATGAACCATATAAACCATTAAAAATGCATATCAAAGAGATATGAATACATCTCATCAAGGTCCAAACCTAGTGAAAAAACAATAATTCAGCATTTGTCCATTTTCACACAATTTACTGAAACACTGAATGCAACACTGGGATCAATACAGAGTTACAATAAAATAAGATGTGTGACACTTGCAGTTCTAATAACATTCCGGACATGCTCCAGCTAAGCCCTGTAAATATCTCACTTTATACTTCATATAAGCTTTACTTATCAAGAGCCCATACCAACTGGAGTTTCAAAACACATGTATTGGTCTTGTAAAAGATTTATTACCATGATTGGTAGTAATTAAACTTTCACTGATACTTCAGTGAACTCCTTTATAAAGAAAACTTGTTGAAGGTAATTCTTTTGACTTTTGCAAAATACCTTAAGATCACAATTTAAAGAATGTTCCACCTTTTTCATTCAATGTTCTATGAAGACATACTGTATCTTTCAGCACTCAAACATTTTCTCACTAGCACCAAAATACTGTGTATTTAAACTAAACTGCATAGACATCTCAATCTGATATTCTTGAATTTCAGATGTCAGATCCCCGAAAACATTAACATACTCTATGACCGTCCACGTTTACACCTTAATGACGCCTATCAATTATTCAAAAAGGTGGGCCATTTAACATGCACTTAAAGGCACAGTTGCAAAAACAAAATTACATGTTTAAATGTAAGAGTCAGAGAGAGGATGGACAATGGTTTTGGTTTTGGGGGAAAAAATAACTAATATCATTATTGGACCTTTAGGAAAAAAACTAATTAAACTGACATGACCCCTCTAAGGTAAATGACTTATGGTGCCTTGATCCTAACAGTTAATATAATAATAATATATAGTCATTTGTATATTTAATATAATATAAACTGTGTGATGTAAAATTATAATTGCGTGATATAAACTCACAATTGGTAGATATAGAGCCCTATTTTAAGATCCATAAGCCATAAGTGCAAAGTCAATAGGCATGACCATTAAGTTTTGTTATTTTCGTAAAACCATGCACTAAGTCTAGGCAAAAGTGGGTTTGGTGAAATAGCGCACAATGCTCTAATGGGCTGGGTGAAGTGCAGTTTAATTAGGAAGTTCTGTTTATTGCTGTGTATACACCCTGCTTTATACTCCATTCCCTCAAGCACCAGCTAAATAAACAGCACATTCATAGGAGAGTACATTCATAACAAGTTGGTAGTGTAAATGGACTGTTTGAAGACTGTAGAATAGACTGAAGAATAGAAATATGGACTTACATAAATTTGTGCATTAACTGAGTACTTGTTGAAGTAAGTAAGTAAGTAAGTAAAGTTTATTTATAAAGCGCTTTTCACAGATAAAATCACAAAGTGCTGTACAGGAGGATAAGTAAAAACAAACAGTATAAAATGTATATACATATGTAAGATTAAAGTGACACTGGTAAAAACCCATCAACCAAAAGCCTTATTAAATAAACATGTTTTCAGCGCCTTTTTAAAAGAGGCAACAGTGTCTGCCAGACGCATGGACAGGGGCAGGGCGTTCCACAGTCTGGGAGCTACAGACTGAAATGACATGTCCCCTCGGGTCTTATAACGAGTCTTAGGGACTGCAAGCAAGTTCTGGCCAGAGGACCGGAGAGTGCGGTCAGAGGAATACAACTTCAAAAGGTCCAGGATGTAATGTGGGGCCTGACCATTTAAGGCTCTGAAAGTCAGCACTAAAATCTTAAAATCAATCCTGAATTTTACAGGGAGCCAATGGAGATCCATTAAGACTGGTGTTATGTGAGACCTTCGAGGGGCACCTGTTAAAAGTCTAGCAGCAGAATTTTGAACAATTTGCAATTTGTTCAAAGCAGACTTATTCAGACAGATAAAAACAGAGTTGCAGTAGTCAAGTCTTGTTGATACTGAAAGCATGAATTATTATTTCCAGATCTTTCTTTGATAACATTTTGCTGAATTTTAGAGATGTTCCTAAGATGATAAAAACAATTTCGGACGAGCTGTTTAGAGTGTGTCTCCAAAGACATGGCCTGGTCAAACACAACCCCAAGGTTTTTGAGGCTGGATTTGACAGAGCGGCCCAGAGAGCCAAGGTGCTGTTTGATCAGCGGGATCTTATGGTCTGGGGCAAAAATCAGAGTTTCAGTCTTGTTTGGGTTTATCTGTAAATAGTTTGTGGCTAGCCATTCTTTGATGGAGGACACACACTCTAAAAACATAGACAAACGATGAAACTCAGACTCGTTAAAAGAACAATACAACTGGACATCATCAGCATAGAAATGGTATGATACATCCTTGAAACAACCAATAATTTGACCAAGTGGCAAAATGTACATTAAAAACAAAATAGGACCCAAAACTGAACCTTGTGCCACTCCACAGGACAAAGTGGTCACATCAGACTGTACATTGTTCACAGCAACATTAAAGGTTCTGTCATGAATATAGGAAGAGAACCACTGAAGGACAGATCCTGATAGTCCCATCTCATTATGAAGCCGATTGATCAGTATACAACTCAGAATTTTGAGTTGATCCACAGTGTCAAAAGCAGAAGTCAAATCAAGAAGTAAAAGAACAGTGTAGCGGCCAGAGTCCGCTGCCATCATCACATCACTAGAGACTTTGATAAGGGCTGTTTCAGTAGAATGTAATTTTCGAAAGCCAGATTGAAAAGTATCAAACAGGTTGTGCTGCTCCATAAAGGAGGTCAGCTGGCATGCCACTACTTTTTCCAAAATTTTGGAGATAAATGGAAGTTTAGATATGGGCCTATAGTTTTTAGGTTCTGAAGGGTCAAGATTGGGCTTTTTAAGGATCGGATTTACCACAGCGTGTTTGAAGTAGTTGGGGACTGAGCCAGATCTAAGTGACAGATTAATTATTTTTACCACACAAGGGCCGACAATATCAAACAATTTCAATAATAGATTTGTTGGAACAATGTCAGTGGGGCTCGAGGGCGGATGTGACATGAATGTGACATGATCCTTTTAAAAGCATGAAAAATGTGGTTCAGGATATTGATGTAGGGTCTGTTAAATTATAGAATTTGTAAGTATTATTAATCATTTACTTATTTACTGTGATTGTATCAGAACACACTTCACGTCTACCAGTTGATTTGGAACAAGAAACATTTAAACCAAAAATATATATATAAAAAAAATCAAATTACACTTTAAACAAAACAAAATCAATTAAAAAAATACAAATTGGATGAATACATCATACCAAATCCAAACAATTTACTCTCTCCAACTTCTTCAACCGGCCACTTTAGCTGTGATCTAAAAATTACTCTTCAACAAATATACCAATACAAATTAGATCATAAATAACAAATGTAAATATAAACATAATAATAATAGTAGTAATAATAATAGAAAAATAAACCATGACATACATATAGTTTAACACATATCTCATACATTTTTGTTTCATAAAAGGGCTACAACAGTGATTGTCATGGATATCATTCGATGTTCCACTATATTTTCAGAGTTTGGACATTAACTTTATTACAGCCTGCTGTTGGAATCTCCAAACTGCAAATGCAAGAACTGAATTTGGACTTTGAGCTGAAATCAGATGTGGTATTGAAACATTTAAACACAATGACCTAAAATTTCTTAGATAAACAGCCAGTTGTGGTTTGCGCCTCTTCATTTACATGATATACACTCACGGATAAGAGTAAAAACTCCAACTCATGCCCACTTGTGCTCTGCGCCTGCACGAAAATTGCTCTTAGTATTAGCACTCTCATGAAACTGGGAGAAGACGCAGTGCACGGTCTTTGCAAGTAGCATTGCACTTTGTGCTCTTACAAAAATAGAGCTCAATACAATTGTAAGAAATCAAGTGGCAATTGTGATATTAAATCTTCCAACTGCAAATTTATTTCTTGTAATTACTAGATTTAAACATTTATTTTATTTAATTTATATCAAGCAATTATGAATTAGTATCTTGCAATTTAGTCTTTGTTTGAGTTATAAAATTGTGAGATATAAACATTATCTAATTTGTTTTATTATTATAACTACTATAATTTGAAATTCTTAGCATGAAAACATGCAAAGAAATTGGCATAAAGACGGTTGCTAAACAACCATCCACAAAGACAATATGAAAATCCTTACAAGTTAGTGGAGAGGGACAGTCCTAGTTTTTGCTTATATACTGCTAATCTAACAGACACTTTTTAATGTCAGATGTGTAATTGATCTCTATGCTTCCCTTTCAGCTCTGCAGTGTTGTTACAACAGCACCATCCATCTGCACAGTAAGAGAATGTTCTGTTTCATTCCTGAGACTGAAGTCTGTCTGTGTCTCTGTTTGAGTCTGGTTAACTTTACACAATGATGTCATGTTATAATGCATGCTAAACAAACTCTCTCTGCTGAGTTGTATATCTTTACATTCTAAATTGCTGTCACATACCTCTGTTTCTAAGAGTTGTGAAGTGTTTCATTCACACTTATCCTCTGTTAGGAAAAAAAAAATATTGATACAGAACACCATTATAACACTTGCCAAAAACAGGTGTTTGTATCTTAGAATGTTTGAAGTTATTTTTTCATCTGTGAATTTTGAGATGAAAAATACAGGAACAAAGAGACATTTTAAAAACATTTTACAGCCCCTGTCACTGCGGATAGTGAGAAATTGATTGTCACATTGTTTGATATTGTTTGTCACATTCATTGTATATATATATATATATATATATATATATATATATATATAAGAATTAGGAGCACAATGTGTGTAAAAATGTATCTTACACATATAATAGTTCTCACTTCAAGAGAATATATATATATATATATATATAGTATCACAATGGGGTGTCAGTCAAAACACCATGATAAGTGCATCAGTTTATTTTATGACCAATGCCAGTACATAAAGAATGAATTAGTGCATTGACTTCATTGGAGCAACACGTTGGCATTATCATTCACGCAGCAATAGCACCAAAAATAAATGTCCCTGGAGATTGAAAGAGGAACAAAGGAGCTTCTGCAATGCTCAAGCAAACACATTTTAATGGCCTTTTATTACTAGCAATGAGTTGAAACTGTTAATAGTTGGCAGGGCTTCTATGAAATAGAGAGATCCCACTTTTTGGTAACATGGTTGTGAAAATTACTAGTGTTGGGTTCGAGTCCACCTTAGTCAAGTCTGAGTCAAGTCCGAGTCTTTAAACAGTCGCGCTTCTCTCATAAAAGAGTTGATTTCTCTGAAAGTGTTTATTTTTCCTCTAAAAGAGTTTGTTTTTTGGTAAAGAGCAACATACACAAGCGGGCATTTAACGTCCTTTTCAGGACACGTCTTTGTAAAGATGCCCTTCCGCCGCTGTGTAGTTCCTGGATGTGGTCCGTATCTCTCCAGATCCGACCGTCATAGATGCTGCCTCGTGTGCCTGAGTAGCGATCACACCGAGGCAGCGTTTGTGGATGGTTCATGTTCTTACTGCGAGGACATGACCATAGCAACGTTGCGGTCACGGCTTTCTTTTCTCAAAACGCCAGCTGCCCCCTCGTCGCTCCTTCTTCCCACGGGATTGAGGACGACCTGGCTGGTGATGGAGGTGATTTGGGGACGGCAGCGGGCTCGGTTTCGCCGGGCACAGCCCCACGATCCACCCGCCCCCCGGCATGCTCGTTTGCTTCCGTCCGTGCTCGGGATGACACCGGCTCGCTTCACGGCCGGTTTGCCTCATCCCTGGAGCCAGGTCTGGATGACGACATCGCCACTGTATCAGAGAGCGTTCAGGAGTATTATGCTGAAGACCTGACCAGACTCCCATCCTCGGGCCAGCCCACCCAGTCAGAGTCTGACAAGCAGATGGCCGACATGCTTTCCCGGGCCGCTGTGAGCGTGGGGTTGGACTGGAACCCACCATCCTCCCCCCAACCCTAGCGGCTTGATGATTGGTACCTCGGCTCCAGGCACCGCTCTCAGTCATGCCAAGCCCCTCCTCCCGGTACCTTTCTTCCCGGAAGTGCATGATGAGCTGATGAGTTTGTGGAGGGCACCTTTTACTGCCCAGAACCGACCTCCTCGCTCATCCGCTCTTGCTACCCTGGATGGCGGGGCGGTCCACGGGTACATGGAGGTCCCTCAGGTGGACAGGGCGGTTGCGATCCACCTGTGTCCCGAGAACACAGCCACCTGGTGGGACCGTCAGGTACTCCTCTCCAAGGCCTGTAGGACTATGTCGTCACTGACAGCGAAAGCCTACTGCGCCACTGGACAGGCCGCCTCAGCATTGCATGCCATGGCTCTCCTGCAGGTACACCAAGCCAGAGCACTCAAAGAACTGCACCAGGGTAGTCCGGCTACAAAGGTCACAGTGCAAGCACTCGGGCAGGCGATGGCCATCGACAACTTCGCCCAGCAGTTTCCGCCGGTGAGGAAACAGACGGAGGCCATCTCACACATTATGCCGCCCCGGCACCAAAAACTTGCAGTCCCGGTTCCCTGGACGCGGCCATCTCGCCCCCGAACCCACCACTGCCCAGCACTGATGAGTCATGAGGACGTCCCTACAGGACCCCCTCCTCTGTCTACAACCCACCCCCTGCCGGGTGCATGGAGCAATGTAAGTGCTTTGAGCTTTTTCTCAGCTCCCAAGCCTCGGGATGCGTGTTTGCCTCTGGATGCACTATTACCTACCCCCACCCCCCCAACCCACTCCTCTGCGAGGCCCCACCCGGTACGTCCAAAACAATCGTCCCGTTAGTGCCCCTTGCACGGACCCTAGATGCATGGCTTTTACCATCCGACTCGGCTATGCGATTTAATTCGCCCGGCTCCCGCCTCATTTCAGCGGTATTCGCTCCACTCCGTTGCGAGGCGAAAATGCCACATTGCCACTCTGCTACTCAAGGACGCGATAGAGCCTGTCCCTCCAGCTGAGATGAAGAAAGGTTTCTACAGCCCTTACTTCATCGTACCCAAAAAAGGCGGCGGGTTGTGGCCAATCTTGGTCTTGCGAGTTCTCAACCGGACTTTACACAGACTCCCGTTCAAAATGTTCACGCAGAGGAGAATTTTAACCTGCGTTCGGCATCAAAATTGGTTTGCGGCAGTAGACCTGAAGGACGCGTACTTCCACATCTCCATTTTCCCTCGACACCGACCCTTCTTATGGTTCGTGCTAAACTGCCAGGCATATCAGTACAAGGTCCTCCCCTTCGCCTTTCCCAGGTGAGCCAGCAAGCTCTCGCTCCCTGGATGATCTTCCTCCCTAGCCCTCTGGCCGCAGATTCAGTGGAGGAATTCACCGCCAGAGCCACCACGAGTCGAGTGCTCGTGTTGGGCTTGGGCTCCACAGGCATAGTTCCCGCTTCAGGCAACTCCCTGTGATGTATTTTGCACGGCACGGTCTCCCCCCCCCGCTGGCAGGACCCACGTCTCCCTTGGGCAGCCTCGCTGCCCCCGGTCACCGTGTCTGTAGCAACTCCTCCCTTGCAGGCAGGATCTACCACCGCAACATGTCCACGGGTGGCCTGACAACCCTCGTGTTTATTAGCCACAAGTTACCTCCCCCCAGTTTGGGCAGGTCGTGGTCACCGCAGGGCATTTTCCCCCTGAAAGAATAGGAATGGGAAAGGACTCCTTCCCCGACGCATCTATAGCGTTAGGATAGCCGGCTGGCTCCCGTGCAAGTCATATCGCCTGTTTCCGCACGGGTATGTGGAATCTAAGATCTGTATATGACACCTTTTATTGGGGGCTTTGGGGAGGGTTACGTGCACCTGACCCAGCTGCTTATAGCATGCAACAGCCTGCTTGCACCTGGCTCGGCAGCCATGTAACAAGGGTTAGTGAATGCTGTTTTTAAGTGGGACCCCTTGTGTCACTACAATCGACACATCGTCGAGTGAGTAACAGAAGGGGAACGTCATGGTTACTGTTGTAACCTCTGTTCCCCTATGGAAGGAACGAGATGTTGTGTTCCCCTTGCCACGTCACTATCCCTACCACTGTAATGCACCATAACTGTATTCTCGGCTCCTCAGTGAAAACCTGTCTGGCATGCTCTCGCCCGCTCCCTTTATCCCCGTATATCTGGGGGGGGGGCATGCAAATTCTGTCTGCCAACTTGACATTGGCCTTTTCTCAAGTTCAGAGGTACGCAATGCTCTCAGAAGAGACCCCTTGTGTCACTACAATCGACACAATGTTTCGTTCCTTCCATCGGAGAAAGGAGGTTACATCAGTAACCATGATGTTATATAGCAGTCTCCATAGTACCATTCAAGCATATTGGTTGACTGAGTGTGCCACTCTGCAGGTGTGTTTGCTCAGCACGGCGAAACAAACTCTGGCTTCATCTACAATATCAGGCGGTGCTACAACTGTTGAAGACAGAGTACAAAGTAATACATACAAAGACACTATTTGTATTTATTTATTTTGTTTATTGCATCACAAATCAAATGCCATGGACTCGGCTGGACTCCAGAGTCCCAAAGGCTCGAGACCGAGTCAAGTCCCAACTCTAAAAATGACTGTAGAAAAAGCATATAAAATACACAATACAGCTCTTTTAAATTAAGTTCTAAATGTAAGTTCGGAAGGAGCTTGATCATCTAGGCTTGCCAAACATATCCCAAGGATATATAAGCAGCTGCTTCCCTCGCTCCTGCAAAGATTCTTCTGGCATTTGTCCCCGCCCACTCATCTACAGCACACCACACTTCCATGGCTCTCTACACAATGAGCAAGCTTTTCCTCAAACGATAAGTTGTTCCTCATCTCAAGTAGCATTGCTGTTTTACAGGAACTTCTACAGCAGCTCACTATACTAAGTCTAACCATTTTCAGCTTTTTTACATTTCTATCTTCTTTATCCCAGATCAGCCTGTAGTGAGAGGTCGCCTCAGCAGCTCCCCTGTGATTTCTACCTGTGCTTATTACCTTTCTCTGTTCAACCCCTCTTCTCATTACTTTTCCCAGAGCAAACTTAAGCGTAGATGCTGCCTCAGCAAAAATATTTGCTCTGGTTTACTCCAAGAAAATCTTATTGTGACAAGAATATCAATAATTGTGGGATTCTCATTCAACCTTACATCGGGCACTCTTCCTACTTAATTTTCCTTTAATGATAAGGAGTTACCTCTCCCTTCACATCTCTGGACAAACCCTTCAATCACATGCAGATGAATCCATTTTAATTCTGCTCGCAAAAATTCTCAAGACCTGCAGGCTGCAGGTCCAGTGTGAGGCCAACGCTGAAATGACAGACATGCTTTCCCGTGCAGCCGCGAGCATCGGGCTACGTCATTACGATCTCCGTCCACCATTCCATTTTGGCCATCCCCCGCGCGCCCAGCTGTGGCACAAACACACCCACACCCGGATGGTTTTGACGAACTACGAGGATGATGTACCTCCTCCCCCTTCCCCGATCGAGCCGCTGGTGGGTATCAGGAGCCAGGTAAGTGCTTCGATGTCCCTCGACTCAGCATGGCCACAGGGCCCAAGCCCCTTCAATGTGGCGCCTCTGGCTCTGCCCCGCCGTGAGGTCCCACCAGCTGGTACGTCCGACGAGATTTTTCCCTTGGTCCCCCTCGCCCGGAGCTTGGACGCGTGGCCATGCGTTTAAGTTGGCCAGGCGCCCGCCCAGGTGAGAGGGCAAGAACGCCGCTACCTGCTCGCCAAAATCGCTACCCTTCTACGGAAGACTGAACCACGGGAAGCTTATCAAAAATTAATGTCAAACGTTGCAACCGCAGTGTTGCGACAATAATTCCTGCAGGTTTGCTGTCTGCTACCATCACCTCAAGATGCCATACTCAGCTTGTAGCTCGTAACTCAGCTTGTAACATGCCAATACTTGATGGCCTTTGCAGTTTTGATGTCGCTCTGGCCTCGCACTCTGCGTTGTGTTGTGTGCGGGATTCTTCCGCTGGGATGGATCCAACTCAAAAAGGTATTTTATTTTACAAAAACTCAAACTATACTTTCCAGCCGTAAACACTCAAGCATGCTTTCAAATAGCACTATCTTGGGGTGTGTGATGCTCTCTCTCCCATGCCTCCACAAGTGGCAACCATCAAGCCTGCCTTAGGCTTCTTGCCATTGAACAGTGCTCCCGAGGCAGGCCTCATGTCAACGGCTTTTTGGGGCTTGCATAGCTGGTGATTACCTAGATGCACTCTTTGGGGGGAGGAATTAATGATAAATCCATTAACAAAACTTTTCCACAATCACAGCCTCAACTCAATCAAAGGCATATGTGGTGCACTTTCCATAAGTTATTTAACACCTTTTTGGGGGGATCTCAGAGATCAAGTCCAGTCCACGCTTGAGCCCCTCCTCTCTGGACAGCATGCCACATATGTTTACCTAAACACACTTCAGGATTATTTGTATAGGCTAACTCGAGAAATTAAGTTCTAAATGTAAATTTGGGAGGAGCTGGCATCTGTTTTACTGTTCTGTTTTTGCCTAACCACTGTTCCCATGTCTATCTGTCAGTGGATTACCAGCTTTCTGAAGGACAGGCAGCAGCTTGTGAGACAGGGAAAATGTAATTCACTTCCACCACCTGTACCATCAGCACTGGTGCCCCCCAGGGAATTGTGCTCTCCCCACTACTCTTTTCCCTCTACACTAATGACTGCACCACCAAGGATCCCTCTGTCAACTCCTGATGTTTGCAGATTACACCACTGTCATCGGCCTCATCTGAGATGACGATGAGTCTGCATATAGAGAGGAGGTTGAACGGCTGGCTGTCTGGTGCAGTAAAAACAACCTGAAGCTGAACATGCTTAAAACGGTGGAGATGATTGTGGACTTTAGGAGGAACACCCCAACATTGTCCCCCCTAACCATTCTAAACAGCACTGTGGCAGCAGTGGAGTCATTCAGGTTCCTGGGCACTACCATCTCACAGGACCTGAAGTGGGAGACACACATTGACTCCATTGTGAAAAAGGCCCAGCAGAGGTTGTACTTCCTTCGCCAGCTAAGGAAGTTCAACCTGCCAGAGGTGCTGCTGATACAGTTCTACACAGCAGTCATTGAGTCTGTCCTCTGCACTTCAATAACTGTCTGGTTTGGTGCAGCTACGAATCAGACATCAGAAGACTACAGAGGAGAGTTCGGACTGCTGAGAGGATTATTGGTTGCCCCCCACCCCCCCTTCAAGAACTATACACTTCCAGAGTGAGGAAAAAGGCTGGTAAAATCACTCTGGACCCCACTCACCCAGCCCACTACCTTTTTGAACTGTTGCCTTCTGGCCGACGCGTCAGAGCTCTGAGCACCAGAACCATCAGGCACAGGAACAGTTTTTTCCCTCAGGCTATCAATCTCATGAACAGTTAAATTGCCCCATTGAGCAACAATTATGTTCAAAGCACAGTTAAGTCTATTAATATTATCCAACATATCCACTTCTGCCACTTAAAAACTACTTGACTTGACTTCTGCCATTGCATATATTGCACTGTACATAATATACTGTATTTTTGTTCTTTATATAGTGGATTTGTAATAGATTTGCACTATGTGAGTGTATGTGGGTATGTATGAAGGTGAGTGAATGTACATATATGTATAATTATTTATTTATATTATATTTATTTTTGGATTTTGTTTTTAATTATCTATGTCTTGCTGCTGTTTTTGGTATAGTTTGTATTGTTGTACACTGGAAGCTCCTGTCACCAAGACAAATTCCTTGTATGTGTAAGCATACTTGGCAATCAATCTGATTCTGATGATTCTGATTCTGATTATTGATAGTGAAAGTGGAGGAATGGCAGGATGTAGGGAAATTTAAGCATAGTTCAAGCACAAAGATCTCATAATTTAGGAATCTCATCCAATCACAATACATGCTCCGCTTCATAAACCCACTCAGCTGTCTCTCACTGTTGGTAGACTTCCATTGTTTTCACCCCTGCCACCCCATCACCAGTTTACTGTAGGTCCAGTCCTGGGCGGAGGTAATCTCCGCTCCCTTACTGTCATCGCTTCCAGTAGGATCTGACGTTTCAAGCAAGTATCCAAGTACTGAACTGTATGATAGGGCTTACACCAAATAATATAATTATTTCTATGTCTGTATTAATCCCAATAAAGAGTCTTTTCTGATTGAAATTACACAGATTAGATTTGAACCCACTTCTCATTTAAGTAACACAGCTCACAAATTTGACATCAAGTACAGTACAGTACGGGGATCCTACAGCGTGCCAAAATTGTTTGTCTAAATGTAATCACAAATGTCCTTAACAATCTATTGTATGTTGTAGCCATATGGCAATACTTTATTTGCTTTCACTTTTTTACCTGGCAGGAACAATTACAACATAATGCATTTCTAAAAAGAAAAGGTCTTTAAAGAAAACAATAATATACTGTTTTTAAACCAAATGACACATTAGATTTGTTTCTCCAAGAAGGTGCCTGCTGAAGTGATCAACAAATTGCTCTATAAAACACATTTGGGTATATTTATTTTACACCATGATTTTTAGCTGCATCTTTGATAGCTTAATCAGAAGTTGTTGTAAAATGATCATCTTTATGTAAGAGTTTTAAATAAATTGAGAAAACATGAGCGTGCCATTATGGCAACAGAGTAACAACGGAAAAATAGCTATGTTGTCATATGACAATTCTGTACTACAATGGAATTGAACTAATGCATTTTTATCATTAGAAATGTATATAGATAGTGAAATCTATTATAATATTGCTTTTATGAATTTATTTGGAAGTGTTCACCATACTATAATTGTGTTTATGCATAAATACTGCAATCAAGATTTCATGCATTTCTTCTTTTCAGACAAAAATAAACATTGCAATGTTTTATAGAAAGGGCAAGCTCAGTCAGCTTCTCTGATTGATAATAGTGAGGATGAGCTCGGGTTTAGTGATGAATGCATGATAATTATCAGTTAATCAAATAAATATTAATTTAATATAAGGAAAAAAAGTTGTTTTTGGAACATTTTCCATTGTGGTACAGAGGCAACATTTCCCAAAATTTATTTTTACTTTTGATTTTAGAGCTATTTAACATCATAAAATCGAATTGGGAAAAAATATTCCATCATTAGAACTTAATGCGTACCATACAGGATTGAAATTAAACATCGACTTCATTATTATGGGCTTAATACCACAGGCTTAACACAATTTGTTAAATTATTAACATGAGATGGGCAAAATAGGAAAATCTGCAATATTGTAAATGTATACACACCAGCAGAAATGTGATTTATTTTATATTATAAATATATATTTATATTTCAACAGATTTGTTCATTTTATTTTATTTTTTTAGAATGATGGCATGTCACGCAACCTGTCCATGTTGGCATCTTTCTAATTTGTCTAGCTTCTACCAGGTGACAGAAGTTTTTTACTGTACTGTAAATTGTGCCAAATAAATTGTTTAATTGGACACACATTTTTTTGACATAAACAACAAAAGATATGGGAAGGGACATGGGTATTAGGTAAGCCTATTTATTTTGCTATGAGATCTATGCAAGATAATATGCATGCATTTAGCATTGTTTTATCCCCCGCTGTCTGTCACCCATCACAATGGATTTGTAGTCCATTGGTGTTGCGACCTACCACTTGAGAACCACTGCGCTAGGCCACAACATCATCACTATTACCCAGATATATAATACTGTGAACATTGCCATATGCTTTATGTAGATGCAAGATATCTTTCAAAGAAAACTATTTGATTTAACAATTTCATCCCCTCAACTATGATTAAAAACATCAGCATTTCAACAATTTCACAACACCTCTTCAGAAGACAATGGTCCAATTGTCAGATATGGAGTTGTTGGACAAAGCAACATGTTTCATGCTGCAGATCGCATTACTACATTTCTCATAATTCAAGTATGTGGATGGATGCCAGAAAATGTAAGCGCTGCTCAAAATTAACAAGTTCCTCTCCACAAGCATTATGGTATCTGAGGCCAGTGGTTCAGGATGGCGGCTGTGTTTTTGATAACATGGAACTTGAAGGACTGAGAGTTGATCCGAAAGAGCGAATAGAAGCTACTATTGAAATACTTCAGTCCTCTAGATCCACACACTCATTATAGCTCTCTTACGGCTGACATCAGTCCACCAACAGCTCCAAAGCAGAATGACCTTTTTTCATAAACATGTACATCCAGTAATCCATCCTCTTCAGTGTTGGGGAAGCTACTTTGCAACTAGCTTTCCAAGCTAAAAGCCACTCATAATTTATAGTTACGGTACCTACAGTCAAGCTACTCTTTTGAAAAAGTAGCTAGCTACATTACAAGCTATTAACAAATAGTAAGTAACTACATCAATGTTACATAAAGTAAGAGTTCACCAAAAAATATATAATTTTCTCATCATTTTTTCACACTTTTTTTCTTTCTTTGGTGCAACACAAAGATATTTTTAAGAATGTCTGAGGTGTTTTTGTCCATACCATGGACAAAAACCATGGAAAGGAAAAGTCCACACTTTTGAGTGTGTATCAAAAGAATGTGCAAGTATTGAGGCATACTATCACATCATAAACTTGTGTCTTGAAACCACAGACCCTTTGTTCGCTACACTCCCCTAAGCACAGTAGTTCCTAATGTGTTGGAGAGAAAAAGCAGTGTGGCTTTGAAGATTGCAGGTCTTTTGTGTGGAGATCCGCTGTTTTACAGTATATGATGCATGTAGTAATGTGTATTTAATGCATGCAAAAGTGATGTATTTCGCTATCATTTTCTCATTGAATGTGTGAAGTTCACAATGTGTTGCAGATTAAATCTAATATGTATTAAATCTGATATGTACAACATTAAATAAATATAACAATGTGATGATATATAAAAAAAATATTTGTATCTATCATATCTTGAATGTTATAACCAATTCAGAAAGACAGAACAATTGCATGACACGGTGCTGCATCACATTATTTTGTGTTTATGTCTTTTTAATCGTTACATATGGTTAAATCCTTCAACAGTCCATTGAAAGGAAATCTGATCTCCGCTATATTTCAGTGTGATACAATAATAACAAAAATAAAATGAGAACAAACAATTGTGTTAATTTTATTAATGTTTCTGTTTGAGATTTTTAATCCAAACCAAGCAAGAACATCCATTAGCAATACAAATAGAGCAGATGGACATAAAAACATGAAGGTAATATTATATTGATTATTAATCACTCAAACTAATTTTTGTTCATCGTCTAATCAGCGTCTTCGTCCTAAAGTGTGAATGAAGACTTTTTTCACTGCATTTAACCATTAAACTTATGTGATGTTTAAGATGTGAAAACATTTACTGATGAAGCACCATCGGCACAGCCGTGTTTGTAGTGTTTCACGTTTCACAGTTCTGAAGCAAACTATACTCCTCTTCCGTCAAGCAAGGGATTGTGGTCAATATTAGCTGAAAAAGCATGCACGGATCAACACTTCACAAATCTACCAGAAATAGTAGACCATTCAGGCTACTTTGGAACCCTTTTCTAAACATACTGCCGTTTGAGACATACTAATTCTTATCTCATATGCTATTTATGGTGGATAGTGAGACAGAGGGTATGCCATCTGAAAAGATTCGGGTGGGAAACAAACATCTCATGCATTCTTCAAAATATAATTAGTTGTGTTCCACAAAAGAAAAAACATCACACAAGTTTGTAACAGCATGACGGTGAGTAAATTATGAGATAATTATCCTTTTTGGTTTAACTATTCCATTAATATTGCAATATCTTTTTAAATGTGCTTTTTGAATGCATTCATCATTTCAATTAGTGTGACAGCATTAAACTTAAATACGTGTACACAAAATGCCTAATTTGTAAAAACAAGTTGAAAACATAAAAATGAATTTCATTTAATCTGGTAAATTACATTAACTGTCCTAATGACCCAATTCAAAAGAACGAATCAGAATGTTAAAATAATATAAATGTTTTAGCAGAGCAATTTTGATTATTGCCTCAGTTTAGAGTATGTAAAGCTGTGTGCAAAATACAATGTGACAAATAACCAAGGCCAAACCATGTCAAGTAATTTTTATTTGTATAGTGCTTTTCACAGCACAGATCATTTCAAAGCAGCTTTACAGGGAATCATGCATTCACAAAAACAAGAAATTAATCTGTATGAGCGTAAAGCTCACAATTATAATGTTCGGTGTCCAAGGTGTGGAAGGGAGGAGATGCAGGAGTAGAATCTTTCAAACTTTTAATTACAATTGCAGGAGTGGAACAGACACTGGAGTGGAAACAAACAATAGAGCTCAACATGCTAAAGTAACACTGGAAATATCACAATACAAGGACTGACAAATAATGAACTAAACTAGAGGGTATATATACACAGGGAAACTGATGAGGGAATGGCAAACAGGTGGGTATAATGATAAAGATAAAGTGATTGGGGTAGTGGATTTTGGGAAATGTAGTGCAGGAGAAAACTTCAAAATAAGAGTCCTTGAACATGGTGGAGAAACACTGTGACAACAATCTACACAAGGTATATTTCTATTTCTTCTGCTACAAACTTACTTTTCTGTCTGCTCGTTTGAATGTAACACATCATAAGAAAGTGTTTCACTGCTGTTCAAATGCTTTTTGGATCACATCATTTATATGTATAAATGTTTTCCATCTGAAAGGACTAAATATTTAATGAAAGAAATGACAATAAAATGCAAAGTAATCTCACAGTAATCAAAATACTTTTTGAATGTAACTGTATTCTAATTACCAATTATTTCAATTGTAACTGTAGTGGAATACAGTTACTTATATTTTGTATTTTAAATATGTAATCCTGTTACATGTATTCCGTTACTCCCCAACTCTGTCCATAGTTTAGGAGCCAAGAATGAAAAGGATCTACCTCCTTTTGTGGATTTTGATATTCTTGGAATTATTAACAAGCCAGAATTTTGTGATTGTAATGATCGTGATGAACATAGCATGTCAGAAGGTCACTTAAGTACTGTGGAGCGAGACCATTCAAAGCATTGTATATAGTTTATAGAATCTTTAAATGAATATGAAATTTATCACATAGCCATTGTAATGACCCAATATGGGGCCAATATGATCAAATTTCTTGGTTCTAGTTAGCACTATTGTTGCTGCATTTTGAACCAATTGAAGATTATTTATTTAACTTGCTGGACATCCTCCCAGTAATACATTACAATAATTTAGTCTTGAGGTCATGAACGCATTAATTCGTTTTTCAGTATCAGCAACAGAGAGCATGTGTTGTAACTTAGCAATAATTCTGAGTTAGAAAAATGCTGTTCTACAAACATTGGGAAAAATTGGAAGTTCTTGGAAGTATCCACCTTTACTTGTTCCTCGTCCTCCCTGACCATGCACAGCACCCGTGCAAGTAGGCTCACTGATGGATATGCATATTTGCACAGCCCCAGGGGCCAGCTGTGTGCCAGCGCGTCTGCCGCAAGGGGAGCTTCCGCTAGGGAGTACCAGAGCGGGCAGTGGGAGGTCTCTTGGGAAGCGAACAGGTCTACCTGTGCTTTGCTGAACTGCTCCCAAATCAGTTGGACCACCTGGGGGTGGAGCCTCCACTCTCCACCGAGCATGCCTTGTCGCGATAGTGCGTCCGCTGCCATGTTGAGGTTGCCCGGGATGTTAGTGGCGTGCAATGCTGCTGCTGGCTCCAAAGGAGGAGATGGCAGGCGAGTTACATATGACGAGAGTGCACTCCGCCTTGGCAATTTATGTACATTATTGTTGTGGTGCTGTCTGAGCGAATCAAGACATGCTTGCCCCGTATTAGCGGGAGAAACCTCCGCAGGGCAAGAATTACAGCCAGCAGTTGATTTGCAACCCAGCCAGGAACCCGTCCGGGAGCCGGCGGCTGCGTTCCCATTGCACACGGTGCTCCAACCCTGTTTGGAGGCGTCTGTAGTGACCAGAATGCATTGGGACACCTGCTGTAGGGGGACTCCTTTCCGCAAAAAACAGAGCTCTGTCCAAGGGTTGAAAGTCTGGCGGCAGGGTGGCTGATGAACACACGGTACGTGCCGTGGCGCCATGCCATCTCGGGACTCGAGTCTGAAGCCAGTGCTGAAGCGGTCTCATATGTATCAACCCCAGTGGTGCCACTGCTACGGAGGATGCCATATGCCCCAGGAGCCTTTGGAATTGTTTTAGAGGAACCGCTGTGCCTGGCTTGAATAAGGTGAGGCATTTCAGCACCGACTGCGTGCACTTGTTGGTGAGGAGCTCTGTCATTGAGACCGAGTCAGTCTCCATGCTGAGAAAAGAGATGATCTGAACCGGGCGAGCTTGCTCTTTTCCCAGTTGACCTGAAGCCCTAGACGGCTGAGGTGACTGAGCACATGGTCCCTGTTGGCACACAGTGACTCTCGAGAGTGGGCTAAGATTAGCCAGTCATCGAGGTAATTGAGTATGCGGATGTCCACTTCCCTTAAAGGGGCAAGGGCTGCCTCTGTGACCTTCGTGAAGACGCGAGGGAACAGGGACATGCCAAAGGGGAGGACCTTGAACCGATATGCCTGGTCGTTGAACGCGAACTGTAGGAAGGGTCGTGTCAAGGCAAGATAGAGACGTGGAAGTATGTGTAATATGCATACCGCTGCGAACCAATCTTGATGCCGGACGCAAGTTAGAATATGCCTTTGCATGAGCGTTTTGAACGGGAGTTTGTGCAAGGCCCAGTAGAAAACTCGCAAGTCCTAAGGGGACGATCATTTTTGATGTACCTGGCGAGGCTTTGCAGCGGGGCAGAGCAGGTGGTGTGGCGTTGGGAGGCAAAAGTGCGTCCCGAGGCTTTGGTGCTTTTGGAGATGACTCGAAGCATTTACCTTAGTCCGCACACCCGGCAGGGGGCGAGCTAGTGACTGAGGAGGAGGTCCTGAGTAGGTGTCCTCTTGATACATCAGAACTCAACAGAAGGAAATAATTTCAAATAAGGATGGAGTGGTCCTCCCCCGGGGGACAGAGTGGTCTACTTTTCAGCTCCAGAGCAAACGTCTTGTTCCCTGGGTCGTCCTTCTCAGGAACGCTTGGGTGCCTTCTGGGTCCTCGAGGACGTTCGGGAGACGGGGGCGTGTGCTTCTTGCAGGTTGCTCGACGCTGGGACTGAGAGCTGGGCCCAGGTTGAGGCGGAGCTGCCTGGCATTTGGAAGCAAGCAGAAGGAGCACGGCCCGCAATAGAATGGCGGTGGGGCATGATGTGGGAAATGGCCTCCATCTGTTTCTTCACCACCGAGAACTGCTGGCGAAGTCGTCTACAGTGTTGCCGAATAGACCGAGCTGGGAGACGTGGGCGTTGAGAAAGCGAGTTTTGTCTACCTCCTGCATCTCAACCAGGTTCAGCCATAGTGACATTCCTGGACCATGAGGGTGGCCATCGCCTGCCCGAGTGTCCGCTTTGTGACAATCGAGGTCCGGAGGGTGAGGTCGGTCACTGAGTGCAGTTCCCACAACACGTCAGGGTCAGGATACCCAAGTGCAGATCTTTGAGTGCCTTGGCCTGGTGAACCTGCAGGAGGGCCATGGTATGCAGGGCGGAGATGGCCTGTCCAGTGGAACTGTAGGCTTTGGCGGTCAGTGACGACATCATCCTACAGGCCTTGGAGGGGAGCACTGGGCAATCCTGCCAGGTGGTGGCGTTCTTGGGACACAGGTGGATCGCAATCACTCTGTCCACCTGGGGGACCTCCGAGTACCTGTGGGCTGCCCCGCCGTTAATGGTAGAAAAGGGACCGGGGGTTGCGAGGCTGTGAGCGACGCCCAGCCCAAAGGAACCAATCATCTAACTGTGAAGGCTGCGGGGAGGACGGAGGGTTCCAGTCAATCCCCACGCTGACCCAGGCAAGCATGTCGGCCTTCTGGGCATCAGGCTCAGGCTGGGCGTGCCGACCCGAAGGTGGCAGTCCAGTCGAGTCTTCAGCTTGCTGATCGCACAACCGCTCGACTCCGAAGAAGAAATCTGAATGAACAGATGCATGATTCCCTTCCTTTATACCCGTATGTCTGGGGGAGGGACATGCAAATTCTGTCTGCCAAATTCTAATTGGCCTTTTCTCAAGTTCAGAGGTAACCAAGGCCTTCAAGAAAGTCCCCTAGTGTTGCTTCACTCGACACAACGTCGAAGTGTGCGACAGACAGGGAACCAAAGCTTCAAAAGCTATCGAACCACACAAAATGGTGTGACAGTTCATCACTACTCAAACCGTTAAAACAGATATGATGCCACCACAGAGCATATTCTTGAAGGAACAAATTGTGACAGATTTTTCAGCAAATATGACAGCCTGTGCCAGTATTCTCAATCTGTGGTATGTGACCGGTTTTACCAATGTTCTCAATCTGGTGGTCACAAGGTCACTTGGGCAAACTCCAGAGCTTGAGGGCATTCGTGATCAAGCAGCAAATCCAAAGAAACACTTTTCTTACATTTATTTAAATATGGACAGGCCACAGATCAAACTGATTCAGGATGCTGACACCAGATGAATTGATGCTTTTGCCATGATTCAAAGACTTTATGAGCAGAGAGAACCACTTGGAGCAGCTCTGGCATATTTGACCACATACATTATACCTTTTACTGCAGAGGAGTACAAGACTATCCACCAGTGCCTTGGAGTTCTAGAGCCATTCCAGCAAGCAACATCTAAAATGTTCCCCCCCTTGAATGAGTCCCCTCATCAAAAAGTTCAAATACAACATAGCAGGAATATGTGACCAGATAAATCATGACACTGGTGCAAAACTGACAAAAATAAAATAAAAATAATGAAAATTTAATGGAAAAATGTGCATGCCTTGAAAAAATAACTGTCTCTGGCCACCCTGTTGGATCCTAGGTTCAAGGAACATGGATTCGGTGGGAAGCTGTGCTCAGGTAGCTGTAGACAGTCTTTTGAGAGTGTGCCTGGGGCATCAACATTTTCACAGAACACAGCAGGAACTTCAGGAACATCTGGGCAACAGAATAAGTTGAACTCCCAAGTGTGTTATAATTCAGGCTAAATTGTACAACTCATAAAAACATAAATAGTGAATGCAAATGCATGACATTAAAAAGAGATACACTAATATGGCAGTCTAGGTTACTAAGCAAAGCAATTAATAAGCCTTAAATATAGTTGTAGCATAAATTAGAAATAGTTACACAGCCCCTTTAAGGGCAGAGTGTGTGCCTGTGAAGAGGTGTGCTGATCGATCTGTGAAGTCAGAGAAATTTAAAGGTGCACTCAGCGATTCCTGAGAAACACTGTTGATATCCAAACTCAACTACCAAAACAAACAAACCCCTCCGTTCAGTGCTCCTTTGGAAGCTCCGTCCTCGACTTATCGTGATCCTTCTTTTTTAGTTTATATTCATCTAACCTTTAGAAAGTTCACAGCCAGATTTGCCATCACTCTTCTAATGAATTTCCCTCTCGCTCTGCCCCCACCCCTATCCTGTGCAAGCGCAAAAACCACCCCCTGTTGCTGATTGGCTGGAGAAGAGTTGTGTGGATCACACCGATCCACTTTGTTTTTGGCCCATTTACAGAGCCAGGGCTGTGTACAAATACTAGATTTTTTTGTCAGACCCCCCACAGAACAGACAGCTAGCAGACTGTGAGGAGATATTTTCAGAATTTGACAAAAAGTGTATTGATTTTGAATTACTGAATGTACCTTTAACCCTTTCCAGCCGGAGCATTCAAATTTGGGAACAATTATTCCCATGGTTCATGTCCCATGGTTTGCTGTCCAATCAACTATTTTATTTCTGAAAACTGCCATTTACTCATGACAATATAAGCTAAAAGTACTTGTGATTGGTTAAGTGGTTACTGGGCATGAATAATAAATGTATCGTCATCCACGTCATTCTCCATTAACCTGAGCAGAGCCAGAGAGCATATCCCAGGAGATTACATCCAGTGTTAGAATTCAAATTGAAAACTGAGGCGATCTTTCGAAGTAAGACAAGTTATTTAACATGTGTTGTCAATATCGTCTACTTACGAAGCATTTATTTGTAGGAGTAATGCTAATTATTTCTGGGAAAAAAATGACATATCAGTCGGCGTTCATTGGGCAGGCAGCTAGCCTCTATATTTAAGCAAATTTCTGTGAGAATGGGTATGACTGAACCTGATCCCCACCCAAGACTGGGGTCAAATGGGTATGTATGAATGCGTATGTATTGTTTGTTTCTATTTCTAATATGTTTGATACTCACAGTAACACTTACACTGTTACTCTTATTATTTTGGGTATTGCTAGCCATTCTCGCACATGTCCCAAGTCAGCTAGAAAGCACAAACGCTTTTCTTATGCCTCGTACTCTGACATTGATTCACAGGCACCAAAACCTCTCCCATTTAAGGCTAGCCATCCACTCAGCATTGACTTTTGCATGCTGTTTTTCACTCTGGCTGTAGTTGCTGAGATATGCAGCTTTACAAACCATCAGAGGTGGGAGCTCGTCCTAAACTGTCCATCATATTCTTGCTACCAAGGAGCTTGGATGGAGGTGACCCCCAATTCATTTTACAAATTTCTTGTGTTCCTCGTTTAGATGAGGTTTTCAATTCTCCTTGATTCCCATCATCACTGGGGAACCAAATCAATTCAGGGCTCGTGGGCGAGGGGATTTATGTCTGTGACCACTACAAGGCTCTTTTAGCAGCTCTACATGTTGTAGAGCCTACCACAGAGGATAATCAGGATTGCCGTAGGAAGTTGTGTTATCGGACATACGTGCAGTTACATACCTCTCCAATTTCCACACTGCGAATGGCCGAACCGAAATTACTAGGTTTGTAAAAAATTATGCCGACTGGACAAAAAAGTAGCCCTCCAGCCCATTGTCATCAACGATTATAACAAAAACATGGGCGTTGTTGATAGGTCAGACCAAAAGATAAAATCTTACGGCATCCTAAAAAAACTCAGAAGTGGTGGAAAACTCTTTTTTTCCACTTAATAGTCATTGCCGTTGTCAATAATTTTATATTGTTTAAGGAATGGCAACACATTCATGTGGCACCAGGGGATGACCGGTGAACTTAACCAGATAGATTTCAGAGAACACCTGGCTCGTCAGCTGGGAGGTATCGATACATATGCTAGTTTCCCTTTGCATACACTACAGCCTGTAGTCTCTCTTTCATCATCACTCCACACAGCCCATGTCCCTAAATTTGAAGAGTCCTCTAAGAGATGTTGGTTATGCTATTGGAAAAGTAAAACTAAAATAGCTTGTTGCTTGCCAGAATGTAATGGCAAAAGACTTTGCTTGGTTCGTGATAGGAACTGAGTGTGACCAGTTTCGCGAAGAGGCTTAGGTTGGGTTGTGTTTACTGGTGTTGTTGTCCTCCCATCTTTTCTCCCTCTTGTCTCTCCATAGGTATTGCAGTTGTTGAGTATTTATGAATTTATATATATATATATATATATATATATATATATATATATATATATATAATTCTGTCCCTGCACTCTTTATTAAAAATATATTTACTGTAGATAGTTCGAAAGTTTGATTTTGTATGTTTTGCTGTGTAATTCTGGAGTAATTCTAATGTTCAAATTAAATGAAGTGTGTGTTTTATTGAACTCATACAATTTATATTTCAGTGTTTGTGTCCTTCAATTTCAGATGCAATTTCAATTTATTATTACAAGTGCTCAAAAGGAGTATTTGAGGAGTAGTCAAGTGAAATGCATCTTAACATTCAAAATGTTTGTTTTATTCTGTTTTCCCACTAATCACTAGAATGGTCATAACTTTTAAACAATAGATAATATTTCTAATCTGTCTGCTATTCTACACTGCCCACAAAATTATGTATATTTCATATATTCTAAGTTTCCCTCTAGCTTGTAAATAAAATGGTTGAAAATGCAGTTGTCTGATGAAGTGTGGTGGATTTTTGAAAAAATTGCTGTGTGAAATCTTATTGATAAAAGATAATTAGCCTTAAGTAATCATACATATATTTATATAATTTGAAAGCCCTAGTTCTTCTCTTCAATGTGTTATATACTGTACAGTTCAGGTGTGTGATGTTATATGAAAATGAATATAATATGAATTTGTATTGGCAGAGAATGGAATTTTCAGAATTTTTGGATCAGGCTGGAAAGGGTTAAGAGAAAGATTTGGTCTAAATTCATGCCTAACAGTAAAAAAAAAAAAGAGTTTATGTTTATGTAAAAAGAGAAAATCCTTTGATTTATCTGTGGATTCACCTGAAGTTTATTTACATTTGAGAGAAACAAATTTAGTTCGTTTTTCTTTTCTTTTCCTTTTAAAATATGCATTTTTGTAAGCTATTGGTGAAAAATGTGTGTTTTAACATACTTGTGTGAAGATGACATGTGAATATTTGATGGATAACGCTTTATCCAAACTTATAATATGCTGTGATAATTTACACATGAAGCAGGCATTTAGGGGAAAAAAGCATGGCTGTCAGAAACTTAAACTGATTCGCTGAAAAATTAAGCCCTTCAGACCTGATTTATTTTCCACTGATCAAAAAATGTTTTTCCCAGGTGATATTTACTCTTCTCCATTATAGAAATGAGTCTAAATATATTTTTGCCAACATATTTGTTTTCATGTCCACAACACTGGACACTACGACTGAAGCAACACAAAAATTTAAGAAACGTTTAATAGGGTTTCTCATATTTTTAATGTATTAACCATACATGTGAACTAGAGTTTAAACTTATACAGTATGTGAACTATTCTTAAAGATTTTAGAGAACATACATTCTGTAGCAATAAATAATGCAATAAGAATGTAAAAAAGTTTGCTTCATGGCAAGATGAAGTCTCAAAAAACTTGCTTTATATATTTATTTATGTTCCTTGCATGCCGTGTCTGAGTCTGTATATGTGTGTACAGCTCTGGAAAATATTAAGAGACCACTGCAAAATTATCAGTTTCTCTGGATTTACTATTTATAGTACTATTTTACTATTTTTACTCTATAAAATACTGACAACATTTCTCCCAAATTTCAAATAAAAACACTGTCATTTGGAGCATTTATTTCTCTGGATTTACTATTTATAGCTATTTTTATGTGATTATAGGAAGCAAGTTTTCTTCCAGGATAACCTTTCATGTGGCTTGATTCATGCGTCCTTCACAAAGACGAATCTGCCCAATTCTAGCCTCGCTGAAGCACCCCCAGATCATCACTGATCCTGCACCTGGTTATATATGCTTGTGTGCATTGTAGCAGCTTCTCCAAATCATTGAACACATGCAAAATGTGTGACAGTAGTTGGAAGAATCTGCCACGGGACATGGTGTTTCTAAAAATGCCAATATCCATTCAGGCTTCCCAGTACATGGACACTCTTGGCAATTCAATCATTCCCATAGCCAGGTGGAGATCAACTAGAGTTCTGATTTCTCCTGTACTAGCTGCTTTAAAATCCTAAACACTAAAGTTGTGTATTTTTGGGAGAGATTTGGGAGGATTTTATGGTATTTAGACCTTATTTAGCTCTAAATTAATAAATTTCAACATTCATTTTCATATAAGAACAGTTATCTTCATATCAATATATATATATATATATACACTCACCTAAAGGATTATTAGGAACACCATACTAATACTGTGTTTGACCCCCTTTCACCTTCAGAACTGCCTTAATTCTACGTGGCATTGATTCAACAAGGGGCTGAAAGCATTCTTTGGAAATGTTGGCCCATATTGATAGGATAGCATCTTGCAGTTGATGGAGATTTGTGGGATGCACATCCAGGACACGAAGCTCCCGTTCCACCACATCCCAAAGATGCTCTATTGGGTTGAGATCTGGTGACTGTGGGGGCCATTTTAGTACAGTGAACTCATTGTCATGTTCAAGAAACCAATTTGAAATGATTCAAGCTTTGTGACATGGTGCATTATCCTGCTGGAATTAGCCATCAGAGGATGGGTACATGGTGGCCATAAAGGGATGGACATGGTCAGAAACAATGCTCAGGTAGGCCGTGGCATTTAAACAATGCCCAATTGGCACTAAGGGGTATAAAGTGTGCCAAGAAAACATCCCCCAAACCATTACACCACCACCAGCAGCCTGCACAGTGGTAACAGGGCATGATGGATCCATGTTCTCATTCTGTTTACGCCAAATTCTGACTCTACCATCTGAATGTCTCAACAGAAATCGAGACTCATCAGACCAGGCAACATTTTTCCAGTCTTCAACTGTCCAATTTTGGTGAGCTCTTGCAAATTGTAGCCTCTTTTTCCTATTTGTAGTGGAGATGAGTGGGACCCGGTGGGGTCTTCTGCTGTTGTAGCCCATCCGCCTCAAGGTTGTGCGTGTTGTGGCTTCACAAATGCTTTGCTGCATACCTCGGTTGTAACGAGTGGTTATTTCAGGCAAAGTTGCTCTTCTATCAGCTTGAATCAGTCGGCCCATTCTCCTTTGACCTCTAGCATCAACAAGGCATTTTCACCCACAGGACTGCCGCATACTGGATGTTTTTCCCTTTTCACACCATTCTTTGTAAACCCTAGAAATGGTTGTGTGTGAAAATCCCAGTCTGGCACCAACAACCATGCAATGCTCAAAATTGCTTAAATCACTTTTCTTTCCCATCCTGACATTCAGTTTGGAGTTCAGGAGATTGTCTTGACCAGGACCACACCCCTAAATGCATTGAAGCAACTGCCATGTGATTGGTTGATTAGATAATTGC
This sequence comes from Xyrauchen texanus, assembly GCF_025860055.1. Lineage (NCBI taxonomy): Eukaryota > Metazoa > Chordata > Actinopteri > Cypriniformes > Catostomidae > Xyrauchen > Xyrauchen texanus. The sequence continues at coordinate 35,863,854 of NC_068290.1, forward strand.
ATTAATGAGAAATTGAACAGGTGTTCCTAATAATTCTTTAGGTGAGTGTGTATATATATATATATATATATATATATTTCAGTAAATTGAACGAGTGTCAAAACATCAAAATATTCATGGATTGGGGGTCTCTGGTCAAATTTGTTGGAATAAAAATAACAATATGTCTTGCATTGGCTTATCTCTATAAGCCAATGTTGTAAAAACGTAATTTCTAGATATTATCACAAATTATGCATTGGATATATTATTAGACATTATAAAAACAATTCTTTGTCAACTTGTAGCATCATTTGTCCTCTGAAATGCTTGCACAAATTTCACCACCTGGCACACTGTTCCTAAGAAACGACGTGCCTGAGGTCCATTTGGATGGATATTGTGAATGGTTTCTATTTGAGTTTTGGCAAATTTTGGATGACAGAAAAAGGGTAACCTTAAAGCCAGACTACTAGTGAGTGATAAAAAGTATACAAGAAACCAAACTAAAAGTAAATAGCTATAAAAGCAAAACACATAAAACGAATCGGTTACTAACGTAACCTCGGTTCTCTCTAGATGAGGGAACGAGTATTGCGTAAGCTAGCTTACGCTACGGGAAAGATTAATCTTTTCTGAGATATTGAAGCCAAAAAATTATCCTTAATTTTGTATCCATTGTCAACGCAGTGCGGCAGCTGCAGACCTTGAGCGGGCTAGCTTGCGAGCTCATTGGTTGCTCTGCGGCAACTGCTGCAGCCTATAGACGAGCTTGGGTGAACTCGCATCCAATGAGAGGCGTCCGCGCGCTCACTGCATCAAAGCCTGCCAAAAAGGGCGTGACTAGAGTGCATATAAGTGTAGTTCGTAGGCTGGAACCCTGGTTTTCATTGAATGGAGCGAAAAATCGCTCGTGGCGCGAGCACGGCTGGTTACGCAATACTCGTTCCCTCATCTAGAGAGGTTCTCTCGTATTGCGTAAGCTAGCTTACGCTACGGGAACCCTTTGTCAACGCCGTGCGCACCAAGCATCCACTGCATGAGCCCCAGGGAATTAAGGGGGACCCGGGGGAGCCCTTGTGAGTGGGGAATTAATATTTGGCCGGCAAGAGTGCGGGCCAGTGTGTGTGTAGTACATAAGCACATAGACAGAGCGGAGGTGCCGGTCTGTGTGGACTGTGTCCCATTAATGCAGCTCACCAGGGGAGCTGTAGCGTATTAAACCGCTAGCAGTTTAGCCTGCAGAGCGGGTACTTCCAGATTGTAAAATCTGACAAAGGTGGAGGGGGAAGCCCAGCCCGCTGCCACACATATGTCATGAATGGAAATCCCGCTGGACCATGCCCACGAGGAGGCCATGCCTCTAGTGGAGTGAGCCTTAATGCCTAGCGGGCATGGTAGGTCTTTTGACGCGTACGCGGCAGCAATAGCGTCCACTATCCATCTGAACAGTGTCTGTTTCGAGGCGGCGAGACCTTTGGTGCGCCCTCCGAACGAAACGAAAAGCTGCTCGGAGCTTCTGAAAGATGCGGAGCGCGCAGTATACAATCTCAGTGCTCTGACTGGGCAAAGGAGATTGGCGTCGCATTCGCTATCAGATGCTGGTAGCGCCGACAAGGAAATGATCTGTGCTCTGAAAGGAGTACCGACCACCTTGGGGACGTAGCCGTGTCTAGGCTTTAAAATGACCTCGGAGTCACTTGGTCCAAACTCAAGACACGCAGCGCTGACAGATAGCGCGTGAAGGACTCCCACCCGTTTAACTGATGATAGGGCAGTTAGAAAAACGGTTTTAAGTGAGAGGTGTTTCACATCCACGGATTGAAGCGGTTCGACAGGGGGGGCTTTCATAGCTTCGAGAACTATAGAAAGGTCCCAGATAGGAACCGATGGGGGGCGCGGAGGGTTCATCCTTCTAGCTCCCCTGAGGAAGCGGATGACCAGCTCGTTTTTACCCTGTGACTGGCCGTGCAAGGGTTCAGCGAACGCCGCGACGGCCGCCACGTACACTTTGAGCGTGGATGGGGATCTGCCCTTATCCAGCAGCTCTTGTAAAAACACGAGCAGCGGCGACACCCCACATGTCCGTGGGTCCAGGTCTCTGTCGGTGCACCATTTTGAAAACACAGACCATTTTGACGCATAGAGTGTATGATGGTGTTTATTACTCCTTCTGGCAAAGCGACGGGTAGTCGTTGATCACCCACGCGTGTAGCGCCCAGCGCTCTGGGTGGGGATGCCAGATCGTTCCGCGAGCTTGCGAGAGGAGATCTGCTCTCACTGGGATGGGCCACGGCGCTGTCAGTGACAGCTGCGTAAGCTCCGGGAACCATGTTTGATTCTCCCAGCGTGGGGCTATGAGGAGCACCGAGTGGCGCGTTTCCCTGATCCTCTGCATTACCTGTGGCAATGGCGAGACGGAGGGAAGGCGTAAAGCGGGCGGTTGGGCCAGTCCTGGGCCAGCTGCGTCCTCGCTTCGAGAAAAATATTGGGCAGTGAGAGTTCTCTTCTGACGCAAAGAGGTCTATCTCTGCTCTGCCGAATATGCGCCATAACGTCTGGACTGTTTGAGCGTGCAGGGACCATTCCCTGGGGGAATATTGTCTCTGGACAGTCTGTCTGGGCCGTCGTTCAGGTGGCCTGGCACGTCGCGTCGCCCTCAGCGAGCGCAGGTGGCGCTGGGACCAACTCAGTATGCGTTTAGTCAGATGGAAGAGGTTCCTGGATCTGACACCGCCCTGACGGTTTAGATAGGATACCACAGACCTGTTGTCCGAGCGGACCAGGACGTGGTGACCCTGAATGATCGGGAGGAAGCGCACGAGCGCGTACTCGACCGCTATCATTTCCAGACAATTTATGTGAAGGAGCATTTCCTGAACTGACCATAGGCCAAAAACCGGAGAGCCCTCGCAGACCGCGCCCCAACCCGTGTTGGACGCGTCTGTCGAGATGACTTTTCGGCGAGATACAGCTCCCATCATCACTCCCCGCTGATACCACTCGGCCACTGTCCAGGGCTGCAGAGCTGAAATACAGGTCTGAGTCACTCCGATTGGCTGGCGGCCTGTGGCCCAAGCCCGGCGAGACGCGCGGGTGTTTAGCCAATGCTGAAGCGCATGCGCAGTAAACCCAGTTGAAGTACTGCTGCGGCTGAGGCCATGTAGCCTAGCACTCTCTGAAACTTCTTCAGAGGTGTGAGGCTGTTCATCTGAAATGACGCGGCTAGTCGCTGCACACGGCGCGCGCGCTGTGTAGATAAGCGAGCCGTCATTGCCACTGAGTCTAGTTCTATTCCAAGGAAGGAAATTGTCTGACTGGGCTGTAGTGAGCTCTTGGTCCAATTGACTGCAAGGCCCAAACTGTTCAGATGACTGAGGAGAACTGTTCTGTGAGACAGAAGCTCCGTATGTGATTGTGCCAAAATCAGCCAATCGTCCAAATAGTTCAGAATTCGCAAACCCTGACTCCGCAGGGGTGCGAGCGCCGCGTCCATGCACTTCGTGAAAGTACGGGGTGCTAAGGACAGGCCGAACGGAAGGACTGTGTATTGATAAACCTGGCCGTCGAAGGCGAATCTCAAGAATGGCCTGTGACAGGGATTTATCTGAATCTGAAAGTATGCATCTTTCAGATCGAGAGAAATAAAACAGTCCCCCTGGCGCACATGCGCGAGGAGTTTGCTGATTGTAAGCATTTTGAACAGTCTTTTTGCAAGCACTTTGTTCAAAACCCTGAGATCTAATATTGGTCTGAGGCCGCCGTCTTTCTTGGGGACAAGAAAATAACGGCTGTAAAACCCCAACTCGCTCAGGGGAGGCGGCACTCTCTCTATGGCCCTTTTGCACAGAAGGTTTGCTATTTCTGAACGAAGCATGCACGCTGCTTCCGTGTTCACAGTAGTTTCGAGCCGTGCTCTGAAGCGAGGAGGACGGCGATCGAACTGTAGCAAATAGCCCTGTTTTATTGTGCTTAACACCCATTCGGATATCCCTGGAATATCTTCCAACGCTTTGAAGCGTAATGTTAGAGGGTGAGTGGCCAAATCGCTCTGATTGCCGCACACAGCGCGCTGAACAGAATGTGTGAGCGCGCTTACTGTGCTTATGCTGGACTGCTCGCAGACAGCATGGACAGGCTGTTCTGTGAGTGACTTCCCGATTGAGGTGAATGGGGAAAGAGTCACGTCTGTTAAGTGATACGCAAGCATAGTCACGGGCACGGGACTTACATACAGAGAAGTGTTTGCTGGCCATGTGACAGAGCGGGCAGATAATGGGCGTGCGCACGTATTCGTGGGTGCGTTTATTAACCCTAACACTCGAGCGGTTTGTAACCGCTTTATGTGAGTGTGCCGTGATAGAGCCACAGGATGTGTAATGCTTGTGTGTAGGGGTGAACACTGGATTGTGGGCACATTTTCTACACATAAGACATGTTTGCTCTCTGGTATGGACACGGGATGTGTAATGCTTGTGTGTAGAGGTGAACACTGGGTTGTGGGCACATTTTCTACACATATGGCATGCTTTCTCTTTACCAGATTTATTTGGGTCGCCGTGAAAATGGCGTTTGAGCGCAGGCAAGCGGCGTTAACACCGGCTTGTTGGCTGCTGAATCTACCACTGTAGTAGCCTGAAGGAAGGGGACTGACAGGGGGCGAAGCTTTGGTCCGGTGGTCCGGCCGCAGCGGGACTGATCCGTCGTTTTGTTAACAAAGCTAGGAGGACTTCGGTTGTTCAGGTTTCAGCGCAATTCTAGTCCGAGGCCCGCGGGGGGGCGGCGGTCTGCGGCGGCTGTCTGAGCACGATCGAGGGCGGCCGCCCTGTCGACGCTGAGAAGTCTGGCTTTGTTGAGCTGGGCGCTGTGAAGAGGCTCGTGCAGGAGGCTCACGTGGGCGGCCTGCAGAGGAGCTAGCGCGACGAGGCAGAAAGAGATTCATGGCTTGTGTGGCTTTTTGGACCTCTGAAAACCGGTCAATGATACCACTCTCCGCGGAGCCGAAGAGACCGGATGGAGAGAGCGGTGCGTTGAGGAACGTAGAGCGCTCTGCTTCTCCCATGTCGGCTAGTGTTAGCCACAGATGTCTCTCGGTCACAGTCAGCGTGGCCATGCACTTCCCTATAGCTTGGGCTGCAGCTTTGGTAGCGCGGAGGGCGAGGTCCGTAGCACTCCGTATGTCTGCAACCGCCTCTGGATGCCTGCTTTCCTCATCCCACTCCCGCAGAAGGTCCGCTTGGAGGATCTGTAGGACGGCCATAGAGTGCAGAGCAGATGCAGCTTGGCCGGCGGCGGAATAGGCGCGGCCAACACAGGCGGAAGTTTTTCTGCAGGCCTTAGACGGGAGCACTGGTTTAGACCGCCATCTCGCGGAGGGCGGGCAAAGGTGTGCTGCTACCGCATCCTCGACCGGAGGGATGGAAGTGTAGCCCTTCTCAGTGGCGCCGTCCACCGAAGCAAGAGAGGTGGAGACGCCCTGGCCGAGAAAAGGCGCGTTCCATGATTTGGAAAGCTCGGCGTGGAGTTCCGGCAGGAAGGGAGCGGCCCGGGTAGCGGGTACTGCTCGGCGGCGGCTCTGTAGAAAGCAGCCGTCAAGTCTGTTGGGTGCCTGCTCAAGGGGGCGGTGACCACTCGAGCCCGAGGCGGTCAACGGCCTGTGTGAGGAGGCATGTTAGTTCCCCTTCGACTCCGGCGCGGGTCCTGCTGGATTCCTGGGCCGAGGAGGAGGCGTGTGAGCCTGACCACTCCTCGCTGTCCGAAGCCATGATGGAACAGCCCTTATCCTCCACTTCTTCGTCCGAGATGGCAGCAGAGCAGCCGCTCGGCGGCAACTGCGTGTCCCGGGTGGGCGGGGAGGGTGAAGGCGATGCTCGAGGGATGGGCTCCGGCGAGGCAATCGCTTCTACCACTGTTTCCGGCAGCCTTTGAGAGCGGCGCTTTTTTCTGCGCGGCTGAACGGAAGGCGGCGCGGCGGCTTCGGGCCTGAGCGCTTCGAGTTGAGCCGGCAGGGTCGACATTGGCAGCTCCTCGCAGAGAACGCATCCGCCTTCGGCGAGGGCGAGCTCTGCATGCCCCAGTCCCAAGGCAGAGAGCGCAGATGATGTGGCGGTCTCCGGTGCTGAGAGGAGCACGGCATGAGGCGCAAGTGGAGCGAGGCATCTTAAAAAAGACGCTCGTACTCTTTTGTGAAGTTCTTTAAGAACTAGCTTGCTTTTAAAAAAGGATACGTCGCCGGATGGCGTAGCTCGCAGGACGGCTGAAGGTGGCGAAGACGGCCGGCTTCTTCGAGCGCTGTCCACGCTTGCTTGATGCCCCTCGAACGCCGACGCGGCTTCCGGTTCAGTGATGCGAAGAGCTTCGCTGAAGAGATGAAAATCAGGGTTCCAGCCTACGAACTACGCTAATATGCACTCTAGTCACGCCCTTTTTGGCGGGCTTTGATGCAGTGAGCGCGCGGACGCCTCTCATTGGATGCGAGTTCGCCCAAGCTCGTCTATAGGCTGCTGCAGTTGCCGCAGAGCAACCAAAGAGCTCGCTAGCTAGCCCGCTCAAGGTCTGCAGCTGCCGCACTGCGTGAATCTTTCCCGTAGCGTAAGCTAGCTTACGCAATACGAGAGAACCTCTCGTAAGAGAACTAAATAGTTTTAGACTCAAAGACCAACAAGCTAAATTAACTAGGTAACTAAACTAGATGAACAAACCACATAACACCTATGGGTAAAAGAGGGAGACAAATAAAAAGTTAAGTTTAAGAATGTATTACCTTTATTTTTGTTTTTGATTGTCTTTGTGTAATTGCAATCAATCTTTCTTGTAACTTGTATTGTGGTACCTACTGTTCCATTTATTCTTTAACAACACATGCCGGAAGTTCAACACATCTGATGGTCTGTGTGTGTGTGTTCTTTAAGTTTATAATTTCTCCTTCGAATCTAGACACTTGTCCATTGCACCTTAAGCTTTATGTTGTTACATATTACCAGGGTTAGGGAGTAATTGAATTTTGGGAGTAAGTGCATTTAAACAGCGGTGAAACACTTTCTTATGATGTGTCACATTCATATGAGCAGACAGAGAAGTAAGTTTGAAGTAAGTTTGGAGCAGAAGAAATAGAAATAAACCTTGTGTAAATTGTCAGCTTTACGCTAAATTAAAATGCTATTTCTAGCCATTTTATATGCACGTTACCAGGCACGATCATATTTGTTATCAAGAAAATTCGCATTGGATCATCATTTCTTTTTTTCTAGTACGACCTTTGATATTAGCGCAAATATTGTATTATTGATAATTTTTTTATTGTTTTCCTGTAAAAATATCTAAAAATCCTTAAAACATGATCAGTTTGATTTATCTTGTTTTAGAAACAACACTGCATAAGATATTTAGGTTTTTCAGAGAATGTATTTTAAACGTGTATTTTTTCTTACTGTACTGGCAGAAATATTATAGTCAAAACAAGTGAAAATATCTATCAGTGCTGAAGAAGTAATCCAAAGTATTTAGAATACGTTACTGACCTTGTGTAATCTAACAGAATACGGTATAAATTAAATTTTACAGCATGTATTCTGTAAGCTGTAGTGGAATACATTTCAAAAGTAACCCTCCCAACCCTGCATTTTACAGTGTGCACAGAAGCGGGTGACAAGTCCATCTGCCAGTGCAACTGTTCAAGTCAAGAGGTTCGGTATGTTTTCTCTTTATTGACTTCTGATGAATGACCATTACATTTCTCCTGGGATTTGTACACGTATCTATGCATCTATATACTGTATGTTTTTCTGTCTTTTAAATTAGATATTAAAAGAACCACATGTGCCATGGTCACAGGACCATTTGGAGTACTGGGTCACCCGCAGAGCCCTCTAACCACACCTCTTTCAGGTGGCCATGCAGTACCTCTACTCACCTGCCTAATCAGTGCCGTGTGAGAGGATATTTGGAGATGTCGTCTGAAACCACATTGGAGCAAATACTGTTGTCAAATAAAAATCTATAAAAACAGAATTACAAAAAAACTGCCCAGTTGCACAAACACCACCCATCCTATGATACATTGCCTCTTTCCTTTGAATCAAAGCACAGTTACTCCCATGGATAACGCTCTTTATAAGCAGATATTATAAGCAGTTATCAAATGGCTGAAATAATATCTTCATAATGATTACAGATTTAAATAATGTAAACGAGGAGTTTTTATTTTGCACATTGACTCTTTAAAAGAAGAAACATGAGATCAAAATTAAACACATACAGTATATTTGTATTTATTGATGAGGTTTTGCATCATTCTACCAGTGCTTCTGCAGTCACAAACTTCAGTGTCTGCAATAATTGATGTCCACCACAAGATGGCTTTGAGGCGTCAAATTGTAGTGTATCGAAGCTTCAAATAAGTTCTTGTCACATACTGTAAGAAAGCCTCAAATCTTTATAAAGTTTCATTCACCCATCCCTAAGACTAGCCATGCACGGATTTATTTAAATTAATGACCTAATGTCGTGATGTGTGACAGTGCCTATTTTGGCTATGTTTTACCTTGATAAAGACTTCCATGTTTTATGGCCAAAATCAGACCTTACCATGCATGCTGCTGGAAGAAAAAGGCCAAAGGAACCACCCGAGCAACAAGCATTTTCAAAGAAAACTCTTACAGCTCGCTGCAATGAAACCAGCTTACTTGCAAACTGAGCAAATTTAAATGTTACGCAAACAGAAAGAATGCAAGTGGATTGGCTACCTGATTACACGTCAAAGGTTCTATCAGCTTATACCATGTGAGCTGATTTTATCTGAATCAGCTTGCACCATTCAATTAATTGCATTGAAAACAGCTGAGCTACTGCCACGCTTCTGGAAAATGTAGTTAAATCAGTGGCATTGCTTCTTTTTAGCCAGTTACTCCCCAGCACTTATACTATTCTATCCACTCTTCCTCTCTCTTTTCATCCTGGAAAGAACAGTACAGTATTTTCTCTCATATATAATATATGAGTGCAAGAATTGTATTGAATCTTGCTCTACTCATTCACTGTGGCATCTTGCCCAATTTGTGCTGAATATGCAGGCCACAGTAGCTGCCCACACACATGAGTACAGCACTTACTTTATCTGGCAGATGACAGGACATTTGGAAACAACAGCCAGAGAACCACAAGGAGCCAGAGAGAGAGAGAGAGAGAGAGCGAGAGACAAGGAGAGAAAGAAAGGAAAATAGGTGAACCCATCATGCTTGATTAAGCCAGTCACATTTAGACAGTGACTGCAATTAGATCTGACCAGGTTTATCCCGCAGATGGATGGGGTAATGGAGAGATGAGGGAATAGAGGGATTTGGATGCAGGAGCCCCAGCATAAGAACGAGTGTGGCATCTGCTATATGAGTGGTGAGGCCAATGGCTGGAGGAGAGGATAAAAGGATGCATGGACGGTAGATGGAGATGGAGGAATAGAAGGGGAGCAAAGGTTGATGAAGTGTGTCACAGTGTTAAAACTGTCCCAACACATGCACACACTACTACTGCAGGAGGTTCCAATAACTGTTGCACTGCTTAAGCACACGTTATTATGGTGCACAACCATGCAACTGATTACATATTTAAATCGTCATTTTCACTATTGTTTAATTTTGATATTTGATTTTATTCACAAACAACAATGTTATCAGCTAGGAAAAATTAGCATTGTGCTATTACTGCCTCCGTAAATCAAGAAAACAGAATTTAGTTTAAAATAGATGGTTGTATGCAGTTTTATTGATGACCCTGCCATATATCAAGATGCATTGTGTATTCAAGTGCACGTTCTGCATTTTACAGAGCTGATTCAGGTGCCTGGATCACAGTGGTAGGGAGATGCTGTCAACCTGGTCTAATAGAATCACATTACTATAGCTAAATCTTTGCAAACCGTTAGTTTGCCAAGAAAAACTGCGGAATGGGTCCAGTACCATCGCCCCACATCAGTGGATGACACCTTCCAGCTGGAGAAGCCTACATGGCGACCTACAGGGAGGAATATGCACCGGGAGACAAAGTACTTGTAATACTCCCCACATCGAGTTAAAAATTACTTGGACCCTTTGAGGTTACACGGCGAGTCGGGGATCTCAATTATGAGCTTAAACAAATGGATAGAGGTGGAGCACGTCAAATTTACCAACTAAACCTCTTTAAAATATGGAGAGAGGCGGTCCCCGTGTCCATGGTGATGGTCGTTCCGGAGATCTGCGTACAGCCAAGTTGCAAAACGAAATTCCGGAAGTTTTCTCTCCTCTTCCCTGTCATACTAACTTCATACAACACCATATCGAGACCCCACCTGGAGTAGTAGTGCGTAGTCGGCCATATAGCTTGCCTGAATATAAGAAAAAAGTGATTTGGGATGAATTAGAGGCAGACCAGAGACAGACCAGTGACGTTGTGTGTGCCTACTGGAAAGTGTGACGTTTTTGAGTCATGATTGTAGAGCTGAAAAGCCAAAGACTATGTTTATGAAACTGAAAATCCATTAAAGGTTGACTTATCTGGACTGCCACCCCACTTCCTGCTTCATTCCTTATTGTTGTAACCTTTACAGACGTCTAAACAATTTTACTATAGTGCATGGCTTGTAAGGTGATATAGTGTATTTTAATCAACTACACTGTCAAGGTCCTGATGAGTTCATTGGCTTGTTCTGTTTATTTTGTTATTTCTCTCCCTCATGTGACTCAGGCGCTGCCGGCATGTGTGATCAGTGTTTCCATTAGAACACTGATTGTTCCCATGGGAACGCTGATCATGCCACTAATTAGCTTTAGTGTTATTAGTAACTAATTACCTGCTTCTATGCTGATTTACTGCCTACTTAATCCCTTCGTTGTGTCAGTGTCTTTGCTAGATTGTTGTGGTTTGTTGTGTGTTAACATTATAGAAAGCTGTTTCATGTGAAGTAACTTCTGCCTAGTTGGTCCTGTCTCGTATATCTGTTTGGTTCCCCATCTCTGCCCAGGTGTCCGAAGTGTGGTTACCTTTCAATTTGCTGTGCTCTTGTTCTCTGCACCCACGACTCTTCAACAGAGGATTCCTCACAGATCTGTTCCTGACAACCATGATGCAAACACTCACCTACGAACACATTTTCATGGAGGATTCTTCATGGATCTGCTCACTGTGTGGCCATGGCATCAATGTACACCTATCACCTGCTTACTGCAGCCAGTGCCAGATTCTCCATGCTTAACCAGCCCAGTTGAATAATTTATCATTTATTGTTAATAAATCCTTTGAACTGTTCCTCTGCTCTTGGGTCTCTTTGTCTCGCTCTCTGACACAGTCAAGTTGATAGAGTGTTGCACATGTGAAAGACAGAGGTATGAGTCTTGAAGACAACACAAGTTGACACATGAATCGAAAGTGTTATTATAAGCCCCACAAAATGGCATGGTTTCTTCAGCAATTGCATTTTTCATCTCACATTTCTTTTATGACATTATCGGTTAGGTTTAAGTTTAAGTCAGGGAGGGTAGGCTTTGTTTATTTAAAACTTGAAAATGTAATCTGTTTGGCAAAAATGTAACTTGCTTTTAGCTCCTATTTTGCCTCAGATCTGCCAATGACTATATGTGTAAGAAGCCACGTGTAACACCTGAGACTTTTGCCCTAGCAGCCACCAGAGGTCGCTAGGAATTTCAGATAATTTTATTTTGAAATTTTGTGTTTACCTTCTTGTGTCTCTGTTCCTGGTTCCTGCCCTGATTTTTCCCAGCTGTTTCTCATTGACTTTGTTTGCCCCACTGTATATAATGTCCTTGTGTTTGCCTAGACGTTGTCAGTTGTTCTTCCTGTTTACGTTCATGGACGTAATGTTTGTTCTGTTCTTAGTTTTGGTTTTGTTGATTTTATTCCTGTGTTTTCCTAGTTTTGTGTCTGGACCTGTTCCTATTCTGTCACTCACTCAACGTTGTGTCGAATGAAGTGACACAAGGGGTCTTCCTTGGGAGCCTCGCGTACCTCTGAAATTGAGAAAAGGCCAATGTGAAATTGGCAGACAGAATTTGCATGCCCCGCCCCGGACATACTTGGACTGCATAAAGGAAAGCGGGCTTCAGATTTTTTCTTTGGAGCCGAGCGGTTGTGCAACAGCAAAGCTGAGTTCACCACTGTTCTACTCACCTCTACTGGCGAGAAGCACTGCTGTTGGATCAATGGCACATTTCCAGCTGGCGTTCTCTCTATCTGCAAGCTGTGCAGTCCACGCCCCTGGGCGCTTTCATTTGCCTAAAAGAGTGTTCTCCTCCTAAAAGAGTTTATTTTCTCTAAAAGAGTTTGAGTTTTTCACTCATAAAATAGCAAAACACAGCAGGCATTGAACGTCCTTTTCAGGACACCTCTTTTTCAAGATGCCCTTCCGCCCCTGTGTAGTTCCTGGATGCGGTCGATTTCTCTCCAATACCGACGACCACAGACGCTGCCTCGTGTGCCTGGGCAGCGATCACACTGAGGTGCCGTTCGTGGATGGTTCATGCACTCACTGCCAGAACATGACCATGGCAGCATTGCGGTCGTGGCTCTCCTTTCTCAAGGTGAATGTCACTTCAGCTCCTTCTTCCCACAATATTGAGAATGACTCGGCTGTCGATGAAGGAGATCTGGGGATGATGACAGGCTCAGTTTCGCCTGGTAAATCCCCATGAACCACCCGCCCCCCGATATGCTTGCTCACTTCCGTCCGAGCTCGACTCACAGCCAGCCGGCATTCTCCCTTGAGCCCCTGAGATTGGATGATGACATTGCCGCTGCATCAGAGAGCATCCAGGCCTCTGACGCGGAGGACTCGAATGGGCTGCTGCTTTTGGGCCAGCCCGCCCAGTCTGAGGCTGTACGCAGATGGCTGGTATGCTTGTTCGGGCTGCCGTGAGTGTGGGCTTGGTCTGGGACCCTCCGTCCTCCCCACAGCCTTTGCGGCTTGACGACTGGTACCTCGGCCCAGGGCGCCCCGTAACACGGACTAGTGCGTGGCGTTTTTGAAAGGGACCCCTTGTGTCACTTCATTCAACACAACGTCGAGAGAGTGACAGAAGGGGAACGTCATGTTACTGTCGTCACCTCTGTTCCCTGTTTGAGGGAATGAGACGTTGTTCCCCTCCTGCCACAACACTAGACCTACCACAGTAAACGGCCAGGCCTAATTCTCGGCTCCTCAGTGCAAAAACCTGACTGACAGATGCACGTCCGCTTCCCATTATACCCATATGTCCGGGGCGGGCATGAAAATTCTGTCTGCCAATTTCACATTGGCCTTTTCTCAAGTTCAGAGGTACGCGAGGCTGCCAAGGAAGACCCATTGTGTCACTTGTGACACAACGTCTCGTTCCCTCTCTCAGGGAATGGAGGTTACTAAAGTAACCGTGGCGTTTTTCTTATTAAAACAAGTTGCACTTACATCCTGTTCCAATTACTTCTTGCAATCGTTACACCACGTAAAACCATTTTGCATATTGCCACAGTCACATAATTTTAAAGAGATCAGGCTAAATACTGGACAGAACCAGCGAAGTATGATAGATTTCAATAGTCTGCTGCATCTTTTACAACCTAGCATTGAGAACGATGGGGATGCAATACAAATTGCTAAAATTTTCTGGGTGTGTTTGTGCCTTTTCATTATTTGAATAATTCCTTTAGCGAACCGTGTGTTAAAAGAATGTAGATAGCATGTGCATAAACAACACTATTAGTGGGCACAATTCAGTTGATCTTTATTGTCAAGGTGGTCCTACAGTTCAGACAAACTGCCTGTGTGACCCCCATGACTGAATGAGTGTGTTTATATTTCACACCTATCTACAACTCTCTGTTAGATTGCTCACCTCCACACACACACACAAAATCGCCCTGTACTTTTCCGTCTTTGGCAACTTTCCCAGATTGAGGATATAAAATGGATGGTGCAGAAAGGCCCGTAATTTACAAAGCAGCTGCTCCCCTTTAGAGTAAAACCTTTTCCATACTTTAAAGGCAAGAAACTGCAATGAGGGTCTTTGTTTGAGGAATATTGATGCGTTCAACAAGATGATATCCAGAAACTATTTATCACAAGCTCGATAAGAGGGGCTTTTAAGGGCATCGTTGAAATGAAAAAGGATTATTTACTTTGTACCTCTGTGTTCTTCAGAGATGTAGATCGATCATTTAAGAGTTGCTAAAGTTTGTAACCTGAGGTCCAGCATTTAACTGTGATCATAAAGAGTGCCAAGTGAATTAAAAGCACTTATGTAATATTCTTTTTTTTTTCTGGAACTAGCCTATTAATTAATATGTGAAGTGATAAAATATGACACATTGCATTGATATCAAGTTTAATACCGTGGAGATTCACACTGTAACCTTTACAAAACGCCTGGTCAGCAAAAACACAATATAAAGCAATTTGCATAAATGTGCAAGGCAGGTCATATTTCACAAGGCGAAAGGTTTATCTCACATGGCAGTGACTGACAATGCCAAAAGTGTTATAAAACTATGGTTTGTAAAAATGTTGTTAGTGTTCATAAACATCTGAGATTAAAAACACAAACAAATGTAGTAAAACAAATGATGAAATATGACAATAAAAAACTATATATTTGTGCAATTTTTTGCAAAGGTTATAATAAACCCTTAATACATCCGTAATATTTTCACAATGTTAAACATTATGATGTAGATAGGACATCTCCTTGCAATATTTTATACACCTTATTACAAAGTCTATATCTTGTTTTTTGGCCATAGAAATGTTAAACTTTAAAAGTAGTCTAATTTGTTTACTTTGTTGCACTGACGTGCATAGAACGGGGCATCCGGGGCGCAAGCCCTTTTGGTCATCCAGAAAAAGGGGATACATTTTCATAATTAAATTATAATAGTTAAAAATAAAATTTTTAATTCTCATCAAAATATCACAATAACTGTAATAATGTGTTATTATGAAATTTGTTTGTAAATTGCAGGGGTATTATAGAAAATTAAGCGGAGACACCTTTAAGAGCGCGAGCTACAGAAGATCGGGGCAGATTACTATCGCAAGTGATCCTCCCTATGCCCTATACTCACTCCGAACTGCAGAGCCCTTGAAGGGGGTACTCTGAAGGAAACCTGGCATTACTGTATGAATGTACCCTTCGCTAACAGTCTCATGGAAGAGCCCTCCGAGAAAAGATAAATTTTCTCTCTTTCGTTTTGTACGAGCTTTCGAGTGGCATCCCCTCCCACAAGAGTGCCCTTCAATGAAGTAAAAGTGCAGTTTTCAATTCGCCCCGGAACATCAAAGTGCCGTTACCTCAGACGAGTAACAGGTCAGATAAAAAGTCCAATCCATGTATTGTGTTGTAAGTTCATCAAAAGAATAATACTCAATTGCTACCGCATTTTCGGCAGTTTCGTCTTTTATAGAATATTGACATAAACTGAAGGAGCTGTCTGGTTCATCCAAAGGTTTAGTTGAAAATAATGAGCCATTAGACTAATTACTTTCAGAAAAATATCATTAGGCTACCACAGTACTGCCGCTCCCCATACGCATATTACGCAGTCTGCATAGGGCACCAACACCTTAGGGCACCATTATACCCTAGGGGGCACCAGAAACTCCACCGGCTGCCCGTAATCATATGTTATGCGTTATTCAAGGACCCTGTAGCATTCACACTTTTTTATCGTGCACCATGTTACCAGGGTAAAGCCATGGTACAGAATAATTGATCATGATCATATTTCATGATACTCTCATGGTACTCCAAGGTATTTAAAAATAAAACATGTCATAAACATGGGGTTATCATGGACCATGTCTGAAAATAAATAAATAAACAAGTGTATTACCATGGTGCTTTTTGAGAGAAATACAACAGAATAGGCAATTAATTGTTATAAAGGAGAAATGGAAAAAAATATGGTTACAAGAAAATGGTTAAATACTCAAAATCTAAGAAATTAGTTTAGATATTAATAACTACTACTTGTTTAAAAAAAATAAAAAAAATAATCTGTTCCCTTATTTTTCCTTCTGCCCCTGTTCCTGCTAAGGTTTGAATGTCACTACTTTGTTTTAACACTGAAAAACAATTAGACAGAGAAAAAGAGATAGAAATCAAATATGAAATTCCAGTGTTGTCTTTTTTAAAGTGATTTTTCTTAATAACTTATTCTTCATTTTCAAATGTCATGATTCATGTGAATCTGAAGAACCATTATTACAAGTACTCTTTTTTTCAATTTCAATTATTATTATTTAATTTTTTTTATTTAACTCTAGGTAACCCACACCTTAATTTTATGACATTACTCCCATAGACTTTTGTAACTTGTTTTTACATGATATTTTCATGACAGATTGGTTTATATGATATTAAAAATATAAGTTTTTTTTTTTTTTTTTAACTAAGCAGAAGCTTTCTGACAGATATGCTGCAGCTAGCGAGACTGTCACATCCGGGATGCTCACTATTAGCACTTTTGCTCCTCAGGGATGCATTCTCTCTTCACGGATCTTCTCCCTGTACTCGAATAACTGCACTGCAAAGGAACCCTCTGTCATTCTCCTGAAGTTTGCAGACAACACCATGGTCATGGACCTCATCGGCGATGGTGATGAGTCTGCATACAGATGGGAGGTAGAACAGCTGGCTGTCTGGTGTGGTCACAACAACCTTGAGCTGAACACGCACAAAACAGTGGCGATGATAGTGTACTTCTGTAGATTGTGCAATAAGCATAGTCTTTTCTAATCAAGACTAACCTCTAAACCGGCATCACTTCTTAGGACAAGCATTTTAGAATGTGTATTCCAACAAGTCACTAACAGAGAAATGCTATACTGCCTTAGTAAATCACCTTGGCATAATTGGCTCAGCTTACTTTTCCTGGTAGGGCAAATATGGGATCCTCTGAGGCCCAATAAATGTAGCCAGGCATTTTTCTGACTAAGGGAAATGCTCATTTTTCACAAACAATATTTTCATTTTTCCTGGGCCATAGACAGTTGGCATTAGATTAAACGCTAACCAGGGGTAAGCCTGCAGCAAATAGCAGAGACTTGAAGGACAAACACCCTCCTGAATCCATCACATTTCCCTGGAGTTGCTCTCTGGACACTAACAACCTTAAGCTAATGCTCTAAAGATGGCTCAGCGCTGCCTATCGTTATAAACCTCTGTATTTTGTTTCAGTCTATGTTGAATCTCAAGAGCTCTATTTAGGTTATGCATTTCATTAAATTATAGTCTGCAAATGTTAGCGTGATAAATACCAATCTGTTGAAAGCTCAATGGGAGTCTTGTCTCAGTTGAAGACAAACCTGTGTGGTAGAAGGTGTATATTTAAAATATTGGCTAAAATTAGATTAGGCTACAGCTTTGTCTGTGAGCGATTTTGTGCTCATAGCTCTGGAAGATAGCTTGAAACATTTCACTCAGTTCCTCAAATTCATGTTTATCTTAGAGCAAGACCATTTCTGGAACTCAGGGCAAAAAAGCTTCATCTCAGCAGAGAAAATAGCACTGCGATACAATGCAATAAAATAACTGAAATAATTCAATCTCTGGTTATTTGATTTTGATTGGCTCTGGGCTCTCTGGGGACCCTAACAGGCCGAATTCTGATTCGTCATCACACAAGGAGAGCAAAATGAATGTCATATGTGATTCTGTCACAGAAGTGACAGATAAAGCGCTCCATTTCATTTCTGGCAACTTTCCAGGCCCCTTCAATTTAATGTCTGTCTCTCATTTCATGTCTTGCTCTCACTGTATTTCCTTATGTCTTACACTGAATAGTAAGAACACTTAAACAACAGGATTTTCATGGAATTTAAATGTAAATTCTACCATCATTTACTCACCCTTGTGTCTTTCTGAACCTATATATATATATATATATATATATATATATATATATATATATATATATATATATATATATATATACAGGTGAAACTCGAAAAATTAGAATATCGTGCAAAAGTTCATTAATTTCAGTAATTCAACTTAAAAGGTGAAACTAATATATTATATAGACTCATTACAAGCAAAGTAAGATATTTCAAGCCTTTATTTGATATCATTTTGATGATTATGGCTTACAGCTTATGAAAACCCCAAATTCAGAATCTCAGAAAATTAGAATATTACATGAAATCAATAAAAATAAGGATTTTAAATACAGAAATGTCGGCCCTCTGAAAAGTATAATCATGCATATGAACTCAGTACTTGGTTTGGGCCCCTTTTGCATTAATTACTGCCTCAATGTGGCGTGGCATGGATGCTATCAGCCTGTGGCAATGCTGAGGTGTTATGGAAGACCAAGATGCTTCAATAGCGGCCTTCAGCTCTTCTGCATTGTTTGGTCTCATGTCTCTCATCTTTCTCTTGGCAATGCCCCATAGATTCTCTATGGGGTTCAGGTCAGGCGAGTTTGCTGGCCAATCAAGCACAGTAATACCATGGTCATTGAACCAGGTTTTGGTACTTTTGGCAGTGTGGGCAGGTGCCAAGTCCTGCTGGAAAATGAAGTCAGCATCTCCATAAAGCTTGTCTGCTGAAGGAAGCATGAAGTGCTCTAAAATGTCCCGGTAGACGGCTGCGTTGACTCTGGACTTAATAAAGCACAGTGGACCAACACCAGCTGATGACATGGCTCCCCAAACCAACACAGACTGTGGAAACTTCACACTGGACTTCAAGCATCTTGGATTGTGTGCCTCTCCATTCTTCCTCCAGACTCTGGGACCTTGGTTTCCAAATGAGATGCAAAATTTGCTCTCATCAGAAAAGAGGACTTTGGACCACTGAGCAACAGACCAGTTCTTTTTTCTTTAGCCCAGGTAAGACGCTTCTGACGTTGTTTGTTGTTCAGGAGCGGCTTGACAAGAGGAATACGACATTTGAAGCCTCAGTCCACTCCTTGTGAAGCTCCCCACACATTTGAATGGCCTTTTCCTGACAATCCTCTCCAGGCTACGGTCATCCCTGCTGCTTGTGCACCTTTTTCTTCCACACTTTTCCCTTCCACTTAACTTTCTATTAATGTGCTTTGATACAGCACTTTGAGAACATCCAACTTCTTTTGCAATTACCTTTTGAGGCTTTCCCTCCTTGTGGAGGGTGTCAATGATGGTTTTCTGCACAACTGTCAGGTCAGCAGTCTTCCCCATGATTGTGAATTCAACTGAACCAGACTGAGAGACCATTTAAAGGCTCAGGAACCCTTTGCAGGTGTTTAGCTGATTAGAGTGTGACACTTTGAGCCTACAATACTGAACCTTTTCACAATATTCTAATTTTCTGAGATTCTGAATTTGGGGTTTTCATAAGCTGTAAGCCATAATCATCAAAATGATATCAAATAAAGGCTTGAAATATCTTACTTTGCTTGTAATGAGTCTATATAATATATTAGTTTCACCTTTTAAGTTGAATTACTGAAATTAATGAACTTTTGCATGATATTCTAATTTTTCGAGGTTCACCTGTGTGTATATATATATATATATATATATATATATATATATATATATATATATATATATATAGGAACAGCTCTTTTCCATACAACAACAGTTCATGGTGATACACTGTCCTTTTTTAGTGATGCAGGTGACATCGTTAACACCAAATCACCATTGGTTCCCATGTGTTGTAATCAAATGTAATGCACAAATTTGTATATGACAAATTCAGAATGAGATTTGAGAGCTGCAGTTCAGGACATCATTTCTGTCAAGAACAAGCAAACCTTCAATCTGTTTTACATAGAAAGATACCGAATAGCTTAAGAAGATTTGAAATACAGCAGATGAGAATACAGTCCACCCCCTTTCGGTGGTATCCGCTTTACCTCGGTGCATGGCGAAGATGCCAACACCCTACGTGTGGAGATCGTGACCCAATTACTCGACGCGATAGAGCCTGTCCATCCAGATGAGATGAAGAAGGGTTTCTACAGCTGTTACTTAATCAACCCAAAAAAGGCGGTGGTTTGCGACCGATCATGGACTTGCGAGTTTTCATCTGGGAAAAGAGCAAGCTCGCCCGGTTCAGAGCATCTCTTTTCTCTACATGGAGTTAGACTCAGTCTCAATGACAGCGCGCCTCACCAATGAGCGTGCGCAGTCGGTGCTGAAATGCCTCACCTTGTTCAAGCTAGGCACAGCAGTTCCACTAAAACAATTCCAGAGGCTCCTGTGGCATATGGCATCCTCCGCAGCGGTCGCACCGCTGGGGTAGATGCACAAGAAACCGCTTCAGCACTTGCTTCAGACTCGAGTACTGAGATGGGCATGGTGCCGCGGCACTTACCGTGTGTTCATCACCCACTCCTGCCACCAAACTTTCAACCCCTGGACAGACCTCTGTTTTCTGCAGACAGGAGTTCCCCTAGAGCAGGTGTCCCGATGCATTCTGGTCACCACAGACACCTCAAATCTGGGTTGGGACATCAACTGCCTAGAGTTGCTGGATTCCAGCACATCGAAGAGAAGTGTGGCATCCTCATGAGCACTGGACAACGGCACCTCCCTAGCAGACATCGGCAGAGCAGCGGGCTGGGCAACACCCAATAACTTTACGAGATTCTACAATCTCAGGGTTGATTCGGTTTTGTCCCGTATTCCCTCAGGTCCGAGCACATAGAACTTGGGAATATGGAACGTCTGACAGCCGGCGGACCGGCATCTCCCTTGGGCAGTCCCCCCTGAGAGAGAGGGAACGCTGTGTTTGTAGCAACTCACTAGGTAGGATCTACCACCGTGCCGCGTAAAAACACATGTGACGTGTTTGCCACATTTAACCTCCCCCAGCCTGGGTAGGATGTGGTCTCTGTGGGGTCTTTTCTTCCTGAAAGAATAGGAGTTGGAAAAGAATGCCTTCCCCAATGTGTGTTATAGCATTAAAAGGCCCCAGCTGCTTTAACTCTATGCTAGAAACATAGAGAGCTCCCATGTATTCCGGGAACCTAAAAGTTTATGACGTTTTTATTTGGCATTGGGGAAGGGTACGTGCAGTCTGATGCGGCCTGCTGCTTTGGCACGCAACTGCCTGCCCGCACCTGCATCAACAGCTCACGTACATGGTTCAGTGCATTGCGTGATTGAATAGGGACCCCTAGTGTCGCTTCATTCGACACAATGTTGAGTGAGTGACAGACGGGGAACATCTAGGTTACTGTTGTAACCTCCATTGCCTGATGGAGGGAATGAGACGTTGTGTTGATAATGTATGTTATATGTGTTTTTCTGTGTAATGTTTCAGAATCATAAAACAGTGTCCACTTTCAGTTCCCAAACAGCTGTCACTGCATGCCCTACTCTCCAGAAGAATGTGCACACAAATCACACATTTGTCTTATTATCAAATTACATTCACTAAAGCTGGCCTTGTTCCTTTCCAGTTTAAAATATACAAGCGCCAAACCTAGGAGGGATAATTAAAATAATGTATGCATTAACTCACAAATATTGTAATGGTTTGATTATTTTTCTTTTCTGTTCTCTTAATGAGTCACAATAATCACACATCCTTAGCAGAGGGTTCCAGTGAAGGTCACACCATCCGTACAACCATATGAGCAATGAGTCCTGTGGTGGGAGACCATTGCCATTGGCATCAGCCATCCACAACCTAAGCATGCAGCCCTATCATCACTGCAGGTGGGACCAGCAGATGCCGGGCCAGGCTACTGATAGCTCCAGGGCTGACTATGAGATAAATCCACACAGCATGGAAGTGAAGCAGATGGGCTTGACATTAGTGGGAGACTTACTGCTAATGTTTGGAAGAGGGTTTAAACGGTGGCATATAATGATCAGTTTCCTTGGATTTACAGGGTCTCTTTTTGCATTTTTTGTATTATTAGACGCAGGGTCGGCACTAGCTATAGGAAAACTATGCGATTGCCTAGGGCCTCCAAAAGACATAGTATATGAACTTGGTAGTTAGCCGTACCGGTACATAACTTTCTGAACCGGCAGGGGAGGCTCATTCATTTATGAGAACAGCGCTACCTGGTCAGTAAAACAGTGATATGCCTAACCCTAACCAATCAGGTAATGCATTTTCCATTAATATGAAAGGAGCAAGCCTACCTCTAACAAAGCTCAAAAGTTCCGTTTTCATAGGACATTAGTTGTCACCTGTACGAAAACTGATCAATATTACCAATTCAAAGTGGGCCCACCCTCTAAATGTATTAGGAAATATGATACAATAAGTCCACCCTCAAAAGAACACACACAAATATCACATAATTTACAAACATTTTATGATACCGCATAAACGTAAGCGTGCATTGGTGGCTACTAAATGAAAAATCAAAGCAAGCATGCAAAGAAAGCTGCAGGTGATGTGGGATTGGAGTAATTATTAGGCTTAGGAAAAAGGATTGATGCCATTTTCATGTATCGGTAATCTGAAGATTTTCCAAATGATTATCAATATATATATATATATATATATATATATATATATATATATATATATATATTGGGATTTTTCAGATATAAATAGGGCGGCTTGTTGCACAATATTCTTTGTCATATTCTTTGACATATTTCTCAACACAACATTGGTAAAGTGTGAGCGGCAGGGTAAATCAAAGTGAGCTTCGCAAACATCTCGTCTAATCGATCTGTGAGATTTGCAGTTGGAGGAAGAGTACAAATAAGAGGCGTCGAGTCGGACACTCTCAGGTTTGTGTGTGTCAATGGGAACAACACTAACAACATAAAAGTCAAAAGGATTCATATTCAAAGAAGCAAACATACTAAACAAAAGCCTATATTTATACATTTTTTTTATTTTTAATAATTAAGTCAATCTGGGTATCCAACCACTCCTTAAAACAAGTTCTAAGTCTGTGCTTTCTGTTTTTTTTTTTTCAGGTTGTGATGGAGCTTATCACAGCTGTCTCAAGCTGAAGGCTAGGAAACACCCTGGACAGGTGGTCAGCAGACATGGGGACTTGTGACTTGGTGACTTGGACTCGAGTCGACTCGAGTCGCTATTTTTATGACTTGTGACTTGACTTTACAAAAAATAAAATACTTGAGACTTGACTCGGACTTGGAAGTTAAAGACTCGGGACTTGACTTGACTTGAGACACGAAGACTTGAATGACTTGAGTGTTAATCACATCATGTTTGCAGTTTGAATATAAAATATATAAATTATAAAAAAAAAAAAGTTGATCCAGCTGGAGCGCAGACTGAGAATAGTTTTGTCATGACTGGATCACGGTCGACACTATAGGCTATCATCAGCCATGCCCTCTCGTACCTTACGCACACCACGCCCACTTAGATCAGATAACACATCAACATGTCAGCCGGAGGGTAACGTTACCGAGGGACATAAGCTTTCGGCTTCAAAATTATTATCAAGATGGCAAAAGACGAACAGCACTTTGCAAGACATGCAACGTTAAGATCGCGGACAGCCAGGCGACAACCTCCAATTTAGATCCGCCATTTGAAGAGCCATTCTGCCCAGTAAGTGCTTGTCAATTTGTTAATTTTATCTGGTTAGTTGGTAGTTAGCTAATGTAATAATAGCAGGGTTCCCACGGGTCCTTGAAATCCTTGAAAGTTTGTGAATCTGAAAAATAAAATTCAAGGCCCTGGAAAGTTCTTGAAAATAAACATACATAGATACAGGTCATTGAAAGTGCTTGAATTTATTTTGTGCAAGAAGTTTTCTGGAAAAAAAAATCTGTCCATTATTTTTTTATTTAGCCAACACTTACGTGGCTTATGCTGCATACTAGCCTGCTTGATTTTCGTTAGTTACTGCGCATTTACGTTAAGTGTTTCCCGTGCAGGTACTTTGTTTTGTACGTTGCCATGGCGTTCACGCGGCTGGTACCTCAACGTTTCCCACTCACAGACATTGCAAAAATAGGCTTATGGATATACTCTGTGTGAGTGAGTGAGTGAGTGTGGGTGTGGGAGTGTGAGAGCGTGAGAGTGAGTGTGTGTGTGTGTGTGTGTGTGTGTGTGTGTGTGTATGTGTGAGCGTGTATTTATCACTTTGTGGGGACCAAATGTCCCCATAAGGATAGTAAAACCGAAAATTTTGACCTTGTGGGGACATTTTGTCAGTCCCCATGAGGAAAACAGCTTATAAATCATACTAAATTATGTTTTTGAAAATGTAAAAATGCAGAATGTTTTCTGTGAGGGTTAGGTTTAGGGGTAGGGTTAGGTTTAGGGGTAGGGTTAGGTTTAGGGGATAGAATATAAAGTTTGTACAGTATAAAAACCATTATGTCTATGGAAAGTCCCCATAAAACATGGAAACACAACATGTGTGTGTGTGTGTGTGTGTGTGTGTGTGTGTGTGTGTGTGTGTGTGTGTGTGTGTGTGTGAGCGCGAGAGTGAGTGAGTGAGTGAGTGAGTGAGTGTGGGTGTGGGAGTGTAGGAGAGAGAGTGTGTGTGAGTGTGGGAGTGTGTGTGAGAGTGAGTGTGGGAGTGTGTGAGAGAGGTAGTGTGTGAGAGAGAGAGAGTGTGTGAGAGAGAGTGAGTGTGTGTGAGAGAGAGAGTGTGTGTGAGAGAGAGAGGAGAAATGTAACAAAGTTTAATGTATGTAACTGTGTTTGAGAGAGAGAGAGGGAGGTGTTCAGAGAGGAGTCTGTTGGATGTTAAGCTGTTATTTGTTTTATGGACTCAATGTTGAAAATTTAAAACATTTCAAACACTGTTGGCAGAAGTGAAAAATAAATAATTTTATGAAGTTACAATTTTGTTTGATTCCATGATGTATTTTACTGAACATGAGTATTGTAATTTACTGACAGTTCCTTATATCTTGTCTTTTCACTTTATTATGATCAGATTCTGCAGGTAAAATTACAATAATAAGGTGACTTGACTTGGACTTGACTTGACATAGCCTGTGACTTGACTTGACTTGACTTGCCCAAGAAAAAAATACTTGGGACTTACTTGAGACTTGAAGGTTAAGACTTGAGACTTACTTGAGACTTGCACATGTGTGACTTGGTCCCATCTCTGGTGGTCAGTCCATCACAGGACTGGCACAGACATACACATTCACACTCTCAAATACTGGCAATTTAGAGTTTCCAATTCACTTGACCTGCATGATTTTGGACTGTGGGTCAAACCAGAGTACCTAGGGGAAACCCTCGCAAACATACGGAGAACATGCAAACTCCACACAGAAAGGCTCCAGGTGAGCCGGGACTCAAACATTGCTAGCAACTATGCCACCCTTATTTTTTTAAATAAGTATTTTGAAATATATCTATGTTTACATAGATACCATGCAATGTGTGAACATTTTACATATTGTACCTAATCAGAAATCTTTGTCATTTTTATTTTTTTTTGCCTTACTATTAACTTTCAAAATAAAAACAGAAAAGAAATGCTTTAAAACTTTTTGACTTTATGAAGAAATAAAAGCTTAAAGGGCACCTATTTTGCCTCTTTTCACAAGATGTAATTTAAATCTTTGGTGTCCCCAGAATTTTCAGCTCAAAATACCCTACAGATCATTCATTATACCATATTGTAAATGGGAATAAAAACAAGCTGTTGAGTGCAAATGCAAATGAGCTGGTGCTCCCCACCCCATATCCAGAATAGGGCGGAGTTTTGACATCTCTGCTTCGGATAACTAGACATCATAAGCAATGTGACTGACTGCGAAAATAGTGGTGTTCAGCCCTATATGTTTCAACCGGAGTCAGACACTGCTGAGGGAGAGACTCTGTCAGAAGTAACAACTTTGAGAATGAACCAGGAAGATTCCGAATGGTTATTTGATAAATGTATTTATTTTTTGTAGAGTATTTTTGCCAGTTTTGCAACGATGGATGAGCAACGCACACACACAAATACTGTTCCATTGTTTTGCTATGCGCTATAACGAAACAACACCTGTTCAATGTCCACATTAATCTAGATACATTTGAAAATGCTCTCCATCCACACTGCCATTTTCAAGCGTTTTCCAAAAGTTTCTCGTCCACACTGAAACATATGAAAAATATTAAATTCCCTTACTGCACATGCGAAAAACCACCATTCCATGCATGGTCGGAATGGCAATGATCCTTGTGTTCCGTCACTAGAGAGCAATTCAGAGAAAACTTCCTGTCACCTTTGAAGGGATGCAATGTGAAGGTTGTACAAAGTAACATAACTACTTACAAAGTTTGGAATCGTCTATCTCCACAGTACTTAAGTGTCCTTTTATTACTACAATCACAAAATTTAATATTGTGATCTGTTAATATTACCTAGAAAATCAAAATCTACTAAAGGAGGAAGATCCTTTTCCTCTTTGGCTCCTAAACTATGGAATTGTCTTCCCAGCATTGTTCTGGACTCAGACACACACTCTCAGTTTAAATCTAAACTAAAGACTCATCTTTTCAACCAGGCATACACCTAATTTATCCATCAACACAGTTGATAGTGTGATGACTACTAACTGCAGTCTGTGCCAGCCAGATATTACTTCAGTCTACTAAGATGGACTTCACAGAGGATGATCTGCCAGCTCCAACTGTAAGATATGGGATACTTTATTGGCCACAGCCTGAACTTTGGACTTAGGATGGACTTCACTGAAATGAACTGCCACAAGCTGCTAGTCGAACTGCATTGCACCTCACTGATCTCTGCCTGCATCACCTTGGTCAAAGGATGGACTACACTCTTAAAATGGAATACATAGACAATAACTTAATTACAAACTAAATCCTTCATCAGCCAAATAACAAAAGACAATGCATCTAGATGGACTTTAAGGACTTTAGTCATTAATCTTACAGTTCATACAAAATGTTTTGTTTAAACATTGGCCCCTAACACTTACTTAGCTTACTGATTTTAAACCATGTACTACATTTAAATAACTAATATTGGAATAATATTCATGTTGTTTAGCCAGAGGGGAACTGGCCCCCACAGTGACCCTGGTTTCCCCCAAGGTTATTTTCTCCATTAACCAACATCTTATGGAGTTTTAAGTTCCTTGCCACAGTCGCCTCTAAATACAAATAGTATTTAATTATTTGTTTTAAGGCACAATTTACAATCAATTATTTTTCAAACCGCATAATTATGACTCTAAGACATTACAGATATTACAGCTTATCTTTCTGTTAAGGCATAATTTTCTGTAATGCTGCTTTGAAATGATATGTGTTGTGAAAAGCACTATACAAATAAAAATAACAACTTATCTCTAACAACACAATTAAAGTGAATAGCAGAAGAACGCTGCTACAACACTGGTCAGCATCTTGATTGTTTTGAGTTCACAAGACTGCATCACATGACAACAAACACATAATCATTTTCAAATATCTCCATTTTTACACAAAGACGACATTTTCAAATGTGTCCACTTGGTAGAGCGTTTTCGAAAAGCTCAGTTTCCGCTGTCAAAAATGGTGTCAGTGTAAACGGAATGCCAAAACGTTTAGAAAAAGATGCTTTTTAGAAAGAAGTTAGTGTGGACATGGCTCTTTTTATTTCAACTCCATTATAATAACAGATCAAGCACATTTACAGTAACATAACACAAGCAATATTCAGTTTCAACCAGAAAGCCAGGGGTTTCAAATGTTTTACAAAATTCATTATAATAATTAAAAGCTTTTATAAAACATGGAGATGCATTATTTTCACAAAGGCATTATTTTCATTTAAATTTCGACATTGTCCCTTCAAAGGAGAAAGGGAAACAACATTACAGTTCTGTGCAATTTATACCTTCTAGCTGAAAAGATACTATAATTTTCCAAGGACCTGACAAATAATTTAAAGAAGCATGCGAAGGGAAGACCTACACATGCATCACGTTAATTAGGTAAGCTTAGATTTACTGAACTGCAGAAAGGTGCATGTTCCTTATTAAAGTGGAGAAACGATGACTACTGTCAAAACTCTACTATAACTTCTCATTTCCATCATAACTTCAGTTGAATGTCTAAAGTTGCTTTTGTGATGTAATGACAACAGCCATAGGCACAGCATTTTTGTTATTATTATTATTTATTAAACATCTAATTGTACAAAATAACAAATTAATTTAAAATGTTTTTAAGTTCTTGGGGGGGGGGTTTGAATGCAATGGAGGATTTATCTGAGCTTGATAATTAGAAATCTATTGTTGAGAACAGTTCAGAAGTCTGGGTGAGGGAGAAATTCTGGCAAATGTAACAGTTAAAAACTCATAGCAAGTAGGATTAAAGACATACTAAAACGTTTTAAATCTATTTCGATCTACTATTTGAAACTATTTCTTTTTCTCTTTTGGAAATAATTATAATTTGTTTTTTTTGTAATTAAAGACCTCCTTAAACATGAACATAGAACCATCCATAAATGTTATGGTGATGTTGGACTATGGATCATGAACAAGCAGAGCAAAGGCACTGGAGGTATTGCATTAATAATAATGGTGATAATGAAGATATAGCCTGTGATCTACCTATTTAATATAGTCTAAAGTTAATGAATGGTGCCAATCAGTCTACACACTACACGCAATGCAAGGTCTCGGACACCATATATTTTCATTGTATCTTTTTTCCATACATTGAAAGTAATTCTGCCTCACATTTCTTTTTGTTTTACACTCATACAGTTTTGGAACAACACTGAAGGTGAGTAAATAATAACATAATGAATTTTCATTTTTGGATGAACTATTCCTTTAATAAACCTCTTTGACATTCTCAATTGTGCACTTGGCAGATATGCCAATACTTTTCCAAAGACTAAATTGCAACATCCTGAATAGCATTACAGTTTTTTCAGTGTTAGTCAGTCCATTTGGCGGCCACCTTTGGAATGCTCCCGGGCAGCTATTTTCCATGTATTCAAGCTGTATAATAGTACAGCACCAATCACCTTGAATGGGGAAAGACTGAATCTCAACAATGGTTGGTCAAGTTTACAATAAAAAAATATATTTCAAATCAGCAGTAAAATCTGACAACAATGATCTCATAAATTATGCTTCTTTATCTCAAAAAAACGTTATTTATTGAGCTGGTTGACTGGCGATCTCTGTATCTGAAATGTGATTGATTGGCTCTTTTGCTCATAAGGTGGGAATTCTTTAATTTTCTACATTCACCATATTGGTTGTTCCAGTTTTTCCCATTCATTTTAATACAAGTGTTCCATCTCGGGCTAAATAGTATTTGATAACATCCACCTTCTTCCTGTTTTTAAGCCTCTTCCAATACTTTCCTGATGTGATATGTTAAAAAACCATCTTACTGTAGAAACATGATCCAAAAATGTGCTATCAATGGTGTTTGGGTCCTATATGTCCTTTAGTTTCAAATTATCACATCATAAACATTGTGAACTTAATGCGGTCTAGCAGTATAGCATAGTGGACATATAGAAACTGTAAAAACAATTACTACAAATACATTTTGAAATTGGGCAGTTTTGTAGAAATTCAAATATTTGGAGGATTTTTCAGAGCACAACACATTCCCGCCTGGTTTGATGACAGTCGGGATATGATCTATGAGGCAGCATGTTGGCTTTGACAGCCTTTATTGTTTTATCCGATGATAGATGGATGTATTTCCCGATGCTGTAAGCGTAAATGGAATCATGCACGTCATCCACACAGTATAACACACAGACCAATCCAATTTCTCTCTCAGAGAACTCAGCTGTATTGATGCACCAGATTTAATCAAATTGGCATTTAAGTAAGAAATATTCATCATGCTCTCATGTGCTTGTGTCTGAGATGTTGATTCTAACCATGATTTAAGTACTAAGCACAGGAAACACATCATGCCCTCATAATGAGTGGACTGCAATGCTTGTCCTGCTGCTTACTGGCATAATTTATTTGTTTGTTTGTTTGTTTGTTTGTTTTTGTGGGGGAACAAGATTTCAACACTCAGTTTAAAGAGATATATTTTACCTAGAAATTAAAATGTTGTTATAAATAAATCAGCTTCATGTTGTTTCAGATGATTTTCTTTCTTCTGTGTAACACAAAATTCATACAATAGAAGTGGACTGCGCAGACATGCTGTTCTCAGCGGATGCAGGGCGGTTCACATGGATTGTGAAGGCAAAGTGCTGCAGGTTCACCCATTCACAAAATTCCACACATTTGAAGCCACTTAATGTTTTTATACATATCTAAAAAAAATGACACATTATCACCGAAGTGGAGGAGGTGACAGCGTTTCACCAGATTTGTAATGGCTTTCCACAGACTGTGATGCCATAATTCAGCAGCATAATTCTAGCAATACATATATATATTTGCAATTTTTTAATTATTATTTACTGCGAATTTATAACACTATTCTTTGTATTATATTAATTACCCTATCAAACGTTTAAAAAAATTGTTACCACAGCTGCGATCAGCCCAGGTAAGCGTGTGTGTTAATGTGGCACTGGCTGCAATGAGGTTTCTTTCTGTGGGAGTGACTGTAAATTTGCCGTCTTTCTCTTTTCATCTCTGTTAGTCTGCTAAATAAATAATTGTGTTCTGATTAGCTGGTTTTCCATCCACATATTTTATGTGCATTTTGGGATATCACAAAAAACTGCTGAATGGAAACACCAAAATGCAAATAAAATCTCCAAAATATGCATACAAAATGTATTTGCTTGCTTGATTTCTTATACTTTTATATTCAATAAGAAAAATTTGCATAAACTATAATTGAAACACATTTACCAAATAAAATCTATTGAATTTGTTAGGAATACAAGATGTTTATCAAAAACATCATGTGACTGAATAATTAATTTATAACTGGACTAACCAGCAGACCAATCATCACATCTGAAATATTGCTCTGATCATCCTGAATTAATGGTGTCCTGAAAACCCAAAGCCTGCAAATAATTAGAATACAAACTGTGCTGAAGAGCAGGTTTATTGACACTTTTGGAAAATAGATGGCAAAGACAGGAGGAAGGAGAATGCACACACACATATGCACTGTTGCACCCAGACTTGAGACAAGTCAGACCTTTGAAACTCCAAAAATCACATAAAGGCAGCATTAAAGCAATCCATATGGCTCCAGTGGTTTAATATGTCTTCTAAAGCATTGCAATGACATTGGGTGAGAAACAGATCAATATTTAAATCTTTTTTTACTATAAATCTCCACTTTCAAGTCATGTCAAGCTTTATTTATAGAGCACATTTAAAAACAACAGAAGTTGACCCAAAGTGCTTAATCAATCAAATAAATCTACCATGACAGAATTATATACATAAAAAAAAGAAATATAATGAATAAATAGATAAAATTAAAAAACTGCATAAAGTATTTACCTACTTGAACCTATTAAAAAGTAATATTCAAATGCTAAAGAATATAAAATACATTTTAAAAGAGGATATAAAAATGGCTATTGAATAAGTTGACCTCACATGGTAAGGAAGAATATTCCAGAGTTTAGGACATACCACAGAGAAGGCACGATCACCTTTAGATATATAGCGACAATAAGGAACACTCAAAAGAAGTTAATGAGAAGACCTGAGTGCTCTGGTGGGGTAGTAAGGGACGAGAAGATCACTGATGTATTTGGGCACGAGACCAGATAGTGCCTTGTAAACATAATGCAGAATTTTTATTTCGACCCTAAAGTTCATGGGAAACCAGTGTAGAGACACTAATACAGGGGTAATGTGATCTCTCTTTCTTGACCCTGTCAAAAGCTGTCTAGCTGTTGCATTTTGAAGCAGCTGTAGGCGTGATAACGCAGTTTGATGGAGACTGATGTACAATGCGTTACAATAGTCTAACCTTCATGAAATTAGTGAGTGGATCACGTTTTCCAGGTCTTTGCTGGAAAGAACATTTTTAACTTTAGCGATATATCTCAGGTGGAAAAAGCTACCATTGACAACGGCACAAATTTGCTTATTAAAAAGTAAGTGATGAATCTAAAATCAATACAAGACTTCTAACATTATCTTGTACATTTGACGTTAGAGAACCTAACTGGGTGGCCAGGCCAGGTAAGGAGGACCAAAATCAGAACTTCAGTTTTGCTTTCGTTTAATTGTAAACAAATGGTTTGCCAGCCAATGTTTAATATCTTTGAAGCAATTTAGGATGTTATCAAATGAACACTTATTGTCTAAGTGTACTGGTAAGTAAGATTGGGAATCGTCAGCGTAACAGTTATAGGATATGCTGTACTTCTAGAAAATAGAGCTCAGAGGAAGCATATTCAAGGAAAATAATAAGGGTCCTAAAATTGTCCCTTGAGGGACGCCACATGATAAAAGAGCCGATGTAGAGGAGAAATTCCCTACATTTACAGAAAACATCCTATTTTTTAGATAGGAGGCAATCCACTGGAGGGTCATACCTTGGATGCCAGCCCTACACTCGAGACGATTGAGAAGAATGTTAGGGTCGATAGTGTCAAACATGACACTAAGATCTAATAAGACTAAGACAACATGTGAGCCAGAATCCATGGAGAGAAAAAGATCATTAGTAACCTTCAGCAATGCAGATTCAGTGCTGTGCAAGGGACTGAAATGTGTCTAAAATGTCAAATGTATTTAGATAGGAGTAAAGCTGTGAATAGGCAACTCTTTCCAAGATCTTGGAATTAAAAGGCTATTTAGAGATTGGCCTATAATTATTGTGTATTGCTGGATTCAAAGAAGGCTTCTTTAACAAAGGATGTAGAATTGCAAACATAAAACTGCTTGGAACAACTCCATTAGCTAAGGAGCTGTTAACAATCGATGTCACACTGGAACTAATAGTTGTAAAAATGTACTTTAAAAGGCGTGGAGATAGAATATCCAGCTTGTAACTGGAACACTTTATCTTGGAGACTAAAGTAACTGTTCTGATGAAACTGGTTCAAAGTAAGGCAGGGAGCTGGACGGAAGGTATTAGTCGTTTATTAAATTGTGAAGGTACAATAGCAACTTTAATATGCTTGATTTTGTGAGAAAATAGTTAGCCTTTTTTTTTTTCTTCATTTTGGAGCTTGACAGTCCCCGTTACCATTCACTTTCAATATATGCAAAAGAGCAGCCTGCATACATTGTTTTCCAAAGAAGAAAGGAAGTCATACAGGTTTGGAATGACATGTGGGTAAAACAAATGATGACAGAATTGTCATGTTTGGTTGAAGGGTTGTTTTAAAACTTGAAAGATCCAATGTGAAGATAAATATGAGTCATTCTTTACTAATAAAATTGACTCAGTAAAGCACATTGTCCAGTTGAACACTGTGCAGACATCCCGTCTAATACTTCATCAGACTCTGTCCATGGTCGACCAGTGCAGATTCTACTGCAGGAAATGTTGCCACTATAAAGGATTCAAAAAGAAGGGTTAAATTTCAAATCCGTCAAGACGTCTGTTGCGTATTCGATTTTCCAAACACTTTGTCAAACAGTTTGCAATCATACAGTAATCCTTGTCGGATACTGGACACGTTCTCTGTGAAAGTGTTAAGTAGTTGAATCAGTACCAGGCATTAAACAGACACAGGATTTGGTTCCCCCCAATGTTTATTTCAAATGGGGGTTATGACATAGTTCAAGGTGACAGAATCTTCCTGGAATTAGAGGGAGCGAACTCAGAAAGAGGAACAAAAAGATGATCTGTTTAAAATTCTGACACCTGCTTACTGTAAAGTTGGATTTCTAAACCACTGGGGTACCGCAAAGACTTCAGCAGATGCTTTCCATAATGGAAGTCTTAGTAAATCCTGACAAGCCTGTGGAATGATAATGTCATCAGCATACTGCATAATTTGTTTTGGGAATGTTTGTATCTTAAGGCCATTGCTTGATATTAAAGCAAATACTTAGGAAATTCTAAAGCGTTTCTAAATTTGTCTGCTTTAGTTCAACTAGAAGAGCAAACTTAAAGGAATAGTTCACCTAAAAATGAAAATTCTGTTAAAAACTACCCACTCTCATGTCGTTCCAAGACTTTCTTTCTTATGCAGAACACAAAAGGGCACAATTTATGTGTTGTTTTGTGCCAAAAATTGTGAACAAGCATCTCTTATAGTGCCCATGAACATGTGACGGACATCAAAAGTGTCAATGAAAAATTACTTTTTCAGGTTGTTTGTAACCTAAACTTAAAACAGCATTTTAGCGCCATGTTAAAATAATAATAATAAAATGTAACATTATTCTGAAAATATTACTACTTTAATCTCATAATTGTAGGACTTTTTTATTGAAATGTAATTTCTTTATTCTCGTAAAAGCCCTCTTCTGAGATTATGTTCAAAACATGTCTTTATTCTTGTAATGCTGAAACTTTATTCTCAAAATCTTTTTATTTTTTTATGTGGAACTGAAATGTTGATTTTAAAAGCTTTGGAAGATTTGCAATATAATCCAGGAGCCATACAGACTACTTCTATCTACTATCTATTGCCAATATATTGAAAAGATAGATCATTAAATCATTTTCCATTTTTGTTCTGCATAAGAAAGTAAGTTATAGGGGCATTGATGTCACTTTGTTTTAAAAAGTGGTGGGGACAGCAGGGTAGTGCGAAGTGCAGAAACTAAGGAAAATTATTTTGATAAATACTCATTCTTGATGACCAATTGAAGACCTGAAGGTCAGTAAATTGTGACATCATTTTCATATTTATTTATTTTTTAAATATGAAGAGACAAATTAATTAACAGATATCTTTGCGCAAAACCCTGTCTTCATTTCTAACCACTTGAAATTCAGTTTAAGTAGGCAAAATCTGTGTTGGTGTTAAATTAAGATTTGTTGTGAGGATGTTAAAGTACAGGTGCTGGTCATATAATTAGAATATCATCAAAAAGTTGATTTATTTCAGTAATTCCATTCAAAAAGTGAAACTTGGATAATGTATACATTCATTCCACACAGACTGATATATTTCAAGTGTTCATTCCTTTTAATTGATGATTATAATTGACAACAAATTAAAAAAAACAAAAACAGTATCTCAGAAAATTAGAATATTGTGAAAAGGTTCAATATTGAAGACACCGGGTGCCACACTCTAATCAGCTAATTAACTCAAAACACCTGCAAAGGCCTTTACATGGTCTCAGTCTAGTTCTTTAGGCTATACGATCATGGGGAAGACTGCTGACTTGACAGCTGTCCAAAAGACTACCATTGAAACCTTGCACAAGGAGGGCAAGACACAAAAGATCATTGCTAAAGAGGCTGGCTGTTCACAGAGCTCTGTGTCCAAGCACATTAATAGAGCGGCGAAGGGAAGGAAAAGATGTGGTAGAAAAAAGTGTACAAGCAATAGGGATAACCGCATCCTGGAGAGGATTGTGAAACAAAACCCATTCAAAAATGTGGGGGAGATTCACAAAGAGTGGACTGCAGCTGGAGTCAGTGCTTCAAGAACCACCACGCACAGACGTATGCAAGACATGGGTTTCAGCTGTCGCATTCCTTGTGTCAAGCCACTCTTGAACAAGACACAGCGTCAGAACACAAAAAGTACTGGACTGCTGCTGAGTGGTCCAAAGTTATGTTCTCTGATGAAAGTAAATTTTGCATTTCCTTTGAAAATCAAGGTCCCAGAGTCTGGAGGAAGAGAGGAGAGGCACAGAATCCACGTTGCTTGAAGTCCAGTGTAAAGTTTCCACAGTCAGTGATGGTTTGGGGTGCCATGTCATCTGCTGGTGTTGGTCCACTGTGTTTTCTGAGGTCCAAGGTCAATGCAGCCGTCTACCAGGAAGTTTTATAGCACTTCATGCTTCCTGCTGCTGACCAACTTTATGGAGAGGCAGATTTCATTTTCCAACAGGACTTGGCACCTGCACACAGTGCTAAAGCTACCAGTACCTGGTTTAAGGACCATGGTATCCCTGTTCTTAATTGGCCAGCAGACTCGCCTGACCTTAACCCTATAGAAAATCTATGGGGTATTGTGAAGAGGAAGATGCGATATGCCAGACCCAACAATGCAGAAGAGCTGAAGGCCACTATCAGAGCAACCTGGGCTCTCATAACACCCGAGCAGTGCCACAGACTGATCGACTCCATGCTACGCCGCATTGCTGCAGTAATTCAGGCAAACGGAGCCCCAACTAAGTATTGAGTGCTGTACATGCTCATACTTTTCATGTTCATACTTTTCAGTTGGCCAACATTTCTAAAAATCCTTTTTTTGTATTGGTCTTAAGTAATATTCAAATTTTCGGAGATACTGAATTTGGGATTTTCATTAGTTGTCTAATGTTTTTTAGTGAGAGTTACATTTTATACTATAAAATATATATAAGGGGTGTAACAATTCAGTTTTCTCATGGTTTAGTTTAAATGTTTCAAAGAGCCACTTTCTGCTACATTCACTGCAATATACAAAGCAGACATAATCAGTTCTTACTAAAATTAACCATGGTTTTACTACAGTAATACTGCATTCCATTCATATAATGCCCATGGTTTTACTACAGTAATACTGCATTTCATTCATATAATAACTATGATTTCACTACAGTAATACTGCATTCCATTCATATAATACCCATGATTTTACTACAGTAATACTGCATTTCATTCATATAATACCCATGATTTTACTACAGTAATACTGCATTTCATTCATATAATACCCATGATTTTACTACAGTAATACTGCATTCCATTCATATAATACCCATGATTTTACTACAGTAATACTGCATTTCATTCATATAATAACTATGATTTCACTACAGTAATACTGCATTCCATTCATATAATACCCATGGTTTTACTACAGTAATACTGCATTCCATTCATATAATAACTATGATTTCACTACAGTAATACTGCATTCCATTCATATAATACCCATGATTTTACTACAGTAATACTGCATTCCATTCATATAATACCCATGATTTCACTACAGTAATACTGCATTCCATTCATATAATACCCATGATTTCACTACAGTAATACTGCATTCCATTCATATAATACCCATGATTTCACTACAGTAATACTGCATTCCATTCATATAATAACTATGATTTCACTACAGTAATACTGCATTCCATTCATATAATACCCATGATTTTACTACAGTAATACTGCATTCCATTCATATAATACCCATGGTTTTACTACAGTAATACTGCATTCCATTCATATAATAACTATGATTTCACTACAGTAATACTGCATTCCATTCATATAATAACTATGATTTCACTACAGTAATACTGCATTCCATTCATATAATACCCATGGTTTTACTACAGTAATACTGCATTCCATTCATATAATAACTATGATTTCACTACAGTAATACTGCATTCCATTCATATAATAACTATGATTTCACTACAGTAATACTGCATTCCATTCATATAATACCCATGGTTTTACTACAGTAATACTGCATTCCATTCATATAATACCCATGATTTTACTACAGTAATACTGCATTCCATTCATATAATACCCATGGTTTTACTACAGTAATACTGCATTCCATTCATATAATACCCATGATTTTACTACAGTAATACTGCATTCCATTCATATAATACCCATGATTTCACTACAGTAATACTGCATTCCATTCATATAATACCCATGGTTTTACTACAGTAATACTGCATTCCATTCATATAATGACTATGATTTCACTACAGTAATACTGCATTCCATTCATATTGTAACGGTGGCAGCTCCCAGGAAGCACAATTTAAATCAAATAAGTAAATAAATTGATCTAAATAAAGTTTTCGGGTGCCAGACATGAGTAAGCCTGTCCAGGGTATATACTGCAATCCTTAAATTAAATTTACTACTTTTTAATACCTTTTTTACTACCTTCAGAATTTTTTTTAAAACCATCACGACACTGAATTGCAAGTGTTAATCAGCGACCTTTCTATTATTTACATAGATTTTGACATATATAACATACAAAAAAGAATAGATTTAGAGACTGATGTTGACAACATATTGCACATATTTATTTCACTTAGTAAATAAAAATAAAACAAACTACATAAAATGTGCAATGGAGAGAATGGATAGTTCCAGCACACTGGCTGGCATTCACTGCAAGTTGATGCATTACAAACTGGCATCTTCTATGAAATGTTGCTGATTCACAAACTGGCATCCACTACATGAACTGGTGAACTATTGTTTGCACTTGTGCTATAGCCCTAATATGAACTTGTGGGCATAAAATCCTATGGAAAGTGCCTTAATTCCATGGCCTTTTCCTCAATAGTTTTGTCCATTTTGACCAGTTCCTCTTTTTTCTCATTGTGTCTCCTTCTAAGTGTGTTTGATTTGGTGATTAGCTGGGCCATTTTTGACCCAGCTTTCCCCTCTGCCTCCTCAGCCAATTTGTTGGCATCATTT
Organism: Xyrauchen texanus; assembly: GCF_025860055.1. Lineage (NCBI taxonomy): Eukaryota > Metazoa > Chordata > Actinopteri > Cypriniformes > Catostomidae > Xyrauchen > Xyrauchen texanus. The sequence continues at coordinate 35,902,220 of NC_068290.1, forward strand.
TCAAGGATGGCACAGACTTCGTCCAGGACTCTGCGTTGCTGCTTGAGCTCCTGTAGTTCGTCCTCTGCGGCCTTCCTTTTCTGTGTTTGAGTATCACTCTCCCTCTTTTTACGCTCTTGCTCCAGGTAGAGCCTGTACTGGGACCTTGCTGAGGCCACAGAAGCCAGCAGTTCCTTGGTTAAAGGCACCTTGAGGACACCACCACAGCTACTGACAATGTCACAGATTAACCTCAGTGCCTCCAAGGATTCACCTAGAAGGTTACAGGTTTCCACCTCCTTGTTAATGGAGAAGCCCCTCTCCACGGTGGCTTGTCCATGTGAAAGAAGTAAAACGCTTTGGCAGAATCTCAACAGGATCTCAAATAGATCTCAACATTCACAAAGTTTGGTTAAGGAGAAGCATTACTGCATACACATTTGATTTCAATTAATAATTGGTAATTCAGCAATTAAATTATTTAGTGTTTTTTTTCCCAACAACAAAACCTGAGCCAAATATTAAATTTCTTTATTACATGGCTTGGTAGAATTCCAATGTAGAATGCGGTCTGTTATTTCTTGATAACAGACACTGCTTAGTATAACAGAGCGTTGCCATGAAAAACAGAGCGTTGCCATGGACGCAGTTCAGAGACGGAACGGACTATTTTCTTTAGCGGAAGCAAAACAATCGTTTTTAAATCAATAAACTCCTTTTTAAATCAATATTTTGAGTCAAATGATTTATTTATTCGGTAGGTAGCCATGTAATAAGCGGGATAATGTATAGCGAGGCGGTCGTTATAGCGAATACCACCCCTTCAGGCTGATTAAGATCCCTCCGCTTCGGGCTCCTAGTCATCCTGTCGGGGTGGTAGCATTCGTTATAACAACCGCCTCGCTATACATTATCCCTTACATAACTGTGATAAGTTGTTGAATTTAACAAAATACTAAAAACATAATTTTCTTGTACCTTGAGCTATACCTCACAGGTCAATAAATGCAGGTGGGCCTACATGTTTCATTCAAGTAACTGCAGGACTTTGGCCAATTTTATTATTTTGTGTAACCAACAGTAAATTAGCCAACATCATCCTATAATATACAAAATCTTTGTGAATAAATAACTCTTCAAATGAGTGATCACAGGATAGAGCGTAAGTAGGGCTATATAAAAAAATAACTTACCTTTATGTGATGCAACAAATCTTCAGCCCTTCCATGTCCCAAAAACTGAGATCCAAAGTATCTGGATTGGACACGGTCATCCTCCCAGTATCGAACATGGATGTCAAGCTGTTTTTTCTTTGACGCCTGATTGAGGCTCTCATCAAACATCAACACGAATGGCCCAGCCTTGTTGATGCCATCAACAAGCTGTTTTTTGAAGAACGATGCTAATCCAAATCTGATGATGTACCCGGTTTTGTCTTTACCACACGTGAATGACTTCGCGATGTCAGAGTCGGGAAACATTTCTTTAAACAGCTCCGAAATTCCTTCATTGGAGTTCAATGAGTGGTGTTTAACTGCAGTGTTCAGACACCACAGAGCACCCGCGCGCAGTGTTGGTGTGGCGCCCATGGCCACCCGGAGGTCAGACGTTGCTAGAGCCGTAGTGTTGGCCAGTAGGCCAACAGTGGCACAAATTTGCGGCGGTGGTGGTGGAGGTGCAGCCGCACAGACAGCTGAGATTGGTAGAATTAACTGCTCTCTCCGAGAACGCATTCCATTTTTATGTTTAGTGGATTGCATATGCGACCGAAGTGCGTTAGCTCCCATCCAGTTGACATTGATGTTTTTTTTACACACCGAACAATAAGTCTGCCTATTATTCCCTACTACAGGCCTGAGCCAGTCCTTAAACGCTGGGTCGTTCACCCAGCTACCAGAAAACTTGCATTTGCCCATGAAGACGACGATGGTTGTCCAGTCGTTGAAGATATGCCTTGAAGCAAGCCTTAAATAAAACGTAAGCCAGCCACTTCTGTTGAGCGTGCAGTGTTCTGAGATGATGCCGAACGACCACTGAATATGACGTCAGCGTCAAACATAAGTTGAGACGGAGACGAAAGAGCTTTGATTATGTGCGGAGATATGCTAAAGCCCATATTTAAACGAAATAAGGCGAACGTAGATATAATTTCAATCAGAATTAGGACACCTGATAGTCTGAAAAAAATAATACCTAATTTGGAAAAAATAATACCTCTGAGACCACATTTAACACTTTTAATGGCCTTAAATTTGACACTTTTGATTTACCACTTTTTAATACTTTTTAAAACCCCGCGGACACCCTGCTGTCAATATACAAAATGATGCCACGGATAAGCTCTAAAAGCCACCAGCTACATACATACAAAATAATTTATCTTATTACTTTGTACTTTTTGGCTCTCTACACCAACATAAATAACAAGGCAAGAGAAATAGGTTTCAAGTCAAGTTCAGGTTATATTTTTTGCAACCAACATCAACATATTACAGGTACCTTTTTACACCTTGATTTAAACACTTGCAAATAATAAAAAGAAAGGGGAACAACAAAAACCAAACAAGATAATGAAATAAATAAATGTATGGCAGAGGATCCGCTCCAATCCTGCATTTAATTTGGTAGATTCAAGAGTCCATATCTCATCAACAACCATAAAAGAAAAAAGAAATAAAAAGAAAAGACAACAATATTAAATGTCAAGTACTGTTCCCTCTGGTAGGATAATAGTAATTAAGGAAAAAAAAAGAAATTCATATACTCACACAACTATTTACTGATAGGCATGAATGAATTCGTTGGCGGAAGTGGCGCTGGTGTTTGTGTGTGTGTATGTGTGAAGCAAGCCACACAGCTGAACCGCTACTCTTGATAATTAGGGGTCACAGCTTTGATCGGGGAATCGCAAGTAACGTTTACCAGGAAAGTGAGGATATCTGGGCTGAATTCCTTCCGCTCGAGGTCACCCACGCTCTGCACTGGAATTCGAAGCTCGAGCACGATTCCTCGGAACACTCTCGCAATCGCTCCAGCCCTAAACACCGCGTGCGCTCAGCTGATGAGACGGCGTCTTTCTCCACTCAGGTATTCGCTTTGCACTCTCTCTCCTTACTTCCAAACAACCCTCCTTTGATGACTCCACCTTATATATACACGCGACCATTAACTCCCATCCGTTAATTACGGTCATATTTTCTTCGAGGGGCGGCAACAACAACAAAAGCTTGTTTGTTTTGTTTTTAGCTCCGCCACACTCTCCCCCTCTGGAGAAAACAACCCCAGGTTGTTAGAGGATAGGGTTACTCAAAACCCTGAAAATCCTCGTCTTCGGAGGATTCGTGGAAGATCAAGCAGTTTCTGCTTTTCCCGGGATTCCAACTCTTCGGCAGTGGGCAAACACGGTTTCATATTGCATACATGGACAGTGCGTACATCTTCTCCAGTTGCTTCTAGCACTACCCGGAAGTTCAGAGGGCCCAACTGCATTATCACTCGGTAAGGTCCTTTCCATTTGGTCGCTAGTTTGGCACTGAAGTGATGAAGTGCACTGGATTGGGGAAAATTTCTCACCCACACTCTGTCTTTTTCTTTGCAGTTACTCTCTCTTCGTTTTTGGTTATAACTCCTAAGTTGTCTTTTCTGAGCTTTTCTGCAGCACTCTTTTGCTCTGGATTGCAATTGAGTTATCTGCTCGACAATTTCATAGGAGGGAATGGTGGGAGAGAGATTCTGGCCCTGTATTAATTTATCCATGGGTCCTTGTAACTTCCTTCCCAGCTGGGGACATTCCAATGGTCTCCTGGACTGCTGAATTGATTGCAAACCGCAGTTCAGGAAGGTATTGGTCCCACTTTTTGTGGTTGTCATCTACATATACGGAGATCATTTGTTTTATGGTGCGGTTTACTCATTCTGTCATGTTGGTTTGTGGGTGATATGCCGTAGTCATTTTCTGAGTGACCTTCCATTTTGCACAGATCTCTTGGAACACAGCCAAAATGAACTGAGTACCTCGATCTGACTTGATGAAATCAGGAACGCCCCACCGGGTAAGAATCTCTTTACGGAGAAGTGATGCCACGGTCTGGGCATTGGCCTCCCGCATGGGGAACATTTCAACCCATCGTGAGAAATAATCCACAAAAACTAAGAGGTATTCATTTCGTTGAGTGCTGCAGGGCAGAGGACCCATGATGTCTACTCCTAGCATTTCGTTTGGATGTGAGGTGGTGACATGTTGGATGTTCCCAGCAGGTTTTTGGTTCTCACTTTTATGTGTCTGGCATTTCACACACACCTTTTAACATGCTGTTTCACTTCCATCCACATTCCAGGCCAGAAGGCGGCATTGTGCAACCTCTTGTATGTCTTGTAGATTCCTGTATGACCACTTAACGGATGTGAATGGTAGTGTTCCAGAAGATTTGGGACAAGGCTCCGAGGAACGTATACCCTGTAATGGACTTGGCCACTGGGCAGGTGTGTTGTGTGATATAGTTTATCCTCAATTACCTCATATTGATCCTCCAATGAATTATCTTCTGCTAATTTGAGAAATATTCTTGTGATCTCTGGATCTTTGTGCTGTTCCTCCCAGATGACAGCAACCGAGATGGGAAGTTCTGGATCCTCCTTTTGGGTGGAGTACAGGCTACATCCTGGTCTGGAGTGCATCCGAGAAAGAGCATCCGGTGCCACATTGAGCTTTCCTTTGCGGTACTCGACAACAAAGTCAAATTTTTGTAGGCGGAGAGCCCATCGGATAAGACGACTGGTAGTCTTTGTGGAACTCATTACCCACTGCAAAGCTGAATGGTCGGTAACAATGGTGAATAGTGTAGGTTCAAGGTAATGTTGCCACCATTCCAGTGCCCACACTACAGCAAGACATTCTTTTTCAGTGGCAGAGTAATTGATTTCTGCTTTATTTAATGTTCTACTGGCATAGGCGATAACCTCTTCGAAACCTTGGCTTCTCCGCTGTGTCAGGACTGCACCCAGTCCAGTGTTGCTGGCGTCAGTATACACCACAAATGGCAGACGTAGATCTGGATGACCCAGGATAGGAGGAGAAATGAGACAAGCCTTCAGTTGTTCAAAAGCTTTCTGACACTGCGTTGACCACTGAAATACACGCCCCTTCTTCTTCAAGGCATTGATGGGCTCAGCTATTTGTGACAAGCTGGGTACAAACCTGTGGTACCATCCCGCCAATCCGAGGAAGCGCTGAACTTCTTTAATATTCGCAGGTACAGGGTAAGAACGTATGGCTTCCACTTTGCTGGGATCTGCGGAAATGCCGTTAAGGTTTACCACATGTCCAAGAAATGTCAGTTCCTGAAGACAGAATTTACTCTTTTTCAGATTTATGGTCAAGCCTGCTGTTTGTAATCGGGAGAGGACAGTTTGGAGATCGAGGAAATGTTGGGTCACGGATGTTGAGTATATGATGACATCGTCAATATATACGAAGCATATTTGTCCCCGTAGCTCTCCCAAAACTGTCTCCATCAATCTCTGAAATGTTGTGGGAGCGTTTTTCAAACCAAGAGGCATAACATTAAACTGGTAGAGACTAAAGGAAGTGATAAATGCAGTCTTAGGCTTACTCTCTGTGTCCATAGTTACCTGCCAGTAACCACTGTTCAAGTCTATGGTGGAAAAGATGACTGCTCCGGAGAGGGATTCTAGGATCTCGGTGATGGTCGGTAGAGGATATGCATCCCTCTCTGTGATGGCATTAACCTTACGGTAGTCTACGCAGAATCTTAGGCTTCCATATTTTTCCGGGACCAGAACAACAGGTGAGGCCCAAGCAGAGTGAGATGGTTCTACTATACCATTTTTCAACATTTCCTTTAACTGGTCTCTCATGACAGCTTGTTTTTCAGGTGTTATCCAATATGGCCATTGTTTGATAGGTACTGGATGAGTGGTGTAGAGGCAGTGCTGAAGAACAGTCGTTCTTCCAAGATGAAGTGTACAGACTTGTGGGTTGGATTCTAGGAGGTGAAGTAACTGATGTTTTCCTTCGAGCGGTAAGTGTGCCTTGTTAACTGCTGCCTCTATTAAGGTTTGGTCATCCATGCCATCTATTAGTTGTGATACCTGTGAGAGCTGTGATGGAGGGAGGGAACTGAGTAGAGAGGGATTGGTTTGGACTTTTGGTGTGTAGTCTCTTTTTCAGATGCCTGGGTTTTTCAGTCGGAATGCTAGCCTGGCCTGGTTGAAAAGGATACTCTTCATCGGGGGTTGACTTAAATGAGTAATTCCTGTCAGCTACATTTATCTGTAGACCACTGGAAAAGAGGAAGTCCAGCCCTAGGACTACAAAATAAGCCAGTGCTTTGGAGGTGAGAATGGCAGCACGTCTGGTGAAACCTTTGTTGTGAAGGGTTATCTGTATATTAGTCCATCCTAAAGGTACTTCGGCCTCGCCATTGGCCAAATAGAGTGGACCCAAGGACCAGGGATGGAGGTCATCATGTGGAGCGAGCTCCTTCCATAGGCTCTCATGAAGGAGAGTATAACTTGCTCCCGTATCTAATATGGCCTTTCCCTTCCAGGCTCCAATACTAATGGGAACAACTAACTGTTGAGGTATGGAAACAAACTCGTTAGAAGCTTTGAATGTGGAGTGTTCGGACCCGGTGAATGATCTTGAGGGAATTGTGATAGACATTGCATTGTTAGAAGGCGGACCTCCTGACATCTGAGGTTGGGAGGAATGCTTACTTCCAGCAGAAAAATGCTGATGGGGAGAATGTGTAGAATAGCGTGGACAGTTTCCAGGGGGATGTTGTCCTTTACATCTCCAGCACTGGACTGGAGCCTTTTCCGCAGGGCGGTTAGGGGTGGGTTTTTGTGGTATAGGTTGAGTTGTTAGGTGTCCTTTGTAGTGCAACTGATGCTTAATTAACTTTTCCAGCTGATGACCCAATTTCACTAGCTCATCTACAGTGTTTACTCAGCTGCGAAGTTGGCTGGCAAGGTAAGGCTTGATGTTTTTAAGTATCATCTTTACCAGCTCACTCTCAGTTAAGGTGGGCTTCCATCGCTTGCATAGGGCTCTGTATGTGAAGGCGAAATCCCTAATTGCTTCTCTTTCTCCCTGTATCCTACTTCGGACTCGCTCAGCCAGCTCGTCTTCATAGTCTTCAGAGAGGAAGGCTGAGAGGAAAGCGGATTCAAACTCATCCCAGGTGGTAATGGTGGATCGAGCAACTTCCCACCAATCACGTGCTGTACCATACAGGACGGTGCGGAAGGTAGCCAAAATATCAACATCAGCTAGGGGATGCAAGGCCAAAAAGTCCTGACATTGAGTCAAGTACAACAATGGATCAGAATCATCAGATGGTTTTCCGAATGTGGGGAATGTTAATTTTAAATGATCACTTTTGACAGCAGGTGTAGGGTGTGAGATTGTTGCCCTCACGGGAGGTGGAGGTGAAGGAATTGTGTGGGGAGGTGATAGTGGTAGACTTCTTTTAAGGTCTGCCGTTGTCTTACGATTGTTATTCATTTCCAGTTGCAGCTCTTTAAGGTGGTCTCGTAGGGCATTCATTTGTGAGCTACAGCGATTGATCTCCTGGGACAGCTGTTCGCAGTCCTTTCAAGAGTTTTGCTGTGTGGATCGAATGTCCTGCTGCAGCTCCAGCTGGAGCTGTTCCACCATGAACCGAACTTCTGAAATTAAGATAACTTCAAATTTTTGTAGTTCTCCTGTCACCATCACCTTCATGGCCTTGGTCATTTGATCTGCATTTTCTTCCTCACAATGTTTAGTGGCCGTTATTGTGTTCAGAAGTTGCTGATGGTTAGACTCCATTTTTGCAGTCAAGGTCTTAAGCTCGGCATTATGAAGAGACATGGTCTTGGTGAAGTCTTGGGTAAGTTCCTTCACCGCTCCATCCTGCTGCTTCAGACAGTCAAATAAATAATCCCAGTTACCTTGTGCATGTGAAGTAAGCTGAAAAATTTCCTTTCCAGGAGTTGGGAGGAAACCAGGCAGGTTATACTGTGCTCCTGAAGATGGCGGTGAATCTTCAGAGGAAGTACACAGTTGCATGTGATCGAGTTGGACAGGGGATCTAACACTAAGTGGGGGAGATGCAAAACCCACCCGGACCCTTGAAGGTGTGCTGCTGAATGGAGTGGGGTGAATGGTGGGAACATAAGGGGGAGGAAGTAGTCTTGGTTGTTGCTGGCCTTGTTGCACAGGTGGCCAGACTTGGGTGGATATGTCTGGGGGATCAATTTCCACATAAGTTGTTTGCGGGGGAGTGGAAGTGGCCATGTTTGTAATGTGTAATAGAAATGGTAATAAAAAATAAGATCAATAAATTAAGTTCAGTATGTCGGTGTAAAGTTTTTGGGCAATAAAGGAAATATCAGAAGGGAAATAACAAACTACGAAGTGTATGATGTTTGCAACTTTCTCAGCACAACAATAATAATCCTCACAGAATTTGACCCAAAAAGAATTCACTTAAACTAGTAATTAGTCAAACTCTTTTTTTTTTTTTTTTTTTTCCTCTCAAGTTCACACTTTCCCCCTTTAAAAAAAACACCTTAGCAGACACTGACAATTTGCAACGCAGTGCAGAATTCATGAAAACAAAGGGTTAAAGTTATTAGTTGTTTTTTTTTTCTTTTTTCTCTTCAATAATAGTTCAAGGTTAGAGTTTTGTTGTTTCAGTTCAGGTCCCTGTTTGGGTGCAAATTCTGTAACGGTGGCAGCTCCCAGGAAGCACAATTTCTTTCTTTAATCTTTATTTAACCAGGGAAATAATCACATTGAGATAAATATCTCATTTACAAGTGAGCCCTGGCCAAGGTAGCAACACAATATACATAACTACATAAAACAGATTACACAACACACACACATATACAACAATAAAACAAGATTAAACGTTAAGAGCAAGTGCAGACAGATTTGAATAATTTGTTTAAATGTAACTTGAACTCATTTATAGAAATAAGTACATCAAGTTTCAATGAACTTTGGATCTCATTCCAAGCAGCTGATGCACTATAAATAAAAGCAGTTTTCCAAACTCTGTCTTCATTAAAGGAACATTTAAAAGAATATATCTACTTGAACGTAGATTATACCCTTGAATATTAAAAGTTATTAAGCTATTCATAATTTAAATCAAATAAATAAATAAATTGATCTAAATAAAGTTTTCAGGTGCCAGACAGGAGTAAGCCTGTCAATATACAAAATGATGCCACGGATAAGCTCTAAAAGCCACCAGCTACATACATACAAAATAATTTATCTTATTACTTTGTACTTTTTGGCTCTCTACACCAACATAAATAACAAGGCAAGAGAAATAGGTTTCAAGTCAAGTTCAGGTTATATTTTTTGCAACCAACATCAACATATTACAGGTACCTTTTACACCTTGATTTAAACACTTGCAAATAATAAAAAGAAAGGGGAACAACAAAAACCAAACAAGATAATGAAATAAATAAATGTATGGCAGAGGATCCGCTCCAATCCTGCATTTAATTTGGTAGATTCAAGAGTCCATATCTCATCAACAACCATAAAAGAAAAAAGAAATAAAAAGAAAAGACAACAATATTAAATGTCAAGTACTGTTCCCTCTGGTAGGATAATAGTAATTAAGGAAAAAAAAAGAAATTCATATACTCACGCAACTATTTACTGATAGGCATGAATGAATTCGTTGGCGGAAGTGGCGCTGGTGTTTGTGTGTGTGTATGTGTGAAGCAAGCCACACAGCTGAACCGCTACTCTTGATAATTAGGGGTCACAGCTTTGATCGGGGAATCGCAAGTAACGTTTACCAGGAAAGTGAGGCTATCTGGGCTGAATTCCTTCCGCTCTTGAGGTCACCCACGCTCTGCACTGGAATTCGAAGCTCGAGCACGATTCCTCGGAACACTCTCGCAATCGCTCCAGCCCTAAACACCGCGTGCGCTCAGCTGATGAGACGGCGTCTTTCTCCTCTCAGGTATTCGCTTTGCACTCTCTCTCCTTACTTCCCAACAACCCTCCTTTGATGACTCCACCTTATATATACACGCGACCATTAACTCCCATCCGTTAATTACGGTCATATTTTCTTCGAGGGGCGGCAACAACAACAAAAGCTTGTTTGTTTTGTTTTTAGCTTTTTTTTTTAGCGTTTTTACCACAATATAAAAACCATGGTTTTACTACAGTAATACTGCATTTCATTCATATAATACCCATGCTTTTACTACAGTAATACTGCATTTCATTCATATAATAACCATGATTTTACTACAGTAATACTGCATTCCACTGCTGAGGTGTTATGGAAGACCAAGATGCTTCAATAGCGGCCTTCAGCTCTTCTGCATTGTTTGGTCTCATGTCTCTCATCTTTCTCTTGGCAATGCCCCATAGATTCTCTATGGGGTTCAGGTCAGGCGAGTTTGCTGGCCAATCAAGCACAGTAATACCATGGTCATTGAACCAGGTTTTGGTACTTTTGGCAGTGTGGGCAGGTGCCAAGTCCTGCTGGAAAATGAAGTCAGCATCTCCATAAAGCTTGTCTGCTGAAGGAAGCATGAAGTGCTCTAAAATGTCCCGGTAGACGGCTGCGTTGACTCTGGACTTAATAAAGCACAGTGGACCAACACCAGCCGATGACATGGCTCCCCAAACCAACACAGACTGTGGAAACGTCACACTGGACTTCAAGCATCTTGGATTGTGTGCCTCTCCATTCTTCCTCCAGACTCTGGGACCTTGGTTTCCAAATGAGATGCAAAATTTGCTCTCATCAGAAAAGAGGACTTTGGACCACTGAGCAACAGACCAGTTCTTTTTTCTTTAGCCCAGGTAAGACGTTTGACATTTGAAGCCCATGACCAGGACCCGTCTGTGTGTGGTGGCTCTTGATGCAGTAACTCCAGCCTCAGTCCACTCCTTGTGAAGCTCCCCACACATTTGAATGGCCTTTTCCTGACAATCCTCTCCAGGCTACGGTCATCCCTGCTGCTTGTGCACCTTTTTCTTCCACACTTTTCCCTTCCACTTAACTTTCTATTAATGTGCTTTGATACAGCACTTTGAAAACATCCAACTTCTTTTGCAATTACCTTTTAAGGCTTTCCCTCCTTGTGGAGGGTGTCAATGATGGTTTTCTGCACAACTGTCAGGTCAGCAGTCTTCCCCATGATTGTGAATTCAACTGAACCAGACTGAGAGACCATTTAAAGGCTCAGGAACCCTTTGCAGGTGTTTAGCTGATTAGAGTGTGACACTTTGAGCCTACAATACTGAACCTTTTCACAATATTCTAATTTTCTGAGATTCTGAATTTGGGGTTTTCATAAGCTGTAAGCCATAATCATCAAAATGATATCAAATAAAGGCTTGAAATATCTTACTTTGCTTGTAATGAGTCTATATAATATATTAGTTTCACCTTTTAAGTTGAATTACTGAAATTAATGACCTTTTGCACGATATTCTAATTTTTCGAGTTTCACCTGTAATACCCATGATTGCACTACAGTAATACTGCATTCCATTCATATAATACCCATGGTTTTACTACAGTAATACTGCATTCCATTCATATAATACCCACTGCATTTCATTCATATCAATACTGCATTTCATTCATATAATAACCATGGATTTACTACGGTAATATTGCATTCATATAATAAGCAAAACCAATCATATCAAGCCTTTATGTCCTTTTTGGAGCTTAAAAGTTTTGGATTCCATTGACTTGCATTGTATGGACAAAATCACATCAAACGTCCATCAAAAAAAACAATCTTCTGAGTTTCAGACTGCATAAGGGAGAATAATTTATGAAAGAATTATAATTTTTGAGTGAACTATCCTTTTAAATTAGGCTTATAATGTGCCTTATTCACAAAAGTCAGTGCTAAGTGTTAACGTTGTGCTGTTAGTGCCCACAGAAAGCAGGCATTAACAAAAAAAAAATGTGTTGTCATCTAATAATTAAAATAGATTTTTGTGTACATTTTCTTGGAATTATGGCAACAGTTATTCCTCAAATAATGGGGATAAATGAGCGCACTCTGCATTTAAAAGATATCTTTTAGGTGTCTGGATCACAGTAGTTGAGTGATGGTTTACAATCCCAGTGTAATATGCCAGAGATCGCAGTAGTCTGCTGTATCTTCCACAACCTAGCAGTCAGAACCGTCCTACAAAATGGGGAATTGTATTGTGCAGATTTCTTATTTGCATAATTAATTTAGTGAATCAGGTTCTAAAACAAAGCAGACAGCATGTGCAAATGAACAACACCATCAGTGGAAATAATTCAATTTTAGTGAAGACCCCTAAAGCGTATTCATTACAGTTCCATGCAGATAAAAGGGGCAACCAACTCAGTATAAAATAAAGACAAAAGGGCCACAAAAAAAAAGTGATGTTACTTGCGTCCTTGAGGAACAGCAATGAATATCATGTTTGCCTTCACTCATAAGGTCCATAAATTTGATATGAACCAACCAAGGCTTGCTTTTGGGGTATATTACTTTCCTCAGTCTCATAAAAAACAAAGTGTATTTGATTTACAGACCCAAGCAAGACAATGTAACTACATTCTATTGGAGCTGACATAGACAACTCAGAGAGCACAATTCTGAAAATTCAACTGCCATACTGCCCTCATCCATTATGTATTAAACTCACACAGTTTACCGCAACATTAAAGCAGTGAAAGCACAGGTTTAACAGGTAGGGCTTTCTAAATTCTCTCTTTTCAAAAAGAGAGGCAGAAAAAAGACTAAACTAATTTCAACAAGCTCATATGGAGCATTTATCAAGTTATACAAACTTCAGTCATTGGAATGTCCCGCATGGAGCCTGTGCTGCTATTTTGAGTTGAAGTCCCAGTGGAAGTTAATGGAGACTGGAGGGCTATTTGCTGGTTGTCAGTTAAAATGGATGTGGTGTCAGTCTCTCGTAAATGGTTGAAAACCTGCTTCGAAATGAAATAGACTGACACTGTAAGGTGGAGCGAAACACTGGACCAAACTGCAAAACAAGTCAAGAAATTGTGGGTTGAGGTTTATTGAGGTTGAGGTTTATCAAGGATACAAGATTTGTGGCTCCTGGAACTTCTTAAAAGGATCAAACATGGAATTTCCCTCAAGATAAAGGAAATAACACAGTTCTTCTAGGGTAACATGGGAAATTATTGTCCATAGATTTTGTTTATTTGGATTTACATACATACTGAGAGGGGAATTCTCTAAGAATGAGTTGTGCTCACTGATAGCGTTGTTCATTTGCACATGCTGTCTGCATTGTTTTTGCACCCAAATCACTGAAGTCATTGTGCAATGAGATATTGGCACAAATACGTCCACAAAATTGGAATGGGTTCCGGAAGTAAAAACCCCACTGAATCACATTTAATAAATTGCTTAAAAAACTTTTAGCACAGTGCTATTTCATCGCATTTAGCACCTTGTTCAACTGGATTGTGGTGGTTAGTGAATAAGACACAGGTTTTGCATTGAAATATCACACTCCTGAAAGTAAATGTCATTGTACTTGTCGGCATTCACAACTTCATTTCACTAAACATCACATAATGCACCATTTGCAGAATGAGAAACATGTGATATAATAATAAATAAATAAATATGAACACGTAATTTTTCTTAAAAGAGACCAAGGATGAAGAGTGCAGGACTGCAGGCAATGTGCGTTGTGGGCCACTCTAAAATCACTACAGCTAACATGCATTTGTCAAATAGCCATGGGGCTCAATTTCCCCAGGGACGCCCGGAATGCCTCATCAAATGATGCAATGTTCTCTTTCACTGGATTTCTGTTGTGTACCTAAAAGCTGTGATGCCCATTCATCTTGAAAATAACACCATCTCTCTCAACCCTTGTGGGCATGACTGTCTGGGCCATTCATCCTGTTCTCTGGAACACACAGGCTGCGAATAACTTCATAGCAGGGACTAGGAAACCCGTTATCATACACAACTGGTTCCACTTTGGTTCATTTAGATTCAGGTCTTTCTTTTTCTATCAGTGATGAAGAATGTGGCAATGTTTATTTATATATATTTATTTTAATGAATTAAATCTGTCATCATGATGATTTGTTGAATCAAGAATTTGATGGGTTGGTTAATGAGGTGCATCTGAAATAGTTTCTAAATGTGTTATAACAGAGTAATTTTATAATTTTTTTTTAAAGTTTTGCTGTCAGCCAGTAGTGAATTGCATGTTGTTTTATGAGAATATGCCCAATTGTAGCAATCTTCATGATATTTTTCAGAACCTTAGGAAGGAGGGCTCTGTTCCGAAATCTATTAAGTCTATGTAAGTAGCATTTAAGGCATCATAAGGGGCTTTTCACACCAAATTTAAATATTCGGCGCGATTACTCGCTTTAATTAATAGTTTGAATTGAAACAATGCATTCCAAATGAGCCATTCACACCTGGAGTGAACATTTCATCACCGACAGAGCAAAGCTATTTTTCTACTGTGAGTGTGTAGATTATCTTTTTTTCTTGCCTGGCTTTGAAACACCCCAACCAATAAAACTTTAGCTGTGGATCACATATCAGGAGCTGCTGCAGTTACCAAAACCAGCACATTTGGTGGCGCTAAACCACAGGAAGCTGCTTTGACGACCGATATTATTTATCGGTCATTTCATAACATATATCTTCAATTAAATGTCACGATATGTTGACAAAACAGGAAATAATATATAGAAATACCACAACTTGCACTGAGAACCTAAATGTAACCGAATAGTCGGTATGACCCACATACAAGCCCGTAAAAGATGTAAACAAACTCACCATGGCAGTTCGTTCAAGAACAGATCAACAAGGGTACTGACCACCAGCTGAAGCAAAGTCTCAAATTAATCAACAGACATTTGGAAGTATTGCTGAAAACGATCACAATACTGTGGAATTCACTGAAAAATATAGATAAATAGTTCAATATAAAATTAACTATTTAATCATATTATTCTGTGTTATGTCGCTTGTATATTTATCAGAGTATTGTGCCATTAGCTTAACAACATGCTAATGCAAAACTCTATTGAAATCAATTGTAAGTCAAGTCTCCTGTGTGCTTCATGCGAAGAGCGCTATTTGTATGATCCATGGAGTTGCTGCCTTTGTAGTGTGTCCAGATCAGGTTCCATTTAAGTTAGGAAGCAGCTTTAATGTAGGCAGTCCACTAGGTTTTGAAAAATATTTAGTCAAAAAACTAGGGCTGTCAATTATTTAACTAATTAATATGATTAAAAATGTTAATCAAATTAATAATTATATCAACATTTGCTAAGAAAGGCCCCAAATAAAGGTAATTCACTATAATCAATATAAGCATGATAATTCAAACAATTTTCAATATATAGGGCCTATAATAAATATAATCATTCAGACATTCTGGTTGAAATATATAAGATAATTGTGGTGAATGAGTAAAGTTTATTAGATAGTACAAGAAGTGGCAATAGAAGTCAAAATATTTAATTTTGGTCTAATGTCATTGAGCAACCCTACAGTCGACAGCAATACATTTTGCAGTTGAGTGAGTCAATTGAGTGAGTTTTCAAAGAATGCGCTCTTGCATCTGTACTATTTTTAATCATCAGTCTATGTGTAACCGGTCCTACTCGACCCGCTCCGACTAGCATCAGCCGGCATGGGAGGTGGGTGTGCTAACAAGGAGGCTAAAGCCTCTAGTGTCAGTCGCTAGTACGCCTCTTGAGGCCAGGGGTGTGAGGTTTAAACATACCGCACAGCTGTCACGTACCAGCTGGCTCCCATTACATATGAACATGGTCATCAGACGTATGCTTTAAGAGCATCTCACTGGTTTTCAGCATCAGAAATGCTGAGCTTTTGAAAATCACTTCTCGAGATGCGAAACTATTTTGATTTCTTCTTTTGTCATGAATGAGTCCTGTATGCGTGACGGCTCTGATTGTGTGGCTGCGGTGCTTGTGAATTATGTTGAGGCGCACTGACTGCTCCCTGCTTATGTGACTCGAAAAATAACTAAGTTACATGTCAAGCTTGGATTTCTCCTATAAGTCGAAAAAAACATACTTTTATTTCTGAATTTATGTACGGGACAGGAGGCATGATAAATTACATAAATTTGTTTACCTGTTATTTTTGTATGTATTTATTCACAATAAATGAATATATTAAATCAACAGCCCTATAAATAATTGCAAGGCAGCTTTATTTCAATCTTTGAATCTTAAGACCAAGAGGCCAATCATGCTTTTCTAGGTTATTCTAAAGAAAATTTTAACCTCTTCATTTATCTGTTCACTTTTTCGACTTCCTCATTCTGTTAGGTGGTAATATTGATCTATGAGCATGGTGACGGGACAGCGGGATAAATGATGTCGGAGGCAGGGGGTGTTCTCCGGGGGGCCATTTTCCACTACATCTGTAGATTATGGCCATTCACAGCTCCATCATCAGACTGGAACTTTTTGGCCTAAAAGCCATGAGAGCCCAGAAAGAGAGGATGTAATTTTCTCAATTATTTTAGACTGACAAGCAATAGGGGACATTTGGGACCATTTGGACTTAGCACATTAAAGAATTCATGAAATGAAACCAAACCAGCCAGACATCACGATAGGACTTTCCATGCCTGAAGCTCTGCTCATTCCATGTGGGTCAGACTGCCATTGCCAGTTTGTTGACATTGATCTATCCTTGAGTCTTTAGCTGCAGGACTTTAAGGCTAAACTTTGGTTTCTGAGCATTAAAAGAACAGCTATCGATATGAATCTTGTGGTAATGATTTTCTTGTCCCTGTACATGTTACTCCGTAAATTGACTGTGTAGCCCCCCGCATTCCGACATGTTGGAAGTAGATGGAAGGTCTCCAAATGTGGGAAAAATGTTCCTCTGAAAACCATTTTGCCTCCACCTTTACTGCTATGATTACATTCCGAAAAGCTGTTTCTTTTGGGCATTGCGTCACTGGATAGTACTCTTTTTTTTCTTTTTTTTTTTTTTTTCATTTTTAAAGCAGAAAAAAATATTTTAAAAACAGACATATTGACTGCGTCTGTTGATGAGCATTTATTATAGGGGAGACTGGGGCTAGTTGTCACACGGGGTATATCACAGGGTTTATCAAACTTAAAATGACAAAGAAAATGAGTGATTTCTGTAGCAGGGGTTCTGTATGTTAATTTTAGGTGGGCTTTTTATTATACTGTGTGTGTGTGTGTGTGTGTGTGTGTGTTATGGCAAAAACACATATTATTTATTTTACTTCCTGATCAAGTTATAAGTACAGGTTGCCTTCTCATTCATGCAAACTGCCTCTTTTGGAGATTCCACCCCCATTTGGAGGTCTCCGGCCTGTAGCTATACCTACTTGGCTCCCAGGTCCAAAAAAATATATTTTTATATTAACAATTTTTCTTACTCTCTTATTCGGAGTAAATTGCCAGTGTGAAAGGCCTCTTAAACACCTAGTTTAAAACACTCTTAACCCTCATGTGGTTTTCAGGTCATTTTGTTTCTTTAATAAAAATGGTATCCTTTATTCTTGTGGTACAAGACCTGGTGTCTTTTCCTCCACTAGCTATCTAAACACACATCAAATCTGGACTTGATTCAATAAGTCTAAGTGGTCATAAAAAATAAAAAATAAAAAGTGACACTGTGGTGTTTCAGGTCAAAATCAGGTCAAAATTGAATTCTTTTTTTTTTTTTTTTTACTATATTAGTGATCTCCCATTGACTTACATTGATTTCATATCAGGGTAATTATATTTTCTATTCCCAAACTCTACCCCTTATCCTAAACATCACACAAACAGGTGCACACCACTAGATTTGAAGATCAACATCATCTGACATCATCTTTTTTTTTTAATGACAAGGACATTTGGCCCTCACAGGTGTGGACAAACCTGTTTCTATATATGCCAAATATACCACACAGGTTGAAGTCTGAGACTGACCCCTGAATGACAAAGTTTATGGTGGAATGTTGATGTTTGATGTCGGAAATAAATGACAGGTACCTGTGTATTTGCTGTGTAGCACAATCATATTTGACTGTGGCAGCATGGTCGGGTTTAACAGCATATTGAAGCATCATTGCAATGTTTAAAGTTTTACAATTTGACAAATAATAGTTTTTATAATGTCTTGTGATATTATCTAGAAATTAAGTTTGTTACAACTTTGGCTTATTGAGATCAACCAATGCATAGAGCACTGAAGCCATCTACTGGACATAGTTGTTAATTTTACTGAAAATATTATGTATTATTTATGCATGTTCGGGTCATGTCCGGGTCCCGCAAACACCATGAGTGTGACACAAACAAACACCGTAAAGTTCTACTTTCATTATATATTTGTAACAGCTGTTGGGTAAACAAATTAACACAATAAAACTATACTGTTATAAATTCAGAATGTCAGGTCAGGACAAGCACACATATTTTTATTGGGGCAAGAAGTCACATGTTTAGTATTTGTTGTAATTGTATACTATTTTAATATTCATTCAAATGTATAAAAACAGATACTTCCGACTCTAAAACAAGGCTCATCCATTACATTTTTAAAGTTGTACAATTACTATAAAACCCACATCTGAGACCTGCACATCTATATTAATGCACCAAGTTGGTGTGTTGCTTGTCAACTGTAAAACTCTTACATTCAGGATAATGAACTATATTACTTGGTGGAATAATTACATTTTTTTTTTCTTTTTTAATGATTATTATTTATATATTTATTTTATTGATGGTACATTTACATAAGTAATAATAATAATAAAACAATAAAAAACATTAGTATCTTTAATCACATTTCTGTTGCTGCTGTTGTATATATATTATACTCTGTATTGTGCCCTTTACCCATGGTAAAATCACTTTAACGTAACTTCGGACTCTCAAATTATTGCTTTATTCATTGTGCCATTTCAATGGTTTGATATTTTTGAGTTACCGCTTTTGTTTCAAGATTGTTTACTGTTTAAATTGAGCTGAATTTTCCATTGTGACAAATTACCCAAATTAGTGTGACAACATGCCCTGCCAACGTGTTAAATGAAATGTAGCTTTTTTTCATTTGTGCAGTTGTTGGCGATGCAAGTAAAAACACAGAGAATGGCTTTTGTAACACTTCCACATTCAGCAAAACTGTGGATAATTCATAGTGATGAATGAATGCTCCAAAATCCCATTCATAAAGAATAACAAGTCGGCAGATTTTATACCAATTTTAATAATAAATACCAAATTATTACATTTTATCCACATTAATCAATTTAGCATTGGTTATTGGAGTAATTCTGTTTACAACTCATGTCCTGAACTCTCATTCAACACACCAAGTGTTCCAAAACAGAGCCAGCAGCTAACTAATATAAGAGATGTTTGTCATTTATTTATTTTTTTTTTTACAGCCAATAGTGACTTCAAAAAATACCTTAGGCAAACACAAAATATTGTCTCTGAGTATTTACATTTCCTTTAAGTGGATTACATCACTTTTGGAATACTGCAAGTTGTACTACGACAGTCAGTCCTTTGATAGTGATCTTTCTGGACTAATACTGCCACCTTGTGTAGTGTTCTGCACATTCACTTCTCCAACGGTTCTTCCTTATGAAACATTTGTCACCCAGGGGTGGATCTAAGCAGCTTTGTTGATGCTGAAATTATACCATTATTTCTACCTGGGGATTATTTCTATCTGGCAGGCCACCTTGCCTACCTGGTGTGTCCTCTGATGCCTTGGTGGATGGCTTGACATGTGTTCCCATGTGTAGAGGCATTCTTTCAAAAAAAAAAAAGAAGGAAGTAAGGGAGGGGAAAAAACAGCCTTATTACTCTCTCGTTGAAACCCCTGCTTTCTTTGTGGGTCTGAAAAAATGATCCTTCAAGAGATGGGCTATTTGTTACATGGGAGGGGGCCAGTTCACAATTAAAGTAGACCCCCCTCCCCATCTCCACTGGTAAAGGCCTGTAATGTGACTAGCGTATGATAAATTCAGAGGAGATGAAGCTCACAGGGCCACAAGCTCCTTATTATCTAAAGGTGTGAGAGAATCTATCACCGGCTAAATGAGAGGGGTCACCTGTGCAGTGCTGCAGGGACTGTGTCGGGCTGAGCTCTCGCCTCTGTATCTAATTTGGATCACCTACTGGTCTTAGGTGTGATTATGTATCAATAGTGGCACCACCCTATTATGACAGTCTCTTTTCAGCACGTATCACTATGGTGAGCAACTGCACTGTAGGGCAGCATAGATCAACCTACTGTCAACCTTCAAAATGTCTGATGGTTTGTATTTATGGGTGATTCTTCAATTACAGGAACTTTTTCTCCTAGTGTGATTTGAAAGAAAATAGCTTTTTCATTAAAAAAAATCATTCTCATTTTAAAGTGTAGATTATAGTGGTTTTGAACTTGTATTTTGTCTCTTTAATTACTTTTCCTCATTTTCAATTTTTTATTGTAAGTGTTGAATTTGCTAGAATCTCTATTTTTTAGGCTTGCAGACTTTTTAACTTCCCCTCTATAATAATTTGTAGAGGGGAATTTCAAAACAATTTGTACATTTTATTTATTATTATTATACATTTTTGTACAATGAAGAAATGACAAACACTCTTTGTCCTCAATAATGCTTTCATAGCCTTCATTGAGGTTTTCTATATAAAAATCAGCGTGAAACTATTTTCTTGAACACAATAGATATAGTGCACAATACCGTAATCATGTATATATATAACTAAATATTTTAACAATTATTAAATGCCAAATCTGATCATTTATCCTTGGATAAACCATTAAACATATAATTATTAAAAATGAATTGTATTGTTTTAATTTTAATAAAATAAAAAAATTCTGGGAATCAGAATTTGGTTGGTGGGTTTCGGTAATAAGATACAGTTGTTTCATTTTTGAACACATTTGGTTAGTAATTATTCATTTGTTTAGAGCTTTTAAATGTTGACTAGGAAAGTTCAAATATTTTTTTATTTAATTTTTATAGTTTCTTACATTTTTGGTTTGTGTGTTGCGGACATGCTCCATAAAATTACACCTGATCAAATTCTAATAATAATAATAATAATAATAATAATAATAATAATAATAATGAAATAGATATAAAATAGATAGTCTATATAAGTGGATGAATGGATTAATTAGTAAACAAATAAAGTTATTTGTTTTGACTAGTTGGACTAGTTGGTAGTGAAAGTGGTGGCATGATTGATGCAGACAACTATCTAAATTAAAACCAGAGAGAGAATAAAAAGTTAATAACTGTCTGAACATCTTCAGAATATGGTATAGTGGCTCATCGTCCACATCTCCTCTTCCTATCTGACACCCAAGGGCTCTCTCACCAGCACTACATGTTGTGTACCACCGCACATGCAGCATTACTGTCATCATTATCAATTTTGGGGAGTAAAGAGCAGACCTCTGCTTTATTGGTGAATGTCCCTAAAACGTATCTACTAAACGTCTCCTTAGTTTGCGCTCCGTGATAACACGGGATAATATTCAACGAATGCTTGTGATTAGCAGGATCATACACAGGGCCTCCCGTTGTACACACTAATTCTGGAAGCTTTTATATCGAGAGGAATTTTTAAAAACAAAATATTACAAATGCACACCATATTATGGAAGCAGATTGTGTCAAGGAAAAAGATTGTTCTGCACAAAATTATTGTAAAAACAATATGTATATATGCAGTTAATTAGGTCGAATATTTTGATAAAAATGAAAACAACTAAATTCCGAGGTACATTACAAATGATTGTAAAGTTACGCACAAATATAGTGAAGTTACAACGATGAGCAGCACTATATGGTCATATGGACAGCAACTCTCTTAAGTAGCACTTAAAGCCAGGGCCATAGCTTGTAGGGTGAAAGATGGTAACGATTCTAGGGGCCCAAAGGTTCAGAGGGGCCCCACAACAAATTCTAAACTGTATTTTTTAATAGGAAAGGGGCCTTGACCAATATACAGTCAGGGGGCCCAGAATACGTTCCTACGGCTGCTTGAAGCGCATACTCGCACGTTCATGTTAAGTGCAGTTTTGGGAAACGCACGTATAAAATAATGAACGTTCGTAGAATCGCTCGTAGAAAACGCTATATAGAACCCTAGTGTTCTTTACTCAGCTTAATTTGTTGTATCCAAAAGACCTCACTCAGCTTATCAGACCAGTGGCAAAACACTGATTCTGTATCTGCCCCAGTTAAAAAAGTGTTTAACAGCTTCTCATTGGTCATTTGATTTGATTTATTTTTACTTCGTTTTTTGCTTATTTATCTTAATTATGGTTATAATGTTAACTTATAGTTAATGTAAAAAAAATTATGTTTATGATTTTTATATAAATAATATTAATACTAATTAACTTTTAGCTTATTATTACAAACCTGTGGATTTATTAAATCAATTATCATAACTATTACGTTACGAATTGTGCTATGTATTGCTTATGTTGTTGTAAATAAAAACTCGTAAAAATGCTTTACTTAATGATACTTAAATGTCTCATTTAATATTTCACTTTCTTAGTGATAAACTGTATATCTATTTCATTTACTTATCCATTCAATGTTCTTCTGGTAATAAAACAATAAAATAAATGGGAACCCCTAAAAGGTTCTATACATAACCCTTTTTAAGGGTTAAAGGGTTCTTTGAGCCAGGTGGAAAGGTTGTAAATAGAACCTTTTAGGGGTTCCCAAAATGCAGCCGAAAAATTTGTGTTGTGGAACCTTTTCTTCTAAGAGTGTAGTCAGAAGTATTTTCTCACTATGCAGGAGAGCTGTCTATCCAGGCCCCGGAATCTTTTTTAATAATTTCCTTTCTCATGTGACATACCAATGTGCAATGATGGCCATTTCACATAGAAGTAAAACAAATTAAATAAAAAAAGAATTTGATTAAAAAAACAAAATCCTTCATTGTTTCTCTTTACATATTTAGCTTGGGCCTGGAAAGCCATTTGAAATGCGGAACATTTACAAAACTCACTTTATCTTACATATCTGTAAAAAAAAAAAAAAGTCCCCCTGTGCTCTTTTCTGTCCGTCAGGTGCTCACAGGTCTAACTGTTTCAGTCAGCACAGATTGACAGTGCTGTAATCTCATCATCATAGTAGGTGTGGAGAAATTGGCTGAGAAGCTCCGAACCTGGTGAAGCGGTTATTGCTCAGCCTCCAACGCAGTCATTTTAAGTTTATTTCAGTAGAAAAAAGAAGAGAAAGACTCTTTGTAAGACTTTTTTTTTTTTATCAGCAGAAAAATATCCACCACCTAACATAATTTAAGTTTTATGAACAGCTTCCATCAGAACAGTTGCTGTTGGTTGTGGATGACTTTATTTATCGACCCTTATTAATCATGAGACTATTTTGACATCCCACCTGAAAAGGCCAGCATATATTGTTTTGGATGCTGTATTTAAGATAGGTATACATACACAGACACCTCCATCAAACCACCATAAAACCCGCCTAGACCAGGAAATTCATGCTGGTCTAAGCAAGTGGTTTTAGACATGCAGGGATCCAGTTAATGTTGTCCAGCCCCATAGGTCTTTAATATCCTTATCAGACTCTCTCTCTGCACATGTAACATAAAGAGCATATCTAATCTAATCAATAATCGTGTGTTTAAACTTGCAGTAACCTGCTGTTTTTTAGCCACACAGTATCTCACAAGATTAAACCAAATCACTCCATTACAACTGATCATTTGTTATCTACAACCTCTTGGAGCTCATTTCAATTGCTTTAAATGTTCCGTGACCTGTCACTTGAGCGGGGCCCTTTTGAAGTTCCAGAAGCAGTGATGAAGTTTCCTTTACACATAGTGGCTCCGAAATTGGGCTCTAAAAAGGCTATTTCAAACTTTGCTGGTCTGGATTAATAAAAGATCTATTAGTGGTCTCCAACACACTCCCCCTAAAGCTGTGTGACTTCATTGTGCTCTGTGCTCGGAAACACACAATCTGTGAATTCGTCCCTCACCCCATTCCCTACCCCTTCCACTCAGTCCAGACTGCCCTCCAATTCCAATTTAAGAGAAAGCCTGCAGCTCAACTGCATCTTCAAAAGATTAGAGCAGTGCTCTTTTATTAAATTCAACCTATGCTTCATTCCAGTTACTGGTGGAACTGCAAACAGGGACACGCAGGGGTTTTTGGGTGATTTGAGCAAAAAGGAGGCACTGAGTTTTTTGGAAATGTTTCTCATTTGTCTCAATGTGTTCACATATGATAGACATTATAAAAAATAAAAGAAAGAAACAAGCAAAATGCGGGGCAGTTGAAGCATAGAGAAAGAAAAACAAGGTAAAGGGAGAGATCTAAATAAAAATAGGGACACACAAATAATTTTCCTTGACATTAAAATACACCAAGCATCATGTAAACAATTTCTCAGACCAACACAGGACATAAGGATTATGATTATTTTAGCATCACACCAGGTTCCTTGGCACCTTGTGTTCTAGAATCATGGACAGTGGCATAGAAAAAGTAAATAGACCAAATTTACTTGGTGTTTCTGAGTACTGAACACATACATTGTGTCCCAGTCAGGTGATTAATAAGTTATGGAAGTATCTCATGTCAGTTCTCCTTTTCTCTTTCAGATAGCGACTAAAATGGACAACCCAGCTCACTGTGACATCTTTACATCAACAGTACTTACTGGAAGTCCTCAGAGGGACCTTGGCTGACTGCCACTCCTGCTGAAGAAAAATTGTATACTCTGTTTTGTTTCATGTGTTTAACCCTTGTACACTTATCAATAGAGAACCCCCATTCCATTTGTTTGAGTCATATTTGATCCAAAACATCAAATGGAGAACCCCCATTTATTTATTATAAGACATTTAGATTTTCCTCTAAATCACCCAATTACTCCATTAATGTTTATATAAAATAAGCACATTTTATGTTATCTTCACTTCAGTAAAAAAAACCTTTCTGTAAGTTGAAAGATTGACAAAACATCAAAATATATCCTGGAATAAATATAACAATAATAATAAATGACAACTATGGCCAGTAGATGTCTTCATTGCTCCATGCATTGGCTTATCACTTCAAGCTAATGATGTAACAAAAAATTTCTAGATATTAACACAAGTTATACATTAAATATAGTTAATTTAGACTTTAGACAAGTCAATTATTTAAAAAATTGTAGCATTTTTTTAAAACCATTTCTGTTGATGGTTGAGATTTTGCAAAGATGCCACAAAAGAATTACAGTTAAACCTGACCATGGTGTGCCTTTTCTACACATAAAGTTTGTGTGAAATATGTATGTGTATGTTCTGCATTGTGGCTGATTGATTTTTTTGTGGACAAAATTCCCCTAAAACAATTTTGTCTTACCCATTAATTTATCTGTGTGTGCGTGCATGCGAATGTGTGTGTTCTGCATTGTGGATGTTTTATAGTCTCATCCCTTTGTTTGTGTGTGTGTTCTGCATTGTTACTGATTTTTTTATTTGACAAATCAAAAATGACCCAAAACGTTATGAAGGTTGTAAAAGAAATACCCAGAGTCCACATACATCGCTATTCATTTTTCATCTAACTCAAAAATTATTTTGAAACCTATGTAGCCCTATGGAAAAGAAAAACCTAAATGCAACGGAATGAATAGAGCAGAATGGGGGTCTCGAGGCATGGTTTTAAAATGTGTATTTTTTTTACTTGACACATGGTCTTAAAAACATGGAGTTTCCATGTATGACAATAAAAAACTGTGAGAAAAGCACAACTGTCAAAGGCACCCAGCAGTTTTACATCTAAATATATGACCCCAGTGCAACTGTGCTGGTCCAGATTCTGCAGCTGGCACAGAAAATGTTAACTGACAAGGTTCAGAGTATGAGAAACACAATCTATGTATTATACAGGTCATTTGCAACAGCCCTTGACTTCAGCTAATACTGGTACTCCGATGTAGCCAGGAATAATACTAGCCTCCCTTCACCTTTAATCATCAGGGCACATATGAGGTTTGAGCCATCCTCCTGTACTTGTACTCCAAGATAATTATGAATCAAAAAGCTATTTAAGAGCTTTCCTGTTACTCTTAGGATGGCCCAAATTTGAAAGGCTGTGGGACACAAGCAAAATAAGACCCATTCGAGACAGTCTCTAATGAGGAGGAAGCCTACACAAGCCAGTTTGGCGAGCCTGCTGTGAGAGAAATTGTGGATTTATACCTTTTCACCAAGTTTCTCTAAAGAAGACAGCCCTGAGGTCTTCTCAGGTTAAAGATCACACATTTGACAATGAGTAAGTAATGTGAAGGTACTGACTTGAGAGCACATGTTTAACCCTTTTACACACAAATCCAAGAAATGATACAGGAAAAGTAAAAGAGTTTATGCCTTAAGACTTCACATAAGAGATTATTGTCCTACAGTCAAAATTCTATAAAGTCATATAGAACCTAGAATACAACAGATTGTCTTATGCACATGAAATCTTCCCATAAGCATCTATTGTGTAGCCTGATCATCAAACCCAAAATCAGGTGGTGTCTTCTCGTTTTGCACTGACAAGAATGTTCAAACATTTTAGAGATTGAGAATAATTTTACAGGCAAGATATGCTTAAAATGATTAGCATGTGCCTCTCTCTCAGCCACAACACATGAAAAGATTCCTTTGCCTTTTAAGTGGTCATTATCATATTAGATGTTGACGTTTGGGTTTCAAGGGGCTCCTGAAGGAAGCCAATTTATCGAACATATTCTTCTGCAATGGATGGCCAAGGCTTTAGAACATGGAATTTTAATGTTAAAATTCAACTCAATTTGGCACCTGTGGCACTCTGCAGGATGGTGAAACACTAGCTGATGGTCTTTTTGTCTGATTGTCTGGGGAGATTCATCTGTCCAGACAATTTCACGATTCACCATTAGCACTTTCAATTCCTTCTCACAAGTATGATATACATCTTCAATATTTTAAATTAATCAAGTATTGTCAACATCACAAACAATAATTATAGTTTAAGTAACCTAGGTATAGAACAGAATATCTCTTATGAGGTTCAACACATAATATATAGCATAAAATGAAAGTTCTTCTCAAGATTGTCCTGAACTTTTTGGCTTATGTCCCAAGCCAAATTCTTTAGGTGTGCCTCAAAACTGTCAAAGTCAAAGATCCTTTACAGACATTTTGAAATGAACAAACATATTTTGTTTTTCAATGAAATAGAAGAAATATATATTTCAACAGGTGTTTAACCCCTTAAACTTTATTTAGCTGCTGGTGGGTCCAAAGGGGGGCACTATACCACGAAAAAGTCCCTGTATACTTAAGTCAGGCATATGAGGTATCATTTGAAAGCTTAGAATCGCTGAACTTTTCACTTCTGCATTTATGCTACGTTAAATAACAAAATAAGGCCTCAAACATTCACGTCACAAATTAGCTCCTGCTAGAGGTTATGGGGTAGAAATATTTATTGAAATATACAATTATTTTGCATAGCACCTAAATGGACAACCATACATCAAATGAAAGGTCTTATTCTCAGAGATTTAGAGTGTATAGTTTATTTTGTTGCCCTAATACCACAGTTTGAAAGATTTTAAAAAGAATCACAAAGTGAAATAGGATTTCTGTAAGTCATCAAATACAAATGTCTCTTTTATGCTCAAATTACTGCTGCTCTAATCCCCAAGTAGCAAAACACTTTATATATCCTTTTCTAAACAAATTAGCCATTTTACATTTTTCTTCGAGCTTGCTTGGCTGAACAATATGTGCCATCCAGCAGGACAAGTATGCTAAACAAATCATCAGAAAATCATCAGAAAAATATGTTTTCGACAATTGATGATAAAAGGTTAAATACAGGATCTCAGCTTTCTAATGACAAATAGATTGAGCTTCTAGTCTACTCAGAGGTTAAAATAGTCAATGAAACAGTGAGGGTGTTGCTTGAACTGAAAATTAGACTGAATGTCTATGGACGAGCACATCTGTGAGGGCTAAAATGCATTAGAGTGCCACCTGCATTTCAGATCTGTATATTATGATGGTATGTGATAGAGACCTGTAACGGTAGTGCTTGCTGACATCTAGTGGAATGAAATGAGACTGTTCAAAGTGAGATAGAGTGAACAGAACCAAAATTACATGTTTACAAATTAACAAATAAAAAAATAAAATAAAAATAAAACATTCTGTTTATCATCATACTATAAGCAAATACAATAGTGGGGGTGGGGGTGTGTGTGGGGGTGGGGGGTGGGTGGTTGGGGGTATGGCGTATGTGTGAATGCTGAGCTTTTAAATTTGAGTGTGCAAAATTGCTGGCGGCAAAAATGCATGAGTATTACAGACCTCCATTAAATAATGCCAGATGCCTATTTACAGTGTTGGGTGGTAATGGACTACATGTAATCTAAATGACATAATCATATTACAGACATCAAGTACTTGTGATTAGGTTGCATTGTATTTCTTTAATGTGTGTAAATAAACTTTTATGGATTACATTGTTAGATGTGGATTATATTATCGATTAGACTTGACTTTAAAAGAGATGATCAAAGAGGGATTTAATTTTTAATTTTAATTAGAAATCCAAAAGTAAACCAAAATTAGATCAAAATCAAAGTTTTAATAATATTAGATAATAAATGTAATCTATAAAATGAAATTACTGATTACAATTTAGTTGATAATTTGTATTCAGTACCAGATTACATTTGAGATGTTATCTACCCAGCACTGCCTATTTATTTGATTTGATAAAAATAAATTACAAATATTTATTACAACTTATTTTCTATTCATCATTGGGGATATATTATTGAAAGCAACATTTCCACTTTCAGCTCAAAATTGTATGATGAAATTGAGAAATCTCTCTCTCTCTCTCTCTCTCTCTCTCTCTCTCTCTCTCTCTCTCTCTCTCTCTATATATATATATATATATATATATATATATATATATATATATATATATATATATATATATATATAATGTTTTTATTGAAGGGACAGTAAAAACTACACTGGGTTCAAATAATTAATTTCATTCTGAATCACTTTTTCCCAACAAAAACTCGTGCTCTGCTTTAAATCCACAGACAGGTGGAGCATAGATCAGACATGCAGTAGAAACCAAAGAGGGATCAAATCAAAGAGGCTGTGGAGGGAGGATGAGGCAGGTGCAGAATTATTCGCCCATGGTCGCAGGCTCTTTGGCTTTGTGAAAACAGCAGTGCAGTGGCAAATAGCTGCTTCTATTCATCCCAGCACAGGCTCCTGGCAGCAACAGCCACTGGCATAATTAGAGAGCTCAGCCTAAACCACGAGTGGCTGTCGCCGAGCACCCGCTGTCTAGGTAACGGTGCAGTGACTTGCGCCAGTGTCCTTTTGTTATGTGCAGGAGCTTGAGCGCTGCTCTCTTGTCCCTTTCTCTTATCAAGATGGGTCTGGGATCCTTAATCCCCAATCTGAGGCATTTTCAAACAAATGTGCAATTATAGAAGGAATAAAGGTGGCAGAGGAAAAAGAGATGGAAAAAACCAGGAGGGAGAGAGGGAGGGAGATGGAGAGAGAGAGGGAGAGTGTGTGGGGTACTTTCGCAGGAGGTACAATGAAAGAGGGAGCAAAAAAAAAAGGATGAAATTATAATGGAGGCAGGGAGGCAAAAAAAAAAAATAAGAAACACAGAACAAGATTTATCCAAAACACAAACACTGCAGAAAACAATTTTCTTAATTTGTTTTTGAGTAAAAAAAAGGTTACTTTTTAAACAACGTGTATTGTAAGGTTTATGGACTGATCCCATTCATCGCCATTGTAAGTGCCTTACTGTGACCTTGCTTTCAATTACTGATGTGTAATCAACATTATGCCACAAATGCACGTCTTATGACAGACTTTTGCTTCTAAAGTACATTTATCTAGTTTTGGAAAGCAAGAGAGAAATATTGATTAAGAATAGGATTTTGTGCAATTAAGACTTTAAGAAAAAATCAAACAAAAACATCACCACTTGCTCAGAGACGTCACTGCATTAGTGCTGCACTGAGATCTTTTGATGGAGCAGAGAGAACTGTTTTGCATGATAAATGAAGTGCGCCATGCTGGTCCATGTAGAAAGGCCAATTAGAGGCAGGTGCATGGCCTGTAGAGCTGTATCACTCACTGTATTTCTCACACACTGCAGCTTCCTCTAACAATACATTTATTTTGAATATTAACAATGCCAGGGGGAACAAACATGGCATGATCACACTGTGAGCCGTGAACTAAGTCAGTGGGTAAATGATGTACTATCCCAAACTGTAAGCAGGTTATTGGACAAAAATGTATTTAGAACAGTAAGTAAGGGGTCTAGACATAGACTGTGAAGATTTTTATTGTGTTGCTTCTTGAGAAGGCAATAAAATGTGTTTATGGAAATATTGGAGTGACTTAACTCAGTATAGGCAAAACAATATAGATCAAATCACATTTCCAATGAAAGTTGGGTAGTGTGAGAAGTATACAAACTAGATACGAACAGTTATCAGATTTCTTTATTGATCCTTTATCTGAAAATAGAACTGAGCACTAGGCACACAGCTGTATGCTGGGAGAAGACAGAAGTGATGTATTCATGTGTACCACCATTAAACTATTTGAATATGAACAGCACATAAAACAGCACTGTGAATATCAGCAGCTCAAACTTTACCATTCACAACAATTCAAGCTCTTGAGTTTACAATCTGCTGCTTCTTTGAGGGGTCTGGATTAATGAAGTAATTAAAAATACATAAAAAATGCAATTCACACAGACAGTGGCTTGAAATTTGATGAGTATGTTTTCAAGTTCAAAAACATGAGAGGCTTAAAGTAATAAATGTCTAAAAAGAAAAAAAAAAAGCGTTGTTTAAAGGCTGGAATCTTAGAAGAAAAAAAACATTTCAGTAATTTATTTTTGTTATTCTAATTTATTTGTGAATTAGTGAAGCAGTTCTGTTTTAAAATAATATTAATACTATATATATATATATATATATATATATATATATATATATATATATATATAAAACATCGTCTCTTTGCTAAAGAAAAATATTTTTCTGACAATCAGGTTTTCAAATGTCACTTGAAAAAATCCCAAGAAAATGTTTATCATTTAAAAATGCATGATATTTGTAAAAATAAATAAAAACAAGTAAAAAAGAAAAAGTAAATAAATAAAAGTATATATATTTATATATATATAATCTTGAAAAATATTTTTCAAATCTTTAAAACAATATATATTGATTAAGATTTACTCATTTAAGGTCTAAAATACATTTAGGGTTTACTTCACATTTTTATTGAAGCTACTAAAGTGCCATTCAATTTAGTTTTTTTATAAATGTTATAAAAGTTAAAAAACAAAAAAAAAAACATGAAAACAACACAAAGATAATATCGAAAATAATAAGTATCAAAAAAAATATTTTTTTTTTAACTCTCCTTTTCACCATCCTGGAAATCATTATTTTCTACAGCATATAAATACCTCCTATAAAAGCACATTCTCTGTGATATTTTGAAGACACTGACTTTTCCCACCCATATATATATATATATATATATATATATATATATATATATATATATATATATATATATATATATATTCTTTTGCTTTAAAGAATGCAGGCACAGACTGAGAAGTGAGTTATGATTAATTGTACGGTCAGACCATAAGTAATGCTCTCCCTGGGAGGCAAAGGCTAATGAATCAAAACAACATATATCAGTATGGAGAGGTGACAGATGACCAATCAAAACTATCATTAGAGTTTTTCAAATTAAGATGAGGTTTTCTAGGGCGGTAACCTGATTACTGGGTATCCAGGGGTTAGTTATTAAATGATTACTCTACCATTACAACAACTCAAGTGAGGGATCTTATAATTTTCCGTATGAAGGGTGGGAAAAATGGCCTCTAGCTACAAGTATTAGACAAAGAGATCGGCTAATATTATATGTGCATTTACATAAAGATTATTTTGTTTGTCTCTTTGACTGATGGTACTTTCAGGAATCTTGATGAATCACTTTCTCTGCGTGACTCATATCTTCTTCACCACAAATACACATTTGCTGAAATATAGATGCTTGTGAACACCGGTATTGCTTTTAACTTATTGATGTATTATGAAATCTGAAATGTGTTGGCATGCCATTATTAACCACTAGGTGGCAGAACATGTCACACTGTTGTCTCAGTGCCCACAGACCTTCTTACCTCTTTATTATTATTATTTTATTTTATTTTTACCATTATTAATGTTAAGAAGCCATTTTTCAATGATTGAAAGGTTCATGCAGGTTATGTAATGGTGAACTATATTCCCACATGTCCATAATGCAATTATAGTGGATTTTGGCACAGCTTAAAGGAATATGATGATTCTACAGTAAATGCCAATCTCACGGTTTAACTGTTATATATTAATGCATTTATCGCGACATTATAATCAAGGAGGAAATAAATACAGCAGGTATTATTCTCAAATATTTTCTCAGATTTGTCCTTATGTGAAAAAAATCTATATTGCATTTATGTTTAACTATGCTTGCTAAACAGATTAGTCCATTTTTAAATAATTATGTACTGCTAATATAGAGTGCAACCGATTATGAGACAAGATATGACTTTATAATGAAGTGTCATGGGTCTTTCAACACATCTGAATGATGTACGTGCACGCACACACACACACACACACACACACACACACACAAATACACACAAACGTACACTAATGAATTCTGCTTTTATCAGGCATTATTGCAAGTGTGATTATCAAACTGTCATTCTGTGGCGCATGCTCGTGAGCAACTTCCAGAAGGTGACCTTTCCGTGATTGTAACCATAGAAACGGTATGAAAGAGGCACAGCTTGTCCACTCACAGATAGAGACAGATCGAGAGAAAGAGAGAGATTTTCTCGTGTGCAAAAACGCACAATTCTTGGAAATAAGGACTGACTTCAGATCTAAGCATTTCTGTGATATAAGGATGCATGTAAATTTAAATATTTCCTTACAGATACTACTGTGACTTACCTGCAATAGTACACTGGGTAAGTTACATACTGCACCCTGTAATCAAACCTCATTGCCAGTTAGTCATTCAGATTTAAGCACCAACAATTTTACACTTCACCGACACTGTACTTAAAAGCGATGTTATTGTGAAATGAAAAGTGGTTAGAAGAACATGACAGAAATCCCCACATCAAAACAAAAGAAAATTCTTTATTTAACTCAGATTGCACACTGGTCAGTATGTTAATTTACAGGTAAATATTGGGAATGAAACAGAATCTACTCAAATGCAACTCATCAGTAGGATTTCTACTGTGTGTTGTGTACCTAACCAAAATATATAACCTGCTATAAAAAAGTCAGGATGGCTATAAACTTCTCTGAAAAGGTGATTCTTCTTCCATGAATCCATTGTGTACACTTAACGATGGATTAGCTTCACTGGAGCAACAGATCGTTAAGTGGTTGCTATAGTGGCTTCCACTATAAAAACACAGAGTCGCTGTGTACTAAGTCAGTGGTGTGTGTGAGCTTGACAATGGGTGGAGCCTTCAGGGACGGAGGAAACATGACACAGATGCCATGAAATTGGAAATATTTGGTGCATAAACCTATTTTGGACTGCCAAATTAATTGAAGGCTAAGAAAAAATAGAAAATGTTATGTATTTGGTAAGCATTTGTATCTAAAGTGTATCAATGTATCTTGCATTCAAGATATTTATTTATCCATCCACACAGAGTTGGGGTACTCAAGTCCGCGTCACAAGTCCAATTTTAATGGACTTGGACTTGTCACGGACTCGGATGCATTTTTACTCGGACTTGACTCTGACTCAAGCCTTTGGGACTCTGGATTTTTTTCAGAGACCAGCCATGACATTTTTGATAATTAATTTATTTATAAACAGATCTCTGTCTGAATGCAGCTGTATTAGCCCCTGAAGTCATAGACATAGACATAGCCAGAGTTGTTTCACCGTGTTTAAGCAAACACACGCATACACACATACGCATACACACAGGCACACTCATTAGTCAACCACTACACTTGCATGTTACTACAGAGACTACTGTATAACATTGACTATCGAGGTGGCTGGCATGATGAAAATATAAAGATGGGTACGTATCCAATGTAATAGAAACTAAACAAGGCAGTTTAACATGAAACAGGACCTGACAACTGGTAAAATTGCATGTGGCTTTTGTGCAGCCAAGACAAATCTTAAAATCAAGAACTTCATTGAATCAAGTCACCCACATCATGTGTCTCACAGTTTACTGAAAACAGCATATTGAAATAAAAATACATAAAAGTAAGATTATATTGGCTATTAAAGGTACAGTATGTAACAATTTTCCTGTAGTATTAAAAAAAAAATTGCCAATGTGTGAACGGCTTGTAACGCAAATTAAAAAATTAGCCCTTCCCGGACTCCCTAGGTTACCTATTAAAGCCTGTAGACTGATTTTTATGCGAAGGGAGCAGTTCGGTTTTGCCGGGAAAATCCAAAGGATGTGACATCAGGGTTGGGGGGGTTACTTTTGAAATGTATTCCACTACATATTACAGAATACCTGCTGTAAAATGTAATTTGTAAAGTATTCTGTTAGATTACTCAAGTCCAGTAATGTATTCTAAATACTTTGGATTACTTCTTCAGCACTGGTAGATTTTTTTCCCTTGTTTTGATTATAAAAATTCTGCCAGTACAGTAAGAAAAAATACACATGTTTAAAAAACATTCTCTGAAAAGCCTAAATATCTTATGCAGTGTTGTTTCAAAACAAGATCAATCAAAATGATCTTGTTTTAAAGATTTTATGATTTTTTTACTTGAAAACAATGCAAAAACTATTATCAATAATATGATTTTTGCCCTAATATCAAAGGTCTTACTACAAAAAAGAAATTATGATCTAACATGAATTTCTTGATAAAAAAAAATAGGATCGTGTCTGGTAACGTTTATGTAAAATGGCTAGAAATAGCATTTTAGCTTAGCGTAAAGCTGACAATTTACACAAGGTTTATTTCTATTTTTCTGCTCCAAACTTACTTCAAACATACTTCTTTGTCTGCTCGTATGAATGTAACACATCATAAGAAAGTGTTTTACCGCTGTTCAAATGCACTTTGGATCACATCATTTATTTGTAAACTGTAAATGTTTTCCATTTGAGAGGACTAAATATTAAATGAAACAAATGACAATAAAATGCTAATTAATCTCTTCAATAATCAAAACACTTTTTGAATGTAACTGTATTCTGATTACCAAGTATTTCAATTGTATCTGTAGTGGAATACAGTTACATATAATTTGTGTTTTAAATATGTAATCCAGTTACATGTATTTCGTTACTTCCCAACCCTGTGTGACATTTATGCACTCTCCCGAGAGCCTTCTACTGAATCCCGTCTGGCTAAGCAGGAATGTGATCGTGGTCGAGCAAAAATGTCCTGGTTACTTTCGAAACCTCAATTGCCTGATAGAGGGAACGAGATGTTGTGTCGATGGAGTGACACTAGGGGTCACTCTTGAGAGACCCAAACACCTCTGATCTTTGAGAAAAGGCCAATGGGAATTGGCGAGAGGAATTTGCATGCCACTCTCCCGCACATACGGGTATAAAAGGAGCTGGTTCGCAACCACTCATACAGGTTTCGTGCTGAGGAGCCGAGACAAGGTCCTGACAATTTTAGCGGGTAGTTCAGTGTTGTGGCAGGAGGGACACAATGTCTCATTCCCTGAGGTTACAAAAGTAACCAGGACATTCCTTATCTGTCACTCACTCAACGTTGTGTCAATGTGGTGAAACTAGTTGTCCCTATACAAAACGGCACAACTAGCTGAACTGTGTAACTTGGACTGGCGGTGCGAGACGGGCAAACCGGTTTCATCCTGTGTGTTGTCAGGTACGAACATGTATGTTTGCGGGACAACTGGCTAGGTGTACCACTTGTGTACAGTGCCTTTTCCCTCCTGATGGGGGAGACGTGCACTTTTTATCCCCCAGCCGTGTTCACAGTAGTTGCTGCTCCACATGCCCTGGTTACCTTTTTGTAACCCCATGTTATGTATCATCCGCAAGACGGTTTCCCCATTGGTAAACCCGTGTCTTCCTTGGGCTGAGCCCCCCTCTGCCAACAGTTGCCATGTTTGTAGAGCTCTACCCCTCTGGGTTGGACCTACCATGGGGACTTCTCCACATGCGACACTGCCGACAAGACTCAGTAAGACCATGTGACGCATTTCCACACAATTGCCTCCCCTTTTGCGATGGCTGACCAGGACCGTCCAACTTGTCTATGCGATTCAGTTTGCCAGTCGTCTGCCTAGGTTCAGCGGCATCCGTTTTACCTCAGTGAATGGCGAGAATGCCGCCGCCCTGCATGCGGATAGTCCGACAGAGTGTCGGGATGTCAGGAGACATCAAAGCATTTACCCACCATAGGTCCGGTCAGCAACGGGGGAGGAGGGGAACCGTCCTTGTAATCCATCACAACTGCCTGGGCGTGGGTGTGTTTGTGCCACAGCTGGGCACGCAGGGGCGGGGGTCCACCTCCGCAGCACTGTGCCTGCTGTAAATGTGCAGTGTCTGGCGATTGTGACAACGACCACTGTAAACACTGGGTGTGTGACCCAGTGAGTGAAGAAACTGCTCATTTTCTGTGAATGTGGGTACCGCAGCCCCTCGGGTATGTTGGCAGAAGTTAGAAGAAAAGGGAACAAAAGATTCTCCTCCCGGCCTTAAGTGGTCTTATTATCAGCTCCAAGTCTGCAGCGGTTCACCTCTACGTACCTGGGTCTCCTGTCTCAGGGGCGCTTAGAAGCCTTCCACTGGTTCTTGGCAGTGGTGCATGAGATGGGGGCGTCTACTTCACATGTGTGGCTCTACGCCGGGGTCAGGCCACTGGCCTGGGCTGTGGCGGAGCCGGTGTCGTCGCTGCAGGGTGACGGCCCTGGCAACATGCAGATGGGGTGGCGACGTGCACAGGCAGGATATGTATAATAGCCTCCGTCTGCTCCTTAACCGCCGAGAACTGCTGGGCAAAGTCCTCGACGGTGTCGCAGAATAGGCCAGCCTGGGAACACCAGGGTGGATATCGCTTGCCCGAGAGTCCGCACCATTATCTTCATCACCCAGAGGGCAAGATCGTTTGCCGAGCAAACATTGCCATGGTCACGTTCTCACAGTGAGACGTGGGCAGCGCCCAGGCACGTGAGACAGTGATCGTGGCCGTCGGAAACGGAAAGGTAACGACCGCAACCAGGAATTACACACAGACAGAAAGTCGTCTTTAAAAAGACGTTTTAGAGAAAATATACTCTTCTATTTGCAAGAATATATACTCTTTTAAGCTGTCGAAGCACCCAGGGGTGTTCTCTGCACTCAATCTGTGCACAAGGGGGTTGCGTATGTGTGGTTGTGAGCCAGCTCCTTTTATCCCTGTATGTTCAGGGGAGTGGCATGCAAATTCCACTTGCCAATTCCCATTGCCATTTTATCAAAGATCAAAAGATGTTTGGGGCTTTAAGGACGACCCCTAGTGTAACTACATCGACATAACATCAAGTGAGTGACAGATAGGGAACTACAGTGAACATCAGCAGGGCATTTGATTACTGGAGGGACCTTCGTTCGGTTTTGGGGATCAAAACCAACCCTGAATTGGTGTTTGTCTTATTGGACAGCTAAGTTACATAACTGCAAAGCATGTGAAATATAGTGCCATAAGGATTGATCTGTGTAAATTTAGCTAACTTGATCTAGTCTGCTAACGCTGATGAATTGCAAGCTACCTTGCTTTGTAACTTTCAAATAATTTCAACGATCTTCTCTTTATACTAAAAGTCAGGTATACAGGATAAATGTTAGCAAATACGCTGGTTTATTGATCATAGTACAACATATGACAACAAAACATACAATAGTGCAACATAACAAAAGTGCACTGTCTGGTAGTTTGTGTGTATCAGTTCGGTAGTTTGTGTGTATCAGTGTGCTATGTTAGCTATTAAGTCGTTTTAGTTTAGTCTCAAAGTTTGTAATAAAACAATCATAACTGTTTTATCGGGAAGACACGCAGGCTTGAGTGAAGTTTAAGATGCCATTTATTTGATAAATGTAAAACAGAAAGTAATGTCTCTCTCTTTGGCATAGGCCCCGTCCGGCGGTCCGAGGGAGTTGTACCCGGAACCGTCATGTCCTGCCGGAGATATGAGGCAGGGGCGAGGAGCCTACCCCCGTGCGGGACAGGGCTCAACTGGTGGTGGTGGGGTGGTGGAGGTTGCCATGTTAGCACACTGAAACAGCAATGTGATAGATTGTGAGCAGACTTATAAAGCAATGGCTTACATGCGATTGGCTAGGAATTACCCAGCTAATGATATGATGATGTACAGCTGCAAGTTTTCCCGCTAGAACTACGCTGCGCTTCCAATTATTTTAATATACCTCATCTGTCAGCATGATAGATAATGTTCAGTCTCTTTCTACCTTACATCATTGTTTTGGCTGATGCTCGCTCGCTCACGTCCCTATGGAGTTTGTGCACGAGCAACAGGTAGCTGGCTGCAGTTCACTTAAAGCCACACGTATCATTAATAACAAGGTTTTCTGAATCTTACTGTAACGTTTCTAGCAGGCAATGGCAATGACGATGACACGATGAATTGAAGAATCCAAGTGCAGTTTATTAAAAAATGTAATATCCAAAAACCCTGACTAAAAACGTGAATCAAAACAAAACAACCATGAACTTGACTAAACTTGAAAAAACCATAAACTTGACTATGAACATGGCATGAATGACATCAATACTAGACAAGAGACAATGGCAAACATGAGGGCTTAAATACATGGACATGGGGAAACATAAGCCAATGAACAAACAGAACTCTAAACAAGAAAACAAGACAATAAACTAAAACCAATGAAAACAAGACACATGAACATTGAGGGAAACAGACAGATCACATGACAAGGAAACAGGAATAAGACATGGCATGGAACATGAACAAACTTTTCAAAATAAAGGACATAAACAAAACATGAACAAAAACACATCTAGATGTTACACTTACATATTGCAACTTTAAGTATTTTATGTGTAAAGTATATACACTTCTTCAGTCTCTTGTGGTCCACACAGTTTTGTAAGCTTGAACTGGTCCATAATAGCTTGATGAATTAACCATGTAACTTTTTAAATGGTCAGGAAAAAAGCATTATTGCTGAAGCAGACAGCAACTCTAAACAGATAAACAGCACCTATTTATTATTGATTTACTATTTTCAAAGCATTGACGGGCTGCTTAATATATATTATTTTACAGCACTTGTCCACCATTCACAACATTCAACCATGCACAATAAAATATTAGGATATTTTGGGAAGTGACATTTTTTTGTTTATAATTTAATTATAGACTATAAAATAAATGTATTATTCGATGACAGAGTTGTGTATGAAGCTAAACTTCATGTTACGAGATTAATTTAGTTGGTTATGATGTTTTTATTTGAAATGTTTATTTTATTTTATAAAATGTTTATTGTTAACCACCGGGTAACTTCTACACGTCTTTTTTTAGCCTACATCTCTGACTGACACTTTTGAAGGACAATTCTGTTAAATTTATGACTCAAAATTATTATTCTCCATGTTTTTGCAATTAAACTTTCTTTGGTTGGTATTTAAAGATTTCAGACTGATTGCAGACCACCATGGCTGCTGCTCAATCAAATATACATTTTCTGCATCTACTGCAGCTGCTGCGAGATGCACATGGACGCATCAGGGATTTAGGTACAGGAGCAGCACTGCCCTGCATTGTGCTGTTTCCCGAAAATTAACAATAAATTAATGTCCGTGATGACATGGCCCTTATATTATCACTGGGCTTTTCCAGTGTTTTTGGATGTAGCATTTGCAGTCAAATCGTGAGACGTCACTTCTCAGCGAGTGCTAATTACTATTGTGTTGACTCATTTGTATGTACTGTATTTTCCCAAATCAGTCAGCAGAAAGAGAAAAAGGTTCAGAAAGAAATCTCAGTATAGACTATTATTTCTTTATATAGGGATCATTTTAAATACAACTAAATTAAATTAAATTGACAAATTGAAAATGAAGTAGAAATAAAAACTAATAAAAATTTGAAACATAATAACCTTGGTTGTAATGACTAAAGCAGCTTTCACTTTCTTTGGTCTATGTTTGAGTGGAGGGGAAAAAGCAATAAATAATTGAAATGTCAACAGAACACAATAAGAACTGTGTTGAATGACAGTTTTGTCTTAATACACCTAAAGCGTATGCTTTCATTCAGAAAGCATATTGAAGATTGTTCAGCAGGAAACTAATCATAAAATGTATATATAAAATGCAACAAAGGTGTTTTGTTACATTTATATCAACAGACTGTTTTTCTTAGTTGTGGAGTTTAAAATAAGCTTAAAATATTGATGTTGAGTTTATGGTCACAATTTTAATTTGGATTCATGAACAAATTCATTCAGACTCGACTCGGCCTGTTATGGACTCGGTCTCGACTCGGACTCGACTAAGGTGGACTTGAACTCAACACTATATCCATCCAGCCAGTCAGCCAGCTATCCATTCATGATGTCCACATGCATATTAGGACATTATTCCCTCAAAAGTAAAAAAAAAAAAAAAAAAAACATTGTTAGTTTTTTTTAATAACATTCAACATTAAAATTGAACTCTATAACTTTTTGGTTTGTTTCATTTGGACTTACAGTAACACCTAGTAGTGTTCAATAGTTTTCAGTTTCAGATGTCATTGTAGAAATACACTATTCACAGTCATCCACAATTACTTTAATCCATAAGTGAAAGTGGCAAATAACTGGGCAGTTACTAAGATTAAGCGAGTAGTATTTGGCTGGTCATGTGATCATAACATGGCAGCCCCCATTATGGGACCCTCTTCATGAAGATTTATATAGCTTTTATAAGGTTACTGATATGATTACAGTCTGTAATGTCTGTAATTATTAAAAAACATAAATAACCAACACTAGAACACTAGAAATATAATAAACAATTTGATGAAAAAAAATCTGACTTTCTATAGCTTGGTATTATTTACAATTTTATAACTTAGTCCCGCTGTCAATATATGTGGACATAATTTTTTAAGAAAACGATTTGCTCTTGAAAATTTTGTCTACATATAAGGGATAATACAAAATAGTGCAGAAAAGAAGATCAGAGCAATATAAATGTTGCCACAGTGCTGATTGCAGCCAAACTCAATCTGGACCTGACAACAGCATGAAACTTGGCATGGTACAATGTGTGGGAGAATTTGATTGAAAAGGGGATAATTGATTAGTCATTTGTAAACATATAAAGACTGCATTATGTGTGGCACGCTTTTGGCCTAAAGCACATAACAAATTAATCAGTAGTAAATAAATCACTAGTGTGAAGAAATACTACAGTTGGAATAAAACCAATCTGTAGGGAATACTGTGGTCAGAGAAGTATTTTAAAGGGTTAAGTTCATATAAGAAAAATGTAGGAAGCCCTTATTTAATATTGATTAGCAGCTTAAATGTAATAAATTGCATAGAATCTAATCTAAACTAAACTAATGGGCTGAAGCCAGTTGCAAAAATAAACTTAATCCTTAGTGATAAAACATTTAAAATTATACCTCAAGATTTTCTTAAAGATGTTTATTGCACCTGGGCACTGGATTTTACTTTGATCTATTTGGCCAATTTGATTTCTAACAGGAAGCTGTGATCAATGTTTATTAATGTGTAAATATGTTTTTACATGAAATGCTGTGACACGCACAAGAAGGTGTTTTGAATACTTTAATGTCGATGAGTCACATGCAAGTCACAGTCTTTCCACATGTAGTTAGAGGAAAATTGTATTGCTCATACATAGCTCAGGACGCTAATAGAGTACTCGGTTTTATTTCAGGATACACTTTGTCTCAGTAATTTCTCCTCAAATTCCTTAAAAGAAATAAAAATGAGACAATTCTTGACATAGAGCAAGAGAATAGAGCTATACAATTGATGTGGATAACTAAATTCTGATAACTGGTCTGGGAATAGTTGTGTCTGAAATGTTTGAGTTCCTGTTGAAACCTTTGATTGCAGATTTTGGCAAATTTAAGCACAGTCTTTGACACCATTGTGATCCATTCTGAATCTCTAGAGTACTAATGTGGGATTACTGGGGGGTTGTCAGAAGAAAAATCTGACAATCAGGAGACTCAAAGGCTATATGGAGTAGACACAAAGGCTATATGTACAAAGATATACACATTATCTGTGTACATACACAGATCTAGCTTTTGGCTCATTGATATTTATCTCAAATAAGTTACTGCATGTAGTACTCTCAATAATTTCATACCTTTATTTCTTACTTTATATATGTGTGTGTGTGTGTGTGTGTGTGTGTGTGTGTGTGTGTGTGTGTGTGTGTGTGTGTGTGTGTGTGTGTGTGTGTGTGTGTGTGTGAGCGTGTATTTATCACTTTGTGGGGACCAAATGTCCCCATAAGGATAGTAAAACCCGAAATTTTTGACCTTGTGGGGACATTTTGTCAGTCCCCATGAGGAAAACAGCTTATAAATCATACTAAATTATGTTTTTTGAAAATGTAAAAATGCAGAAAGTTTTCTGTGAGGGTTAGGTTTAGGGGTAGGGTTAGGTTTAGGGGATAGAATATAAAGTTTGTACAGTATAAAAACCATTATGTCTATGGAAAGTCCCCATAAAACATGGAAACACAACGTGT
This sequence comes from Xyrauchen texanus, assembly GCF_025860055.1. Taxonomy (NCBI): domain Eukaryota; kingdom Metazoa; phylum Chordata; class Actinopteri; order Cypriniformes; family Catostomidae; genus Xyrauchen; species Xyrauchen texanus. Next base: position 35,945,157 of record NC_068290.1, read on the forward strand.
GTGTGTGTGTGTGTGTGTGTGTGTGTGTGTGTGTGTGTGTGTGTGTGTGTGTGTGTGTGTGTGTGTGTGTGTGTGTGTGTGTGTGTGTGTGTGTGTGTGTGTGTGTGTGTGTGTGCAATTTCTTAATGTGGTGGTGGTCTAATGGTTAAGCATCTTTGCAATTAATGCAAATGTTGCAAGTTTTATCCCAAGAAGGGCTCACCCTGGAACTGAAGAGTTAATGGAAACATAATTCTGCATTTGAAGAAGGTATTTAACACCAGGTTGATTCATGGAGAGTGTTCCAATTTGCAATTAAATACCTGTATGTTATAACAATAAAATAATTATATATATATATATATATATATATATATATATATATATATATATATATATATATATATATATATATATATATATATATTATTGTCTGAAAAAATGGCTGATAACAAGCTCGAAAAAGAGTGTCTGATAAATGGCTAACTAACTAAACTACTATTTAAAATAATAAGAGTGTGTGATATCTAGTGTCATTCTTCACTATTTTGGTGTGACACGGATTTTTTTTCAGCAGTTTAATATCTCTGGAATGACAGTTTATCTTAAATCATTGAATAAATAATTTGTACCTATTGAACGTCTGAATGCGATTGTCCCACACAAACACACATTTCTAGGAGCCTCAGAAACGCTTCCTTTTTTTAACACGTTAGTCAAGAATGCAACCTTTCGCTTCTCTCGGTGTGGGTGTGACACATGCGCAGTGCGCTGGTTTGAGTCAGACTCATCGACGGCTGGAGCGCAGAGTGATGGGAGCAGAGTGAAGAACAGCAGCCTGCGATCACTCTCCCGACAGGTTATGACAGGTATTCACGTTTATTCATTTTTGTTGAAAAACGCTGTTTTATCGCAGCCTCTCAAAGCCACTGCGATAGCTGTTATTACAGAGAACATCTTGTTCTAAATGTGAGAGTCATGCTTTACCTGTAATTAACGTGTCATTTGATGGCTAGACTGTCACCGCTGGTTCAATATGCATCTATTTAGATCATTAATATCGGTTGTCCTATCTATTATTGGTGCTGTTATGTTGGACCATAACGATACTGTATAGATAGATAGATAGATAGATAGATAGATAGATAGATAGATAGATAGATAGATAGATAGATAGATAGATAGATAGATAGATAGATAGATAGATAGATAGATAGATAAATCATTAGTGCGTACATAAGACAAGGAACATCCATTAATAGACTGCCATCATGTAATTAGAGGTCTATAATGAGATGAAAGAGCACTCAAGACAGTGTAGTCTCTAGGGAACAGAGTGTCTCAGATGTTTAGGAACATCAGTGAATGACATGAAGATCTCAGGATGGCGTAAGGTATGACGTTATACAGCTGTAAGGATTCAGCACCAAGGACAGCTACATCACTTTAGAGGAAACCCCTTGCTCTTCACATAAACTAAGAGAGGACAAAACAAAATATACATACTGTATTTATGCTCTTTGTAATATTCTTAAATCATACTGGAATAACATGGATCAACAGGTTTTGTACAAACTTGTGGAGTAAATGCCAGCTTGGGTGCAATTTTTCACGTCAACATTTCAGTCAAATTGTTATGCTGAACAGAAGCATTTTCACTAGTTACCTTTTCTGGATGTCACTATGTAGTCTTACATATTTTCTGATTTAAATATCTTTTCTACAACAGTTAATTTACAGTTTTCTCATCAATACTTGCACATGATCATGTAATTACATTCCTCAAAATATTCATCCATAAAAGACATTCATGGAGCAAAATGTATGAAATACTATATATGTACTGTACATAATGACATTAATTGGATTGTGGCAGTTTGGTTATATTTAAGCGATGCTGTTAAAACTATACCAATGTGGATTAATTTTCTGTGTACAATGTATCTCTGTAAAATCACTAAGTATAAAACGAGTCTTAACATTAAAATCTATAAAACAAATAAAGTGGAAAGAAGGTGATACACACACACACACACAGAGAGAGAGAGAGAGAGAGAGAGAGAGAGTGAGTGAGAGAGTGAGTGAGGGTCATTCATATGCTGAGGGAAAGCTGAGTCATTTCCTAATCAGTTTCAGCAGGTACACACTGAACCGTGATTTAATTACAGTGTTCTGCAGGAAGCTAACCACCTCATTTCCTCCTGCTTAAGCTCTGTGCTCTCATCATACAAACCCGCTTTTAGAGATATTAATATCTGAACCTCAGCAGCTGCAATAACTCAAACCGAACAGCTTGCAGCATTTCAACATAACAACAGCTCCACAATGACATTAGCAGAGAAATTTGAAAGAAAAAGACGATGAGAGAATAGAAGCGAGCAATCAGATAGCTCTCAACATGCTAGTATCATTTTGTGCTGATGTATGACGTGTCATAGAGACTGAGGCACGATGCCAAAGTTAGACCCAGACAGATGTTCTGCTGCACATGCCTGTCCTAGTGCAAAGTGACAGTGTCTTAGGACCTAAGTACAGCAATTGTTTTATCATCGTGATTAGATTACTCAGTTTACGTTATCATCATCTTCTAATTTGAGCACAGTTTATGTTTTATGGTCTTGTTTTGAACTCTTTGCAGTATTTCATGAACAGTGGCTGAATTTAACTTTTTATGATTGCAAAATATGATCCGTTATGTCAAAATGAATACATTGTAAAATGGAATGTTCTGGAAAATAAGAATGAAATGCTAAATAGTGCTAAAATATTTAAAAAGTGTCCCAAAATTGGAGGAAAACAAATGACACCTTTGAGTGCACCTTTAAGCACAAACACGTAGGCTATATTTTCTGAGCAATAGTGCACAAGTTAAATCTAATAAGCATGCACAACAGGAAAGGAACAGATTCACTCCAATTCAGTGAAGCCAAATGGACCTAAAAGGCATCTCAGCAAAAGCTGACCTTATTGACATTGCAGTGGCAATGGCACTAGCTACATCAAGGTCATAGGTTCGATTGCCTGGAAACACGCATACTGTTTAAATGGAGACCTTGAGTGAAAGTTACTGTTAGTGTCTGCCAAATGTTTAAATATAAGAATTTCCTAAACATTGAACATTTGAACACTACTGAAAATCTAAAATCTGTTTAAAGTTGCAGGAACTTTCTGTTTGCAACAGTATTGCTGCAATAGCTCAACATCTAATTGATTTACATACATAAACATTCATTAACCTAAAAAATTTTATTTACAATGACAATTCAGATACAATCAGTCACAACATGTTTTTGTCCTAGGAGAGACCTCATTTTATTTCAGTGCAGGTTGAAATTCCCTTCATTTACTTTGAATAAAAGGGTTCATATTCATCTACAATAATATCATAATTTGGGATAAAACCAGTTGTTGTAGTACTTACAATTATTAGTGTATATTTGGATGTTTCATAACAAAATGTTTCGTGTCTGTGTTTATGTGTGTGTGCAGATGTGAAGGATGACTTCTTGCTCAGAGATTTGTGGGTCAGATTATGCTGAGCAGGGCCATGGTGCGCTCAGCAGTGGTTACCAAGGTTACGGGGTGCGTTCCTATCTGCACCAGTTTTACGAGGAGTGTACCGCATCCATCTGGGAGCGCGATGAAGATTTTCAGACACAGAGATCGCCTAGTCGCTGGAGCTCTGTCCTCTGGAAGGTGAGCGGTCCGCTCTCAACTGTTTATGTAAAGCATTGGGATATGGTTCTTTATCTTAATATACAGTATAAACAGACAGGCTATGGATCTGCTCCAAAACCTAGTGAGCTTCCTACCTAGTCAGCATTTTAAGGTATTAAAGCATGATCCTAACACGAAGACTGCCCCAAACATTCGGCATTTGGCAGGAAAATTTTGCTGCCATTTAAGATACCTCATTTTGGTCTAATTTCAAGGCAGCATGTAACCTTCATGGATAAGACCACAAACATACTTTACACAAGTATGTGTATGCAGATACGAGCATTAGGCCAACACACGGTTCAGCTGAAGATACATAACATATGTACTGAAGGGGGCGAAAGAGTTAGTGTAACTTCAAAAGTACGTGCAATGAAATTGGATTTGTTAATATTCAGGTAAACTGCTATAAATATATTGATTTTACCTTACTTGCTCAGCAATATTATCTCTAAATTGTTGCTTTGCCATGACAGTAGTTGACTTGAAAGAGAAAACTCACCTTAGAAGCGATCAGTTCACACTGTGGATCGCTATTGTGCCCCTTCTGGCAATGTTGTGAATGCAATGCATACTTCTGTTGGGTTATCATTGGAATGGTTTATTTGCAATAAATCACTTTGCACAATACACATTGTTTCAAAGGAGCTTTACATAAAATTACGCTATAACAGATGATGACGTCATCATTGTGCAGTTTGATAAAAATGTGATTGTAAATTGTGCCTTAAATAATTAATTAAATAGGTAAAAAAAATAATTTGTATTTAGATCACCAGTGAGCAAACTAAAGGCGACTGTAGCAAGGAACACACAACTTCATAAAATGAATATTGGTTAATGGAGGAAAATAACCATGGGGGAAACCAGGCTCACTGTGGGGGGCCGTTCCCCTCTGGTTAAACAGCAAGAATAGAATGCAAATATTAGTTACAGTATTCATGTATAGTACAAGTCATGGCTTAAACGAATTAACTAAGTAAGTATTAAGGGTTTGTGTTTAAATGAAAAACGTGTATGAACTATACGATTAATGACTAAAAGTCTTTGAGGTCCATCCTTTGCACATTCCTGCGACTTATAGTCAGATGTGACTTATTTACATGGTTTATACGTAAGTGATGTTGTGTGGCCAAATACACTCCACACCAAAACACATATTATATCACATACAATCAGATCATTTTTAAACATTCATAAATTGGGCATAATGTTTTGTTTATAACTATAAACCTGTCTTAGTGCATTTCACTCCATTCTCTCAATGTTTATCAAGACTGACTCACATGCCGAACTGAACGAACGACATGCCCTCTCTCGTTCAATCAGTCAGCAAATCCTCGTTCACGAACGAGATGACAGACCTTTTCCACCGAAATGGCGTGGGTTCTCATGCTGAGCCTGTGCTCGGCTGTTTCCACATAAACTGGCCTTGGTTTTCCACTGACTTGGGAGCCAAAGTGTGACATAATGGGTTATGTAGCTATGTGCTAGTATTCCATGACTACCTCACCTGCCCATAAAATAAAACATGTCACATCAAGGTGTTTATGTACAGCTTTTACCCCTGTTCTTTGAGGACATATTTAAACATACAGAGAAATGCAGTCCAATGTTATTGCTAAACAAGATTGCCAGAGATGATACTGGTGGTGGCGTAGTGGGCTAAAGCACATAACTGTTAATCAGAAGGTCGCTGGTTCGATCCATTGTGTCCTTGAGCAAGGCACTTAACTCCAGGCTGCTCCAGGGGTATTGTACCTGTAATAAGTGCACTGTAAGTCGCTTTGGATAAACGCATCTGCCAAATGCATGTAAATGTAAATGTAAATGTAAATACTACGCTCAAGACGACAGGTAATTACATTATTATGTATACACTTTTTGTGTATGTGTTTATCTCAAGCGAGACAGACTGAATTCAATGCCCTGGCCAGTTAGCAGGCTTGTCGTGCTTCCTCAACTGCCACTTTTGCTTGGTTCTCTTATGCTCCTTGTACTCTCAATTTGTTTATGATTTGGTCAGTTGTCCGAATGAAGCCTGTGTGCATCATTTCTTGCCATTTCTCAGTGTAGATATTTTTTTCCTTTGCAATCACTTTAGTTTATCTTGGATCTATATAGAAGACCATATCGCAAGCAGAGTGCTCATTTCCTAAATGCTTTTGATGTCTGACATTTTTGTGGGTTTTTTATTGTTATTATAGAGTGAAAATGCACTCCTTGCTGCAGATGGTAGATACTGTTGTTGATTGGAAAATTTTACCTGGTCATGAAATATTATCCTGCCCTCGGACCCCTGCCATAATCGGTTTCTGCATAGAGACCAGCAAGCTTTGTGTTTTTCCACCCTGGAAATGTAAGCACAGCATAGTTCTAGCGGGAAGACTAGCAGCTGTACATCAGCGCACCATTAGTTGGGTAATTCCCAGCCAATCACATGTAAGCCATTGCTTTATAAGTCTGCTCACAATCTATCACATTGCTGTTTCATTGTGCTAACACGGCTACCTCCACCACCCCACCACCACAGGTTGCGTCCCGTCCCGCACGGGGGTAGGCTCCTCGCCCCTGCCTCCTATCTCCGACAGGATATGACGGTTCAAAGTTCAACTTCTTCGGACTGCCAGATGGAGCCTACGCCAAAGAGAGAGACATTACTTTCTGTTTTATATTCATCAAATAAATATAATCTTCAATTTCACTCAAGTCTGCAAGTATTCCTGATAGAACAGCCTTTTCTGCAGTGGAAACGTGAGAAAGAGTTTGAAAATTCACACCGGCACTGTAACCCGCCCCCATAGAATGTCATGCTTCAAAATAGAGCACATTGGCTTCGAAAAAGAGATTTCATCAGTGAACGAGAAATATGAGTCAGTGTATAGAGGTGAACAAGAATGATTTGTTCACTTTAAAGATTTTTTTCAAAAAGATAGATTCGTCATGTGTCAATGAAGCGTTACAAGTGTAGTGTGCCTGCCCTTTATGCGGCTAAAGGGAAGAGAGGCGGCTGCACCAGGGTCATAATGTCTGCCATATGCAACCTCTGTCAGTATAACTATACAGATGCATTTTATGTTTGTTTTTGTTTTTTCAACAACATGATTTTGATCAAGTGTGACTTATATGAATGTTTGTGCTTATTATAGTATAACATTAACTTAACAGTGTGCTAACAGCAAACTTTATTAGAATCAACAGTGAGTTCAGCTTCTCATTTACTGGTGAAATTCCATTTTGCATTATTTTCTGGAAACGTTACACACCGTGTTCAGAACCGTTCAGCCCAGTGGTGGAAAAGAGATTTATGTCTGTACAAAAAAGTGACAACGGTATTTATGTGCACTTGAATATAACAAGGTGTCACAAAATTCGAATCATACTAAACTCAAAACTTGTACTTAGTATTAAAAATAATACAGTTATTTTTCTCTTTCTTTCTCTTGACATGTATATCTCAGGTCTGTCTCGCGTTGGGAGCTCTGATTCTTGTAGCCGGGTTATCAGTGCTGCTGGTGGGCTATGCTACTCCCCCTCGGCTAGAAGCATTTGGTGAAGATGAGCTGCTGTTTGTGGATGGCCGTGCTGTACGCTTTAACCGGGCACTGGACGCCTGTAAGCTGGCTGGAGCCGTGCTTTTCTGCGTGGGTGGCAGCGGTATGGCAGTGGGGCTGCTGCTGGCCGCTTGCTCTCAGGGTACCTCGAAAGAAGAGCTCCAACTGCAACAACGTTTCAAAGAGCGTTTAGCCGAGATCCAGGCTTCCGTTCAACCAATCACTCGCGCTCCTACCCCAGGAGAGGGTAAAGTGCCCGTCACTCTCTCTAAGGTGCAGAATGTCCAACCCGGGGCAGAGACCTGACCTCTGCCCCCCCTTTACCACTGAAGCACCCCCTGTTAAACATCAGCTAACTGGGTTTCAAATGGTTTCAAACTAAACGGCAGTTCCAGGAACAGTAGAGATAGATAACACTGCACTTTCTCTGATGAATATCATTTGTCTATATTGACCAAGAGTACCAAGAGTATTTATGGCGATAAGGCTTTAACGTAACTGTAACCTGTAGATTATCAAGCTACAACACTGGTAACTGCTGATCCTAAATAAAGATATGCAGCACAAATATACTCATGTGCTACGCCGATCGCTAATAACAACTGCTAGGAAACAAAAAAAATCTATGATCACTGGGCAGCTGTTTTAAAGAGCAACTTCTGACATATTCTTAAGAGGCATTAAAGCATGTGGCTGAAATTAATTATGCATACCAATGCAAACATTATCAATTGAGCAAGAATGGTTTCTCCATTACACTCAACCTTCAATCTTAAAAATTAACCAGAATAATCTTTGTAGTTTATGATGCTTTACAACTTCCCCAGTATAGGGAAAATTTACATAGATTCACAATCATAATTCCTATCTTGATATATGACAATGAGTTATATTACACATTGAAAGTAACTTGGTAAAACTCATAAAACAAGCAAAAATTATATCAAGACCTTGTGTGTTACTAGCTGATTCATCATCTCTACCTTACCAACATCTGTCAATGGAAACTACAAACAATTTTCACTGCTTGTTCAAAACCCTTCACATTGGCTCATTTCCATCACCTAAGGCACACATTTTCTCAAATTCTCTCCCAACCTAACGCTGTACTGTCTATTGCTACAGTCAATCATTAGTTACTTGACAGAACACAATGTGTTTCAGACAGCTGAAGCTACAATTTCACACTGCGGCATCATCTCAATACCATGCATCTCTCCTTCCTACTCAAATGCATCATCACTTGCAATATCAAGGGCAAAAATAGATTAACGTCAAGAGAGGCCTGTGGGATTCTGTAATATCATCTCATTGTGTAGCACATAATTCTTGCTTCAGCCTCCATTTTCTCAAGAGAGCATTAAGCCCAGTCACTGTCTGTAGGTAATTACACTCATTGGAGCAGAGCCTATTAAGAGTTTCCATGTGCTTGAAGATAATGCCACTTTTTCTTTCTTTCCGTGTTTGGTTTGTACGGCCTGTACTTTCTTGTGGTGCTGTTTGGATTCATGGTAGCTCCACTGCCGTGGTGTGCTATCACATTCACTGTCTGTTTCAACCCTACATTTTTTCCCCCAAATGTTTTGTCACAAATATTTGTGGCATCAATTCTTAAAAATGTAAATCCTTAGAAAATGTATTTTGTGTAGGTACTTTATTTGAGTCATATTATTCACTTTGATTAGAGCAAATATTGCATGATCACACAGTTCAAAAACATTATACACTTTTCCTGAAATTATAATTATTTTTGTCATTCATTGACTATGAATTAAGATTTTTATGCTTATTCCATATCGAGCGGTGCATTAAAATTTTGGAAATGTAAAGGCTTGCTAATTTTATGAACCTCTCACACTGAACACAGGGTAGTATAAACTATTTAAAAGTTCATTTAATCTCTCATCAAGGTATACTGGAGCAAATTAAGTCTAAAATATATGAAAATCACGAGCTGTTACAATAATTTGCATTAATTTAGAGCCAATTGTTTAAAATGACTTAAATTGACATGGCATCGATTGTGACTTTACAGAAGTGTGTCGTTTGCAACGTCTGTAATTCTCTCAAAATATAAAAGCTTTTTGTTTGAGCAGTCAAATTTTGGAAAGGAAAGATAAAGTATTAAAAATGTTATGTAGCAGTTTGTACTCTTGGAACATGTCTGTTTTTCAGAAAACAGAATAAACATAAATGTTTGTTACCACCATTGTCTGTTATCGAGTGTTTTTTTTCTTGCTTGTTTGCTATGAATTTGCAAATTGAACAAAGTTTGTATTTCTATACTGTTTTATGGCTTGGAAACAATCAATGTACATTAATAGTTCAAACTGAAGTACAATGGGGTTTTTTTCTGTTAAACTACCTTTGTTTCCCATAGTCAACTATAAGAAAGTCATTAGTATTGATTGATTTAATGTATGCCTATGGCTCATTGCCATGATAATAAGTCTACTGACCAATGGAATAAAAAACGAACACACTAGTGAGAATATTTACATGAATAATTAACATGATACCTACCTGTATCACTCAATTGACTTAATTGGTTCCTTTTAGCCCCTTTGTTTATATGTTATATGTGAAATATACTCCTTGACTGACAAACTTCAATGCTATCTACTGCAAACCTTTCATATAAAATATTTTACAGTAAATAAGTATGACAAAATTTCAAGTACAACAGATTTATTACATATTACAACCCACATTATGAAATACATGCAAATGAGATATGTCTGCAATGTTTTCCCTTTTCTGTTCCACCCCCGAATCTGTAGGGAGGGAGTCAGTGGGCTAGAAATAGATGCGATGGTAAATGAGTCGTGGTTAAGGGATCAATTGCTGGGGATGACTCATTGACACAGTCAACCTAAACATTGCAGTATTTAGTGCAATCTACTTAATTTCTCACTAGGAATCCTCTGTATAGTATGCATCTTTTATATCAAGACAGATTAAGTGTTGGCCAACAAAAAGCCTATATGAGCTACAATATACCCAATCATGTAGCATAACACTGACCTATCAATAATAGGGTGTCCAGTCATTCCAATTTTCCCGGGATGGTCCCATATTTGAGATTGGAGATCGCTTTCATGGATGATGGGTTTTCAAGCGAGGGGGGGTCGCCAAACTAGATTGCACAACCTTAAAGCCCAGCCCCCCAGGCAGTCAAGGGCCCCTGGGCACAGGTCCCATTGGCCCAGTCGGTAATCCATCCCTGAACAAAAGTTGTCTTTACCACTTGTGTGCTACATAACAGGTTGTCTGTGCTATACAATAGATTGATATAAGGACCAGATTGATATTTAAAGGTGCACTCAATAATTTGGTCCTCATTAAACAAAGTTTAACTCATAAAGACATGAATTGTAATTTTGCAATAAATGTGGGAAATCATGACCACTCACATTAAAATGAAGACTCCAGTCATGTCAGTAATCTTATAAAAGCTGTTTTAGTCTACATAGAGAAGGTCCACACATGAGTGCTGCCATGTTAGGATCACTTAACCAGCCGAAAACTATCTCAGTAACTGACCTGTTATTTGACACTTTCACTCATTGATTAAAGTAATCATGGCTGACTGTGAATAATACATTTATACAATGGCATCTGAAACTGAAAACTATTGATTTTAAATGATGCTACATCCAAGCCGCTAAGTGTCAGTTTAAGTCCAAGATGACATGAAGATAAAAGTTACTACATGCATCTTTAAGTCAACTTTCAATTAAATTCTTGACTTCTGTTGGTCACAATGTTTTAGTGGGTTTTTTAAAAACGTCTTCACATGGTCTTCTTGTCGGTCTGTCAAGCACCAAAAAAAAAAGAGAATAAAAATCACCATAAAACCATAGTAAAAGTAATCGATTGGACTCCCTTCTTGTGACCCCAGTGAAGTTTGATGTTGCTGACATAGCAGCCATATTTGATATAAACATTTTACTTTAGAAATATGATTTGAGATTAAATAATGACTTCAGTATGTTTCACACAAAGTGACTGAATTTCTTCAGAAGACTTGGAATATAGTGCGTCATGAGTTACACTGATTGTACTTTGACTTTTTTGCAAAAAGTAAAGATTTACAGAGTTTTATTTTTTGAAATTGACAGAGTGGGGTCACTATTCACAAGACTTTTTAAAAATACATATTTTTTGTTCCACAGCATGTGGATTTGGAGCAACATTAGGGTGAGTAAATAATGACAGAATTTCATTTTTGGGTGAACTAAACCTTTAATGGAAAAGAGCAGCATCAATATTACTTAGAATAGTTTGTGTTACAAGGATGAGTGTCCAGCGTGGAACATAATGGTGAGTTATCCCTAATACCACTGTTGTATAACAACTCAAGTGTCTCTCCTAATTCTCTGTTTTCATCCATATTCCCCCTGTACCATCACCTTTAAAAATGGATGGAATGATGGATGGATGGATGGATGGATGGATGGATGGATGGATGGATGGATGGACGGACGGACAGAACCAGTCAACTGTATCCAGATAAGAAGCTAATCATTTAGGACTGATGTTTTAACATTATTAGCTTAAGCAGATATTAGTATTGGAGCTTGTATTATTATAATATGGAGAATAGGTATTTTCTTAAATCCTAACTAGCTATTTTAGCTGTTATTAAATGTATTTGTATTATAAACTGAATTAAATAAGTTATTAATATGAATACATTAGTAGTACTCAAAGTAATTAGTCTTTCATCTAAACATCATTTCCTACCCAGACAAGACAAAGCAACATGTTATTAAAGCTTCTTCACCTCTTCCATGTAAAATTTCAGGCGTTCAAGAGTTTTTGTCCAAACCAGCTGCAACATTTTGTAGATCACCTGGTTTCTATTTCTACGGTCTCACACTAGATAGCCCCACCAATTATGAAATCTCATCGTTCTAAATCCTGCTTCACATAACAGTACAGTAGACAAATATTTTCAGATTGGCTGTGATTGTTTCATGTCACGTCAACAGTTTGACATTCAGTGTCGACAAATTGCTTGTCGCTGTAAACTTTTCTCATCACGCCTGGTTAGGACACAGTGTAAGTTTCATCGTACACTCATTCAGTATTTGCCGATACCGCTTCAGTATGATCTGCAGTCTCTTCCATTTGATTTCCCTCATTCTCCTCTTCTTCTTCCACTTGCTGCTCTTCCTCTTCCTGCTTCTCTTCATTTGTATCATTTGACTCTAGTTCTGATGTCTCTCCCTCATCTTTTATCTCTTCATTATCTTCTATCTTTTCTTCCTCTTCCATACCTTTATTCTCATCATCTTCTGTGTTCTCATCCTCTGGTTTCTTCTCTTCTTCTCTGTTAAATGGTGATTCCTCAATGGTTTGGTCTGGATCAGCTGGTTCAGAGTGAGCCAGCTCTTCTGTGGTCTCTGTTTTAGATGAGCCATCTATATCAGTAGTATGTTCTTAGGAGAGTTATCCTCTTGCTCATGGTCTGGACATGACTCTTCTGCCTCCTTTTAAAATAAAATTACAAATGAGAATACTATCTTATAAGTTATCTATAAGGTATTCATTCTTAAAAATTAAGGTTCTTTAGTAGTTCTTTTCAGCACCCCTTAATGCAAGTGTCCAGGCACGTCATGGTTATGACAGATTCCTCAGAACGTGGCTGGGGCACCATGTGCAACGGGCATGCAGCCGCAGGCTCCTGGACAGGGCCGCGATTGTGTTGACATATCAACTGCCTCGAGTTGCTGGCGGTATTGTTCGCCCTGTGGAGGCTTCGGCTGTTGATCCAGGGCAAGCACGTGTTGGTCTGAATGGACAACACGGTGACGGTAGCGTACATCTACCACCAAGACAGCTTGCGCTCCAACCACATGTCGCAACTCACCCGCCATCTCCTCCTCTAGATTCAGCAGTGACTCAATTCGTTGCGAGCCACACACATCCTGGGCGACCTCAACAGCGCGGCAGGAGCACAGTTGAGGCAGGTCACGATCAGGGGAGAGTGGAGACTCCACCTGTATGCCTCAAATTGGCATCTGTTCACTAAGTGGTGTTCTTCCCGTTGTGAAAACCCACAGAATTGCACAGACGGGTTGGTGCTTTCCTTCCTGCAGGAGTCTGGAGGGGCGGCTGTCCCCCTCCACCTTGAAGGTGTACGTGGTGCTATAGTGGCGCACCACAATGCAGTTGATGGTAAGTCTCTTGGGAAGCACAACCTGATCATCAGGTTCCTTAGAGGTGCGAGGAGGTTGAATCCTCCCAGACCGTACCTCATTCCCTCATGGGATCTCTCTGTGGTCCTGTGGGGAGCCCCATTTGAGCCCCTGGAGTCAGATGAGATAAAAGCAGTCTCTTTGAAGACTGCCTTCCTGACTGCTCTTGTCCATCAAGAGGGTAGGGGACCTGCAGGCATTCTCCATTAATGACACGTGCCTGGAGTTTGGTCCGTAATATTCTCAGGTGGTCCTGAGACCCCGACTGGGCTATGTGCCCAAGGTTCCCACGAACTCGTTTCGGAATCAGGTGGTGAACCTGCAAGCACTGCCCCAGGAGGACGCAGACCCAGCCTTGGCTTTGCTGTGTCCGGTCCGGTCCGATCTATTTGGATCGCATGCAGAGCAGCTCTTTGTCTGCTCCGGAGGACAGTGGAAACGGAGCGCTGTTTCCAAACAGAAGACCACCCACTGGGTCATTGACGCCATCGCTTTGGCATATCACGCCCAGGGCATGTCGCCCCCCTTAGGGTTACAAGCACACTCTACCAGGAGTGTGGTGCCTCCTGAGCCCTGACATCTGCAGAGCAGTGGGCTGGGCAACACCCAATACATTTGTGAGGTTCTACAATATCCAGGCTGAGCCGGATTCATCCCATGTGTTGTCAGGTATGAACAGGTAAGTTTGTGGGACAACTGGCCAGGTGTACCGGTTGCATACATCGCCTTTCTCCTCCTGGAGAGGGAGATATGCGCTTTTTACCCTCCAGCCGTGTTCACGAGATCATGGACCCTGGATGTCCTTCCTCCTTAGCCCTGTGGCAGGTGAGTTTGCGGAGAACTCAATGCCAGCCCAGCATGTGTGCTAATAGGCCCTGTACTGGGGTAGATTGTCCACAGGTGCTGGTTGCCCCTATGTAACCCCGTGTGATGTGTCCTCCATGAGGCGGTTTCCCCGATGGTAAACCCGCGTCTTCCTTGGGTAGAGTTCCCCTCTGCCACTGGTCACCGTGTTTGTAGAGCTCCAACCCAACGGGGACTTCTCCACATGTGACACTGCTGACAAGACTAGGTAAGACCATGTGACGTATTTCAACACATTTTCCTCCCCTTCGGGCAGGCTGTGGTCTCCACAGTGTCTCCCCATTGGGAATAGACACCCCTTGACATGGACAATTATGGCCCCCAGCTGAATGATTTACATTATTTTTTTGGGGAGAAAAAAAGAAGAGAAGAGGCCTAATAAAAGCTGCTGGGGCAGCCTGTCCCCATTCTGGGCAGTTGACTTGTCCTCGAGGTGCGGGGGACCGTACGACGCTCGTAGGAGCGTTGGGGGTGGTTACGTGATGGCCAGGTGTGCTGGCTATGGAGGCACGTATTGGTTTGCCCATCTCAAACCGCCAGTCCACGTAACACAGTTCACCTAGTTGTGGCATTTCGTACAGAGACCCCTAGTTTCACTACATTGACACAACGTCGAGTCAGTGACAGATAGAGAACGTCTTGGTTAGTTTTGTAACCTCCGTTTCTTGATGGAGGAGATATTGTGTCCCTCCTGCCCCTCCCTACAGTGAATGGCCAGACTAGTTTAAACTGACAAAGTATACGGTAATTCAGATAACCGCTCTCTACAATTGTGGTGAGAAGAACAGCATCTCAGACTGCTATTCTGAAATGCGGGTTGGTGCTGTTTAGGCGGCATGAGGGGGACCTACACAATATTAGGTAGTTTTAATGTTGTGGCTGATCGTATGTGTATATATATTATATATATATATATATATATATATATATATATATATATATATATATAGAGAGAGAGAGAGAGAGAGAGAGAGAGAGAGAGAGAGAGAGATACATACACACATACAAAAAACTGTATCACTACATATCTTAAATATTAATTCATTTAAATTGTAAAAAGTTACTATATATATATATATATATATATATATATATATATATATGGATACATACACACATACAAAAAAACTGTATCACTATATATATCTTAAATATTAATTCATTTAAACTGTAAAACGTTACAATATATATATATACACTATATAAACAACAACTGTATCATGTATATGGATGATCATGTACACCACCACCGAAGACCACTTTGACCCAGAAAATATGGTGATGTAGTATCTCTGAAACGTCACTAAGTTGTGAAAATAAGTAAAAAAAAATCAGCTTGTTTTCTATAAATGGCATTTTTAGACTGGCAAGGAATTTTTGAGTTATAAAAATTACAATGTGTTTTCATAGTCCTGCATAATCATGAATGTGTAGGTCAAAAATAAAGGACAGCTTGATTCATCAAGCTGTCATTCAAATGACCTCTTAAAAAGTGTTCCACTGTGGCATGCAGGATGCAAAACCTGTTGGTTTCTTCACCTGGTTCTAACTGGGACTTTTTTTTTTAAAGCACTATACAGTTTTATATGGAAAGTTGGGGTAATCTTGCTGATACTGAAACACACCTTAAAACTCATTACTGTATCATATATGGATAAATAGAGTTTATGATGGCTTTGTGAAAGTGTTAGAAACCATGATCAAATTAGTAGTCCTAACCTGCTGGACTCCTGAACCCTCCTCTGGTGAAGACTTGTCATCATCTCCACTCCTGTCCTCTTCATCATCTGTAGGTAAACACACATAAAGGAAACAAGTGAAACAGCAGTGCCACCCATTGGTGAGGATTAAAACAACAAGCTACCGTTTCAGGAGTATTTGTCTGTTTTAGGCTGTAATCAGGCAAATAGTAATCTGATTTTAGATTCTTTGGGGCTTTTTTGCATTCAGTGATACATTTTATTCTGTATCTTAATCCTGATTCTGATGCTTCTATTAATAGTTCAGTTACATTCAATTCTTTAGTAAAAAAAATATAATAATAATTTCAGAGCTGTGGCCTAGTGGTTAGCAATACTGGTTGATTAAAATGTTTTTTTTTATTTTATTATATAATGATTGATGCTGCTATTGATAATACAATTTAATGATAAAGGCAAAAATGTACACACAAATGCTGAATTTAAACTTATTTTACACAATATTTAGACAAAATTCACAAAAAAAAAAAAAACATTATGCACTATCCAGTAATTTATTTCTGTAGATCTGTTAATCAGCCAGTCAGGAACAGTGTAACATGGTAAAAGATGGGCAAGGAGGAGGCGAGAACCGGCTTGTCAACATAAATCATAATTTAATGCAAACTTAAACCAAAAGTACAAACACATAAACATAAACACACACGACGGACATGCCCGTAATTCTGTCTCTCTCGAACCATTGTCACCGGCCGCCTTTATCTTTCGCGCGCCTCATCAGGCCGATTGGGGACCGGGCGCGCAATATTCCGACCCGGCCCCGCCCCCCTCCGCTCCACAAACAGTTATTGTGCAATGGCAATAATCTAAAAAAATAAGTGCTGGCTAATGCTAAACATAGATTTTCTAAAATTGTTATTCAAGTCAGCACTAACAATGTCCAGCTTCGCCAGATGGAGATCACTAGAGAATGATAAAGAGGTGTGTGAACTTGCAAAAACTATGTCAGACACTGTAAAATGGAGTGGTGGTGGCGTAGTGGCTAAAGCACAGGGCTGTTAATCAGAAGGTTGCTGGTTCAAACCCCACGGCCACCGCCATTGTGTCCTTGAGCAAGGCACTTAACTCCAGGTTGTTCCGGGGGGATTGTCCCTGTAATAAATGCACTGTAAGTCGCTTTGGATAAAAGTGTCTGGTAAATGTAAAATGCTACTTGTCATGTTGACGAGGTTTATAGTACGTTCATGTCACTGAATGGCTGGATATCTGAGTGCTGTCCATAGAATAGCATAGGATTTATAAACAATTGGAAGAATTTTTGGGATAGGCCTGACCTGCTAAAGAGAGACAGACTCCATCCCTCCAGGGAAGGTGCTGCTCTCCTCTCTCGTAATTTGGTTAATAGACATAATATTGATATTTGAATAACTGGGACCCAGGTCAGGAACCAGACAAACAAGGCTAATCCTGCTAGCTCCCTTGAGATGTCACTCAGGTCACATAAACTGCAACACATAGAGACTGTATCACCTAGATATAATATAGACACTGTGTCTGTTTCCCAAACTACCAAACACTCTCACTAAATTATTTAGAAAAAAATGTGTTAAGGTAAAACTTGAAAATAACAAAGAAATTGAAGATAAACATCATATAAAAGGTATGACTTCTTAACATTAGATCTCTTTCAACCAAAGCACTAATTGTAAATGATTACAGATCACAGTTTGGATGTGCTCTGTTTGACTGAAACCTGGCTTAAACGGATGAAAATATTATTAGTTTAAATGAATCTACTCCCCCATGTTATTGTTATAAACTTGAACCTCATCTGAAGGGTCGAGAAGGAGGTGTTGCTACAATTTACATCGAAGTTGTTGGTGTTATTCAGAGGAGAGGATATAAGTCTTTTGAACTAATAATGCTTAATGTGACACTAACAAATACAAATAAAAAATATCTGTCGTCTTTTGCCCTTGCTACAGTATATAGATCACCCAGGCCATTTTCTGATTTCCTATCGGATCTAGTAGTTACTATGGATAGAGCTTTAATTGTAGGTTAAAATTCACATAGATATTGAAAATGACACATTGGGATTAGCATTTATCAATATTCTCTACTCTCTTGGAGTCAGACAAAATGTGACAGGAACAACTCAATGCCATAATCATACACTAGATTTAATTCTGTCATATGGAGTTGATGTTGATACTATAGAAATTCTGCCACAGAGCGATGACATCTTAAATCATTACCTCGTCTCTTGAATGCTGCGATCAGCTAATGTTACTCAATCTACACCATGCTATTGTTCAGGAAGAACTATTTATTCGACCACTAAATATAGCTTCACTAATAATCTTCCAGATCTATCTTATATTCCCATTAAGCCACAAAGTCTAGAAGAACTTGATGTAATAACAGAAAATGTAAATACAGTCTTCTGTCACCCCCTTTTGATTAAAGAAAATTTAAAAAAGCCCCACATCATGGCACAATATTAACACTCATGCTCTCAAAATTGCAGCTCGGACAATGGAGCACACGTGGAAGAATATAAAATTAGGAGGCATTTTGCGGTGCATTGAAGGATAGAGTCTGTAGCTACAGACAGCCAATACAAGCTGCCAGGTCAGTATATTTTAGCAAACTTATATATACCCACAACAATCCTAGGTGTTTATTCAGCATTGTGGCTAAATTGGTTAGGAATAAAGCCTCAACTGAAGCAGATACTCATCGCAGCACAATAGTAATGACTTCATGATTTCTTGACTGATAACATTTTATTATAAATGGTATTATGCAATCGTCTGTCACCATACCTTAGAAAACAGTATCTCATAATTTTCCTCACAAGCAGCTTCAATCCTTCGCTGTCATAGGTCACGAAGAGCTAAAAAACGTATAGAAAGATCAACAGCCACAACATTTATGTTAGATCCAATACCATCTAAACTCTTAAAAGAGGTATTCCCTGTAATCTCAGAACCTCTTCTTAATATTATTAACTCTCGCTATCCTTAGGACATGTCCCAAGAAACTTTAAAATGGCAGTTATCAAACAGCTTATTAAGAAGCCACCACTTGATCCTGGAGAATTGGCTAATTATAGACCAATTTCAAATCTACAATTGATGTCAAAAATACTAGAAAAGGTAGTGTCCTCCCCAAAATTTAAATTTCTACAGAAAAATTGTATAAATGAAAAATGTCAGTCAGAATTTAGGCCCTACCACAGTACAGAGACTGCACTTATCAGAGTTATAAACGTCATATCATCTGATCGCTGATGCATTTCTCTTCTAGTGCTTTTAGAACTTAGTGCTACCTTCTACACCATAGATCATGACACTTTCTTGAATAGGCTTGATAATTATGTTGGCATTTGTGGACTTACCTAAGAATGATTTAGGTCCTATTAAACAGACCACTACCATTTTTCTATGTAAACAAGGTCAAGTCAAGTCAAGTCAAGTGGTTTTTATTGTCGTTTCAACCATATACAGTTAGTACAGTACACAGCAAAACGAGACAACGTTCCTCCAGGACCATAGTGCTACATAAAAACAACAAAGGACCAACACAGGACCACATGAGACAACACAACGAAATAAAATACCTATATAAAATACCTACATATACCTATATAAAGTGCACGTGCAAACATGTGCAAAGTACGGGACAGTACAACAAATTACTGACAATGAACAGGACAATAGACACAGTGCAGCGCCGACCAGTACTCAGTAGTGCAAAAAGATGACAGTTTCTAAAAACGTAAACATAACATACTATGAGATAGTGTTCTATGCACACAGCAGTTATTGAGGTAGCAGACAGTTATAAAGTGACAGTAATTAAAGTGCAACTCAGGACACGTGTGTGTGTGTGTGTGTGTGTGTGTGTGTGTGTGTGTGTGTGTGTGTGTGTGTGTCAAACCAGTCTCTGAGTATTGAGGAGTCTGATGGCTTGGGGGAAGAAGCTGTTACACAGTCTGGCCGTGAGGGCCCGACATGCTTCGGTACCTCTTGCCAGACGGCAGGAGGGTAAAGAGTTTGTGTGAGGGGTGTGTGGGGTCGTCCACAATGCTGGTTGCTTTGCGGATACAGTGTTTTTTGTAAATGTCTTTGATGGAGGGAAGAGAGACCCCAGTGATCTTCTCAGCTGTCCTCACTATCCTCTGCAGGGCTTTGCGGTCCGAAACGGTGCATGTCCCAAACCAGGCAGTGATGCAGCTGCTCAGGATGCTCTCAATAGTCCCTCTATAGAATGTAGTGAGGATGGGGGGTGGGAGATGTGCTTTCCTCAGCCTTCGAAGAAAGTAGAGACGCTGCTGGGCTTTCTTGGTGATAGAGCTGGTGTTGAGGGACCAGGTGAGGTTCTCCGCCAGGTGAACACCAAGGAATTTGGTGCTCTTGACGATCTCCACAGAGGAGCCGTCTATGTTCAGCGGAGTGTGTTCACCTTGTGCTCTCCTAAAGTCAACAACCATCTCTTTTGTTTTGTTGACATTCAGGGACAGATTGTTGGCTCTACACCAGTTCGTCAGCCGCTGCACCTCCTCTCTGTATGCTGACTCAAATAAACAAAAGTTAAGAATGGAGTGCCAAAGGGAGCAGTTTTAAGGCCTCTGCTTTTCTCCCTATATATGCTTCCCCGGGGAGATATTATCAGGAATCGTTGAATAAGTTTCCACTGTTAACTGATGATACCTAAGTTTATATTTCTTAGAAGCCTGACGGTATTTCACAATTCTCCAAATTAGCAGAGTCTCAATGAAATCAAAGATTGGATGGCCAGGGGACTGGGTAGCTCAGCGAGTATCGACGCTGACTACCACCTCTGGAGTCACAAGTTCGGGTCCAGGGTGTGCTGGGTGAATCCAGCCCAGTCTCCTAAGCAACCAAATTGTCCTGGTTACTAGGGACGGTAGAGTCACATGCGGTAACCTCCTTGTAGTCACGATTAGTGGTTCTTGCTCTCAATGGGATGCGTGGTAAGTTGTGTGTAGATTGCGGAGAGTAGCATGAGCCTCCACATGCGAAATCTCTGCAGTGAAAAAGTAAATCAATAGTCTTTAGTTGCACACACACTCTCTCTCTCTCTCTCTCTCTCTCTCTCTCTCTCTCTCTCTCTCTCTCTCTCTCTCTATCTATCTATCTATCTATCTCTGTTTGGGGGTGTTGTTCTTTCTGGCCACTCTCTTTCCTCTCTGATGCTATGGCAAGCCTTTTT
The DNA here is from genome assembly GCF_025860055.1 of Xyrauchen texanus. Taxonomy (NCBI): domain Eukaryota; kingdom Metazoa; phylum Chordata; class Actinopteri; order Cypriniformes; family Catostomidae; genus Xyrauchen; species Xyrauchen texanus. The sequence goes on from NC_068290.1 coordinate 35,966,415, forward strand.
AGGTCTCCCTCCACCATCACTATAATGAGAGACAGGTGTTAGAGATAACTATGAGCCAGGGGATGAACCTTACCGCTCTCCCGCAGGCCGGCACATGACCACGCCCCCAATGCCACAATTGGATGGCCAGAAATTGAAAAAACAGAGGTACTAATTATTGAATAAAATCCACAAAAATATAATTTGACTCTTGATAGATGAACTGTCTTCTACAGTGAATAACTTTATATTTGATACCAATCTGTCCTTTGAAAATCTAATTTCCAATGTTTGTACAACAGCATTCTTCCAGCTTAGAACTATTGTGACATATACAACATATGCTTTCTGTTGCTGATCCCTAAAAACGAATTCATGCTGATTAGAACTAAGAAATATTATCATATTAGGCTAATTTATCATCTTTACATTAGCTACCTGTTAAATTTCATATTGATTTAAAACTTTTGTTAACTACGTACAAAATTTGAATGGTCTAGCTCTGCACTATGTAAGTGACCTTCTACCATGTTCATTACGATCACACAATTCTGGCCTTTAAATAACTCCTAGAATATCAAAATCCACAAAAGGAGGTAGACCCTTTTCCTATTTGGCTCCTAAACTATTTGGCTCCCTAGTACTGTTTGAGATGCAGACACAATCACTAAGTTTAAGTCTAAACTAAAGACTCATCTATTTAGCTAGGCATACACCTAATTTATCTTTCAACTCACAATTAGGCTGCTTTAGTTAGGTTAGATAAACATTTATCATAATCTATAACTCTTGAAAAACTGGCATTTACGCTAATAGTATTCTATTTGTAACCAAGATCACCAGATCCAGCTCTGTTCCTGCTTGATGTAGGACTCCATTGATACATGTCTCTATGCACTGCCTGAACCTTGGACTTAGAATAGACCACACCAAAATGACCAGCCGGTTGAACTGCGGTGCACCTCACTTAACTCTGCCTGCGTCACCTTGGTTTAATGATGGACTACACTCCTGTAATTAATACATAGGCTATCAATTAATTGATAACAATTTATTGCTAATTTTAAACCATGATTTGCACAGCACATAAATTAATTAAAAAAAATAATATTGGCATTATACTGTATTCATGCTGTCAACCAGAGGGGAACTGGCCCCAAAGTGAGTCTGGTTTCTCCCAAGGTTATATTTCTCCATTAACCAACATCTTATGGAGTTTTTTTTTCCTTGCCATAGTCTCCTTCAGCTTGCTCACTGGGGTTCTAAATACAGTTATTATTTAATTATTTAATGATTTATTTTTATACACAATTTACACTTACACAATGATGACTCTATTACTTTATATATATATTACAGTTTCATTTTGTTAATGCATGATTTCCTGTAAAGCTGCTTTGAAATGATGTGTGTTGTGAAAAGTGCTACACAAATAAAAATGACTTGACGAAGACAAGAATATGAGAAAATAGGTAATTTTGTTTGTTAAATGAAGCTTAACATTTCCTTTGTTTGTTTTTGTCTTACCACAGTATGCAATAGACTGGCATGTCTTATGGTCAACATTAGGTAAAAAATTTTAAAAAAAGAAACAGCTTTCTCTAGAAACTCATCAGTCAATCATTGTTTTAAGGAATAACGGCTATACAATGCTCGAAATTGCCAAAAAAATTATTTCACACACAGTTGTACACTTCAGTCTTCAATGACAAAAGGACAACTGGCTCTAACAATGACAGAAAGAGATGCAGAAGGCCCAAATGTACAACTAAACAAGAGGATAAGTACACCAGAGTCTCTAGTTTACGAAATAGAAGCTTCAAATGTCCTCAGCTGACAGCTTCATTGAATTCTACCTGCTCAACAAGTTTCACATACAACAGTAAAGAGAAGACTCAAGGGTGCAGGCCTTATGGGAAGAGTTGCAAAGAAAAAGTTACTTTTGAAACATAAAAACAAAAAGAAAAAGTTAAGAGTGGTCAAAGAAACACAGACATTGGACAACAGATAATTGGAAAATAGTGTTATGGATCTTAACCCCACTGAGCTTTGTGGGATCAGCGTGAGAAGTGCCCGACAAGACAGCCACATCTATGGCAAGTGCTACAGGAAGCGTGCGGTGAAATGTCACCATTCTAGCTACTGACAGTTAGAATGACAAGGATCTGCAAAACTGTCATTGCTGCACGTGGAGGATTTTTTGATGATAACTCTTTGAAATAGTTAAAGAAGTTCTGAAAAAAAAATTCAAATTGTAATAGTATTTTTTCAAGTAATTAATGTCATGACTATACATTGTGATCATTTGAATGCCAATTTGGTGAATAAAAGTACCAATTTCTTTCCATAAGAGCAAAATCTGTACATTATTACAACTGCTGTTCGGGAAAGACAGGGTCTTTTCTTCATCTACTGTTTTGTGCTTCAAGTGCTTTGAGTCGTGGCTTTGTGGATTAATACCGGACTCTGGACTGCAGCTGGCAGGCTTCCAAATTTACAAAGCTGACAGAGACACAGAACTTTCCGGCAAAACTAAAGGTGGGGGAATCTGTTTTTACATCAACAGCGGTTGGTGCAACAATGTGATAGTGATCCAGCAGCACTGTTCTCCTGACCGGGAATCTTTCATCATAAACTGTAAGCCTTTTTATTCACCCCGTGAGTTTGCTTCATTCATTCTGGTCGGTGTTTACATCCCACCGCGGGCCAACGTGCAGGTCGCATAGCGCATGCTCGCCGACCAGATACTGTGTGTGGAGCGGACCAACCCGGACTCTTTAGTTATTGTCCTTGGTGACTTTAACAAAGGAAACCACACTCATGAACTCCCTAAATTCAGACAGTTTATTAAATGCCTGACCAGAGAGGAGAACATTCTGGATCACCGTTACACCACAGTCAGGAATGCTTATCATGCCGTCCCCCGTGCTGCACTGGTACACTCTGACCACGTCATGGTCCACCTGATTCCTGCATACAGGCAGAAACTAAAGCTCTGCAAACCTGCAGTGAGGACATCAAGGAAGTGGACCAGTGAGGCTGTGGAGGATCTCCAGACGTGTTTTGACTCTACTGAATGGGACATGTTCAAGACTGCTACAAAAAGTCTGGATGAGTACACAGAGGCTGTGACGTCATATATCAGCTTCTGTGATGACTGCTGTGTTCCATCACACACCAGGGTGAGTTACAACAATGACAAACCCTGGTTTACAGCCAAACTCAGAAGGTTAAGGTTTGATAAGGAAAAGGCCTTCAGGAGTAGGGACAAAGACAGATTTAAAGAGGTGAAGTACAAGTTTAGCAAAGCGGTGAAAGAGGCTAAACGACGGTACTCTGAGAAGCTCCAACACCAGCTCTCAGCCAACGACTCTGCATCTGTCGGGAAAGGGCTCAGGTAGATCACCAACTACAAGCCTAAAGCCCCCCAGGCCATCAACGACCGACGCCTAGCCAACAACCTGAACGAGTTCTATTGCCGCTTTGAACAACAAAGGGACAGTCCTGTAACCATTCCCCACAACACCTCCCAACAAAGGGACAGTCCTGAAACCATCCCCCACGACACCTTCCAACAGCTCCAGCTACAGTGCATCACCTCCACCTCCCCCACCTCAGCAGGGGCCTGGGCAACCCCACCAATGACCATTTTTAGGTACCCCCCAACCTCAGTGATGACTCTTTCCATCCATGAGAGGGATGTCAACAAAATCTTCAGGAGACAGAACCCCCAGAAAGCTGCTAGACCGGATGCTGTCTTCCCATCAAGCTTGAAGCACTGCGCTGATCAGCTGTCTCCAGTGTTCACAGACATTTTCAACACCTCACTGGAGACATGTCACATGCCAGCCTGCTTCAAGTCCTCAACTATCATCCCTGTTCCCAAGAAGTCAAGGACCACAGGACTTAACGACTTCAGACCCTGACTTCTGTGGTTACACACCTCAAAGACATCACCGACCACCTCCTGGACTCCCTGCAGTTTGCATACAGAGCCAACAGGTCTGTAGACGATGCAGTCTACAGTCCACTACATCCTCCAGCACCTGGACTCTGCAGGAACCTATGCCAGGATCCTGTTTGTGGATTTCAGCTCTGCCTTTAACACCATCATCCTGGCACTGCTCCAGGAGAAGCTCTCCCAGCTAAGTGTGCCTGATTCCACCTGCAGGTGGATCACTGACTTCCTGTCTGACAGGAAGCGGCATGTGAAGCTGGGGAAACACGTCTCCGACTCACAGACCATTAGCACTGGATCCCCCCAGGGCTGCGTTTTTTTCTCCTCTGCTCTTCTCCCTGTACACTAACAGCTGCACCTCCAGTCACCAGTCGGTCAAGCTTCTGAAGTTCGCGGACAACACCTCCCTCATCGGACTCATCGCTGATGGTGACGAGTCCGGCCTACAGGTGGGAGGTTGACCACCTGGTGACCTGGTACAATCAAAACAACCTTGAGCTCAACACTCTAAAGACAGTGGAGATGGTTGTGGACTTCAGGAAGAACTCAGACTCAACTACACCTGCCCCCATCACCCTCTGTGACTCCACAATCGACACTGTGGAGTCTTTCCGCTTCCTGGGAACTATCATCTCCCAGGACCTCAAGTGGGAGCTGAACATCAGCTCCCTCATCAAGAAAGCACAACAGAGAATGTACATCCTGCGGCAGCTGAAGAAATTCAACCTGCCAAAGACAATGATGGTGCACTTCTACACAGCCATCATCGAATCCATCCTCACATCCTCCATCACTATCTGGTACACTGCTACTACTGCCAAGGACAAGGGTAGACTGCAGCGTGTCATCCGGTCTGCAGAGAAGGTGATTGTCTGTAATCTGCCGCCGCTCCAGGACCTGTACGCCTCCAGGACCCTGAAGTGTGCTGGAAAGATTGTGGCTGATCTCTCCCATCCCGGCCACAATCTCTTTGAGACACTCCCCTCTGGCAGAAGGCTGAGGTCCCTCATGCCACAAGAACAATTTCTTCCCATCCGCCACTTGCCTTATCAACAAGGCCCATTACCCACCCTGACACACTCCACACTCCACCTCTGGCTCTACATGCCACTGTACTTACACTGCTGCTCTTTTATTTTTATTCTTACTTTTAATATATACTGTGTGGACATATTTATATTGCTTATATTTTAATACTTGTTTTTTATATATAGAGAATGTGTGACACGTGCCTACAACACCAAAACAAATTCCTTGTATGCGTAAAAAACATACTTGGCAATAAAGCTTTTTCTGATTCTGAATCTGATTATTCCACACTTTTGGCTGCCAGTGTATATAAATATACTAGGGCTTTCAATCGATTACAATTTTTAATCTAATTAATTACATGGTGTCCCGATTAATTAATTAAACTCAATTTAATCGCATTTACAAATATTTGCTGAGAAAGCCTCTCATATAACATTATGATGAAATAATTATACATAGTTATCTTTAAATATTTAAAATTATATATATATATATATATATATATATATATATATATATATAATAAAAATAATCAGATATTAAAATGCATTACATTCTTGTAGCAGAAGAGTTAATCATTGATAAGACAATACTAAAAGCAGGCGGCTGTGTCTCAGATATTCTTATGTAGTGTTTCGGGTGCATTGCGTCATAAACATCAAAATGTTTAGGTCACTGTGTCAAGTTAAATATAGTTTAATACTCAATATTTAAACATATCTTGAGATCCCTTAGTTCGCATTTGCACTCCATTAAGTGTTTTGAACGCAAGAACGCAATGCATGTTTGTGTTGTTCTGTCTACTAAAGTATTTTCTTCACTGTATAAACTGCGCATTGCTCATACAGCTGAAGTTTCACTTACTGCCCTCTGGAGTAAACAGGTGGTACTACAAGCTTGCATTTCTCAGGAATCTTCCTTATTACGGCTTATTAATTAAATTAATCGCACTGAATTAATGTGTTAAATCGACAGCCCTAATATATATATATATATATATATATATATATATATATATATATATATATATATATATATATATATATGAAATCATGTGACGGTAGTAGGTACTCTCTCATTAAATACTTACTTTATAATGCCAGTAATTAAAGGAGAGCTATTAAAATGACCATTAGCTTTCAACGGTACTGTGTAATTATTTTTGTAAGATTTACAGTCATACCATTGTACTCTCTAGTAAACAAGAAAATTACATGAGTGTTTTAAATACTTAATGAGTAATAAATCCAAACAATGTGTGAAAAATCCATACACTCTAAATAATTAAACAGCAGAATTAATGTGCCTCATATAAATTCACGTTTACCCCAATAGCAGCAGTAAAAATATTGCTGTGCAGATTATAGCATTTTACCCAGGCATTTAATGTATTTCAAATGCAAAACTGATTGAAGTTTAGCAACAGAGATGAGCCACTGTGGCAATAATGGGCTTCTTTGAATATTTTATGGAAATTGCTCACATTTATTAACTGTAGTCCAAAACCCTGACTGTAAGCAGGACAGCTAATGTAACAATAAACATTTAAATATGATTGAGAGAAGGGCTTGTCTCATAAAAATGCTAAATCAAATTAAATATTACATTGTAAAACTTGCATTTATTAAAGATCGCCGGCTGGGAGGGGGATACGGTGCGATGTCATAAAGCCTGACTTGAATGAATAAAGTTTTACCGCCTGTTCATAAGCCTTAATTTTCAACACAACTGCTGTTGGATGTTAGTGTGCCAGAATCATTACCTGTTCAGCACAGTTTTGATGCTGCTTTTATGTAAATGACTTGCACTCTATAAACAAGTTGTAAAATTAAACAAGATTTGCATTTCCTGATGGAAAATACCAGTGTTTGCAAGGCAACAAAAGAACTTGGTAAAAACCCCATTAAATAAAAATGAGAGTATTGTGAATATGTCTTTCAACTAGGCCATATTTATGTTAGTGTACTCCTAAATGTTTACAAAACTCACTTGAAATTTACAGTGTTTCTTTATCATGAAAGCGGACCAAAATGATGACTCATCTTGCACTACACAGAGGTTTGTCCAATCAAATGAGAATGTCCCTCCTCCTAATACCACCATCAATGGACTAACAAGTAGAAAATCATGATTAAATATGCCAGGAAGACAAGAACATTTGCAATTAAGTATGCCAAAAAAAAAACAGCCCACCTATGGCTGAGATTAAACAAAGTTTGAGTTTTTTCAGCTGTTCAGGTTGAATTCGTTGCAGAATTTTAATACATAAGGCTGGAGTTTATACACATATTATGCGTATTATTTATGCACACATATTCACAGCTGGTCACTCCTAAAGACGTTCCCAAAGCGCTAAATCAGCGCAGCATCAAAGTGTAGCTTTTTGATAGGGAACATCAATTGAAACAACCAAATAAAAATGTTTTGCATGTGGAAAAACTCCTCAATGAAGTCACTTACAGTATGAAGTGAGATCTGTATTTAAAAGACACTTCTCAGCCAATTTTACACAAAGGAATTAAGAACTTCAGCGGAGATGTGAATAGCAGACGTGTGAAGCTATTAAGGCAGTCATTGGTTGCTAGGTGCTTGGTCAAACTTTTTAACTCCTGTGGGCTTGAGAAAAACAAGGCCTGCTGTTTACATGGTACTACGTGATGTATTTATGGATTATTTTAATAAACACCTCCCAAGGCTCTGTATATAGTATTCTGAATGTTAATCTACATAATGTTACAAACAAAGTAGATTACTGTACAGAACTGCTCTGCTGTCATGTCACTTGATGTCTGCTTTACATCACTGTTTTTGAAAAGCTGCTTACATTTTTAGATAACGTGATTTGTAATGAATCCAATGGAAATCAAAGTACACCATCAGAGCGATTAAGTCAAAGAAATATGAGAATATGGTAATAAAATGATGGGCCTGCACCTAGCATCAAAAGCGTTAAATGATTTTGCTCTTATGCAAATGAGTATAGAGCTTGTGCTGCTTTTAGAAGCAACCAATTATATTTATGAACTCATAAACACTGATGATGCACTAAATATGCATGACAGAACAGCTTAATCACAGGTGATGAGAAATATCATTTTTAAAATGTGAGGCTGCTTTTCACTTGAGCTATTCATTTGCTAAATATAAAATATTTCTTCAATTAACCTATTACTGATTCACTTTTATTACATAATGGTTGTTTTATTAAAAGTTTTATATTGTGCTAGTTTTTGAACAACTGAGATTATCCCTCTTTTTAAACTTTCATAATTGTTTTTATGTGCAAATTTCATAGAAATGCAATCTTTGTTGGTTTAAATTGTAACACACACATTTATTATTGGGATTTTGCTTGACTTATAAACTGCATTTGGGATATTATTTATTTTGGACTCTTGTAGCCTCTATGTCTGTACCCAACAGTAATAACAATACTTTTTTTTTTAAACAATTGGCCGATTAATAGTTTATCGTTCTTTTCAACACCCTTAGATCTCTCTCTCTCTCTCTCTCTCTCTCTCTCTCTCTCGCTCTCTCTCTCTCTATATATATATATATATTTTATACATTTTAAATATACATTTTTTAGTCACGAACATCAATAATTTTTCATGGGGTTACTCCAATTGTCATGAACAACCTCTCATAAAAGGTCAAAACATTTATATATATATAACAGTTAGTTCCGGTCCTTGAATCTGATTGGATGAGAGACGTCCCACGAGCACTGATGGTCTGATACCATCAGCACTAAAACGCTTCACTGAGTGTGCATCACTCCGCTTGTGTTTGTGCCTTTCTAAACTAAAGTGTAAGAGTAGTGCAGATCTGTTAAGAGCTATGTTTTGTGTTTTTTTTTACATTATATATGTTAGTCAGCAGGTGGTGGCAAAAGATAATTTTTGTGTGTAATATGAGCCAGTTAGGTGACATGAAGTGAATTTACATACAACAGCAATCATCTTCGTGATTGCTTACTACACTTACTACACTACACTACTAAAGCTAGGAAATGGCTTTAAATGGCTTTAAATGAACAACTTCAGCATTACGGCTCATCACAGCTGAGAGACACAACAGACTGATTAATTACACAATGGATGCTGTTTAAAATGGTGGAGGACATTGCGGTTTCTATAGTGATCGACTCTTGCACACCGGTTACCGCGAAATAGGGATAAATACCCCCACTTGGATGGCTATTTTTCCACTGAGAAAGCTGAGAGAATCTCTGCTTGGGTGTGGCAACAGGTGATCGTACAGGCTCCATCTCTCACTCTCTCTCTCTCTCTCTCTCTCTCTCTCTCACACACACACACACACACACACACATACATACACATCCATCCTTGTTTATCCAATAACTTGTTCGAAACAGCACAAGCCACAATACTATTTCTGAACTTTATTTTTGACTATTTTTGACTTTTTGAATTACTAACTTAGGCTTGGACGCATAGGCCTGCAGCCGAATCACAGCAGTGCTGATGTAGGGCCATATCGCACTCTTGCTCATGTGATATTGCTTCGATATATATACACACACACTGTATATATAATTAAATGTCACACAGTCATGAGGGTCTAAATGTGCCACTTTTTTTTTGTTTTTTTTGTCACATGACAGAAATGACCACTATGGTGAATGAAAACCACTAACCATGTTCATCATAGTAGATGTAGTAAACTGCTTTGTGTGAATTGCATTTTTTATGTATTTTTGACTACCTTAATAAACCCGGAAAAATATGTAATCAAATTAGGGTCACTTCATTGACCTGTGTAACCCGTCTTGCAGTGTTTGTATGCAGCTTGTTGAAAAGAGGTGATCTATTATTCTAAGCAATGTCACAGACTTTTCGCTGAGTGGACAATGAAAAGGGGTTAAACTCTGGGGACCGTAGGGACCAGAATATCATAGAGGCTTTGGGGCAAGTAAGCAATGCCCTAGCAACCACCCAGAACACCCAAGCAACTGCATAGCAACAGGCTAAAAACCATTAAAAACAGCTTATCAACTGCATAGCAAAACCCTGGCAAACACCCACAACTCCCTAGCATTGTCATGGTGATTTATGCACTGGGAAGCACCCAAACAAGTTTAATCTGTTTTCTCCTAAGGGTCAAAAATGGTTTAATGTAGTTTCACATAAATACAGCACAAATAAAAAGCAGGAAAAAATATGTTGGACATACAGTAAATCAACCCTTCAAAGGCAAACAAATTCACCTCAATAGCACAAAAGATGTAGATTTTTATTTTTTTTGCGCCACATGGGTTTATAGACTAAAAAGACAGAATATTATTTCTTTTTCCTAAACCAATAAGCCTCTTTCAAAGGATCATAAAACAGGATTTTTTTAGAACGTGTGGCAAGAAGGATAAGGATGTAGTGTTGTTACAACAATTTGTGAGGAAGTGACAGGAGACACAGCCTTATGACAGCCAGATTGCATGCTCGTCTCCGGCGACGCTCAGACACGGCTTACTTACAGACAGCCCTGTCTGCTCAGATGTGTTTCTGTACAGTCTTAGCATTTGTTTTTCCTTCATAAGTAAAGACTGCTTGGAAGCATGAGGGAGACGCACTGATTGGCTAATTCGCTTTGGCAGTGTCACCTTCTTTTAACGGAGCCAGGGGGAAATATTAAATCTTGTTGTTTGCTTATAAAAGCAGCTTTTATCACGCTGATAGCTAGATTAACGAGTGTGCTTTTAATCACAGACTGTGCTCTGCCACATCGCCATAAACAGACAGGGCTGTAAAACTGTCACTCATAACAAATAAAGGCTGAAGTTCAACTGTGACTGACCTTGTTGACACAAGGCTTAGTGAAATTCATAAAGGCTTTCAAACCCATCTCATTACAAATCGTAAAAATAAGTACAAGATAGTGAAATGGAAGGAAATCGTATAAGTTGGCTTGCACAAAAAAAAAACTGAAATTTCACTCTAAATGTACTTCTTTTCCTGTCAAAATGCATTTATTTCCTTCTTACGAAAGAAAATAGTATGTAACAATATAACATTTTCTTAACATTTTCTAAACAAAGCCTTCTACAGTATAAAGATAGCAATGCACTAAAAGAGCACCAACACAAATAATATTAAACGTTTCCCAAATTATAAGTGTGAGTTTGAAAAATTAAAGGAGCTAGTCCCCTCATAGGTTACATATTCATTGCAATATGAATTAAATCTCTTAAACTCTTCTCCACAATATTAATCGGTTGGTACACTGTGGCAATACGCTTTCCCATAGCAATCGTGAAGCTGCATTCGTGATTCGCATCAGGGTGTCAACGCAAGCATCAAGTGTAGCTTTGGACTCTACATGAAAAGCGGCTGCATACAAAAGTTTCTCATTCTACATTTTGGTGATAGTTAAGACTTGGCGTGCATCTGTGGTAATTCAAATGTACCTTACTTAGTCTGAAAAATACTTGATTTCTGTCACAAGCTCCATCTAGGCTTGTACATCAAATAGTGTTAACATTTCCTTTCCCCATCACTTTATCACTGACACCTAATCACTCCTGTGTGTGTTTGTCAGTGTAATGACTCAAGGCAAACACATCGTAAAGATTCTGCTCTTCAAATAAGTGTTTATGCTGGTTTATTAATGTCAAATGTGTTAATCACGTTAAAGAAAAAATATATTTAATTAATCACATGCATTTGACAGCTCTAACATACATACAGGGCTGGACTGGCAATGTGGCATACCGGGCATTTTCCCGGTGGGCCGACGCACTTCGCCAAGAACCGAGTGGGCCAGTGGTGCGTCCGCGAAACGTGCCAAATGGGCCGCGATAAGCAAAAATGAGCCGCCGCGTTATGCAGAACGGACCACAAAACGGTGCCGCGATATGCAGAAAAGGACAACAGATTTCTCTTCCCAGTCCAGCCCTGCATACATACAAATTTTTTAATCGAATTAATTACATGGTTCCCGATAAATTAATCGTGATTAATCGCATATACAAATATTTGCTGAGAAAGCCCCTCATATAACAATAGCTGAATATATAATGATTATACAGTTATCTTTATATATAAAAAAATGATATACATATAAATATTCAGATAATTAAAATGCATTACATTCTTGTGGCAGAAGAGTTAATCACTGATAAGACGATACAAAAAGCGGCTTTAGAATACAATGTATTGTTTACTACCATATTATTGATCATAAGTCAATCAATGACATACAGTTCACAGCAATCCATTACACAAGAAAATTTGTCAGTCAGTTGGAGATTTATTACGAAGGGCTTGTTTTAGGACCTGTCAATTTACACCTGCGTCAGACGTCTCGGGTGAGTTGCGTCATAAACATAAAATGTTTAGGTCACTGTGTCAAGTTAAATATAGTTAAATACTCAATCTTTAAACACATCTTGAGATCCCTTAGATCGCGTTTGCGCATTTTCGAGTGTTTTGAACGCAAGAACGCAATGCATGTTTGTGTTGTTCTGCCAATTGAAGTGTTTCTTCACTGTATAAACGGCACGTTGCCACACAGCTGAAGTTTCACTTACTGCCCTCTGGAGTAAACAGGTGGTACTACAAGCTTGCATTTCTCAGGAATCTTCCTTATTATGGTCCGTGGGCACTGAGATTAATTGCGTAATTTTTTTTACGTGTTATTTTTTTGTACAATTAATCGCACTGAATTAATCTGTATATATATATATATATATATATATATATATATATATATATATATATATATATATATATACATATACATACACACACACACACACACACACACACACACACACACCAATCAGCCACAATGTTAAAACCGCCTGCCTAATATTGTGTAACTGCTGATCTCCTGGGATTTTCACACACAACAGTCTCTAGAATTTATACATCCAGTGAGCGGCAGTTATGCAGATGGAACGCCCTGTTGATGAGAGAGGCCAACAGACAATGGCCAGACTGGTTCGAATGGACAAAGTCTATGGCAACTGAGATAACCGCTCTGTACAATTGTAGTGAGAAGAATATCATCTCAGAATGCTATTCTGAGATGCGGTTTGGTGCTGTTTTGGTGGTATGAGGGGGACCTACACAATATTAGGCAGGTGCTTTTAATATTGTGTTTTATTGTTTTGAAACATCATTAAAATGCATTTTTAAACCTAACAGTGTGACAGTACATTTATACTCCTTGACAAATAATATAGCTTAATTTGTCTGAATTTTTATTGTGCTTTAATTGTGCCATTAAGAAGAAAAATGTAGCCTTCAATCTCCTGGCAAGCCGATTACTGATTAAGTATTCTGGTGATGAAAGGGACCAATTCAACATGAGGTCCTTTGTTTCTACTCTAAAAAGTGCAAGGGCACAGCAATACATTGGTGATCTCGTTCTTCTGCTACAATTTTTGGACTTTAACAAAAGAGCCACAATTGCTTCAACATCCAGTTTCATTTCTATTTTGGCAATTCCCCAGTAGTGAATTTGTTCTCTTAAACACATGGAATCAAATTCATAACTTGTATGGAAACATATTTTCAGAGACTTGGGAGTGGACTCTTTTGGCTTGTATCCACCTAGCATCTATGGAACAATACATTGACAGTCTCTAGTTCTTCTGCTACAATTTTTGATGCCCCACGCACCACTAATAATTCCCATTTTGATGAAGTCCCATTACTGGATCCCCATTGGTCTCTAATCGTCTTGACTTTACCTTACAAGCAAAACACTGCATAATCAGCACAAATAACTCTGAAATGGGGTTTAATTGGAAATATTTTAACCCACAGTCTGACTGCATTGTGCCTTTTTGGTGGAAAGCAATTAGCAGCTTTTACAAAAATAAACGACATGTCTTTGGTGGAGAGATTGTATAAAATCTAACTGATTACCTCCTCCTAAGTGTGTATGGAAACCGCAGGCTCATTTTCATTGGTAGAAATGCTTGCTTGCATTACTGTTGATTTGACAGATGTAGACTGGAGACTCCTATAAGAGTCCTGTTACCAGCTAGTGGCAAACCAAAGAAGGCAATTGCCCAAGCTCCGCCCAGCAACTGTTACACATGCTTTCTGTGTCGACCAATCATTTGGTCAACCTCTTTTGAGAGAATTTCATGTTTTCAGAAAAAGTTTTTTCAAAATATCATATATCCAGGCCTAGGAAAAGCTAAGTGTTTCATCCTAAACCAAGTGTTAACCCAGCCCTATGATTAACTGTGAACATTAATGTTTAATACATCAAAGAAAAATCTGTTTAGATCTATCCCTCGGACAGCTGCGTCCCCTGTCCTCTATCTTGGCCCTGTACACGAGGGCCAGATGTCGTGTGTGTCAGTCAGGAGAGAGTGAGGAATGGGGCTATCACCCGCTGCTGTAAAGCTCCTCCTTGGGGTGTGCATAATGCATGCGTGTGTCTGATTGTGTGTGTGTGTGTGTGTGTGTGTGTGTGTGTGTGTGTGTGTGTGTGTGTGTGTGTGAGGGGCTCAGGTGGATATACAGACGAACAAGCCTGGCGTGACCCTACAGCTTGTGTTTAATGATTTGTCTTCTTATTTCAACCATCTCAGACCTGAGGAGAGATATAGAGAGTTTGCTTGGGTGACACATTATAGCATTGTGTTTTCGTGTGCATTAATGAATTTGGATTTTTTTATTAAAGGAATATTCTGTGTTCAAGCTCAGTCAACAACATTTGTCACATAATGCTGATTACTAAAAACAATTATTTCAACTTGTCCATCCTTTTCTTTAAAAAAAGCAAAAATCGAAGTAACAGTGACTACGTTTACATGGACACCAGGAAGCAGCTTATAGTGAGAAAGTGGGTTATTGCAGAAAGCAGCGTTCCTGTTTATATTCACTTCATATGCAACATGCTCTTAACTCATGTATACAAGTGGCTCAGTCAGTAAGCAGCTTTCTCCAAAGAAAAGTAATTTCTCCACAATGCTTATGTTAATAACAAACATGGTATCCGGGCAAGACTTCACTATTTTATTCTCCATTGCTTAGTTTTATTTCCAGATATTACAGAGTTGATGCTGTGTTTGCTTTCTTGACTTTCCGTCCCGATATGCAGCAGAGTGAGGTTTCCCCCTTACCTAAAACTCTGGGATTCTCTCAATTCTCTCCATATATGAGCGCATGTACACGAATGTGAGGGACCGTTGATATTTTACATTGGTGAGTGTGCAAATGGGTATAGTTTTGTGTATGTGTTTTTCCTACTGTAGTCCCAGTTATGTTTAATTCTTTCCTCTGTGCTGACTTGTTGTTGGGCTCCATCCTATGAGGTTTGTTATCCGGTCTGGTCAAGCACATGTGCACCCCTTTAAAAAACCTTTTAGAATGTCGCTTATGTGTTTACATGGCCACATTAAGATGCTTTCTCCAGGAGAAACCTGTGTATGTTAAAAGTGCTGTAAGCGATTTTAACCATTCTACTTCCACGAGAATAAGCCATTGAATTAGCCACGCCCCTCTTTCCAAAACACTGCATCTCCAAAGATAACAAATGAGCTTAATTGAGACTGACATCGTGTGAAAATTGTTGTTAAAAACAACATTAGCAAAATAGAGCCCTTGACTGACAACTGTTATGAGCAACATGGCATAAAAATGGTATTAAGCCTCAATAATTCACTGCAACTTCAATATTATAAGAACACGCCCATGGACACATTTTTGTTTGTTGTTTACAGAGTCTAGAGTATAGAGTTGTCACTGAGACACTTATCTCAGGACACTTATTTCATTAATATCTTTCAGGGAGAAGGAAGATTTTTTGCATACCTTTCCATGAAAAAAAAAAAATGCTTTCTCTTAATCCCTTAAATGGTGTAAGGAAATCTGCATTCTCATTTACATGATGTTTCAAAATGCCACTTTCTGCAAAATGCCACTTTCTTACATAAGTGCATGTAAACATGGTCAGTGAGGCACTTACAATGGAAGTGAATGGGGCCAATTTTTGTGGGTTTAAAGGCAGAATTGTGAAGCTTATCATTTTATAAAAGCACTTAACATGTATTGAACCGGGAATACCCTTTAAGACATCAAAAGTAAGTAAAAAAAAAGTCTCATGAAAGTAAGGATTTCCATGGTCATTTTGCATAGCTCTTAACCATATCAATCACAAAATGTGGAACCAACTGTGCACCCGTGTAGAACGTCCAGTAATATGCAGTTGTAATTTTACTTTTTTCTTTTTCGAAAGCTGAGTGACCGGCAACTTGAGAGGAGTTGAGTCCAGGACCACTCACATTAAAAATCATAATAGACCAACACACTGTGTAGTTTTTGCTGTTATTTGTATATTTATCTTTGTGCATATGTAATGGTAGCCAGCTGGTACATGATAGCTGTGGAGTGTATAAATCTCATAAGAGACACATTAGCGACCGAGGCTAGAGGCCATGGCTTTCGTAGCCCCCTTGCTAGCACATCCGACTCCAATGCCGAGGATCGCCAGTTTGAATCCCGCTCTGGGCAGCTCAATTATGACCGGTGACACATACATGATATTTTGTTTTAATTATTTATTGAAAGATTTGTTTTTTAGCAAATATACAGTTGGGTCCAATAATGAATATGGTTCCATTGTGCGTGCTCTAATTGAATACAAATATTTCATTAGAATTTATATCATCTGCATAACAATTTGAGGAAAATGTTGAAAATGTACATGCATTTCAGAATTCCCAATGTTCCTGATCTTGCTAAGAAATTCTGGAATTCATGTATATTGAGCCTTTTATTATACTGTGTAAGGGGTTCAAGGATGGGCATAACTTTAATGACATAAACTCAACTTAAAACAACAAAACACACAGACAGCGCAGCCACGCCCTCCTTCTCATCACATACTGATAATATAATCTTTGAAGTATTACATTGATGTATTTATTTTTGTATGGGTGGGGTCATATCTCAAACGATTTTAGGATTCCAAATTGTAGGGTTACAAAATCCCGATGTAACTACTGATACTATGAGTAACTACTGCACATAACATCTAATAACTTCATCTAACATCACAAGAGACTTGCTCTCTTTCTCTCTCTCTTTCTCGTTTAGTTTTTTATGACTATGTTAGCTATATATTGTGTTGTGCACTTATGCATGTAGGCATTTGTATGTAACGTCTAAGCATAATTATTTTACGATTGTAATATCAACATAATGACAGCATCTCAAGCACAAACCCTTTAAGTAAGTACAAATGTACAAATCTTTACGAAAACTAACAGTAAATGATGGAATAACATTGCCCACGTTATATGCATTTAAGAAAACTGTTGCGTCATGTAAAAGCATCATGTCATGTTTTCCTAACGCTGTTTAAGGGATTAAGAGAAAGCGGTTTAACAGACCCAGGTTTCTCCCAGAAAACACGGTTTATTTGCACATGTAAAACACATTAGCAGCATTCTTACAGGTTTTTGTAGAGAGCGCGTCTGCGTGAAACAGACTGGATAAATAACGTCACAGAATGGAGCCATACATCGCATCAACAAGTCAACAAAGTGGAATAATGACAATACAAGTAATATTTTAATGAATAACTTAAAGACAAACACACACACACATGACGGACATGTCCGTAAACTATCTCTCTCTCGTTGCACCACCGTCTGTCATCGGCCTTTATCCCTCTCGGAGGCTTAATTAGCCTGATAAGGGACTGGGTGTGTATGATCATGACCCGGCCCCGCCCTCCGCCCTGCCACAGTGTCATGGACACGTTCTTTCGCCCATCTGTGCTATTTTTAATTGTTGGTGTTTGAAACCATGGGTTGGATGGAAGTGTTTAACCAGTTCGATGCGTTTCCGTGCAGGATGATACTGGAAACTGGATGCGGATGTGTCTTCAGCATATTTCAGCATGAATTGCATGTTTTTTCTGCTCATATCAATGTAGATTGCTTGTGAACAAAACAGTAAGAAAACAGCTCCATTCATGAATATTTCAAATGTCATGATTGTTTGATACTTTATGGTGCTGACATCCTGTTTATATTGCACGTCCATTGTCGCTATGCAACGGCTTGTGGCTGTCTACATCGTGCAGGTTGACACAAACATTCTAAAACGTTTATTTGTGTTGTTGGCAGTAGTAGAACCATTGTGGGCAGTGCAAAATGGAAATGGACATCTGTTTACTGTTGGCACAATGCGATGCACCGCAACAGATGCTTCCATGGTAGATAGCAAAACTGATTAGAATGGGTTCTATTACTTTTGACGCAACGTGACACTAAAGTATGGTGTAGACAGGGCATGAGTGTTAAAGTCATGCTTGAGATGAACAGTTTAATATATTCAGATGCAATATGTTGGATGTGTGTTATGTGTGTTATGTGTAACCCCTGAAATATAGTTTTATAATATTGTGAAGCCTGTTCATTCTCTTCAGATTGAGTTTCAAAAATGGCTGAATTTGAGGGTCTACATGCTGTTAGCCAATCAGAACAGTGGGCTTTTACGTTGAAGTTCTATGAAGGCGCTTAATCCAAAACTGAGCATTTCAGACAGAGGGCCAGAGGCAGGGTGAAAAATTATCATATATTACTAAATTATGATTTTTTTAATGCCAAAAAAATAAATAATATATATATACACTCACCTAAAGGATTATTAGGAACATTAAATTAATACTGTGTTTGACCCCCTTCCGCCTTCAGAACTGCCTTAATTCTACGTGGCATTGATTCAACAAGGTGCTGAAAGCATTCTTTAGAAATGTTGGCCCATATTGATAGGATAGCATCTTGCAGTTGATGGAGTTTGTGGGATGCACATCCAGGGCACGAAGCTCCCGTTCCACCACATCCCAAAGATGCTCTATTGGGTTGAGATCTGGTGACTGTGAGGGCCATTTTAGTACAGCGAACTCATTGTCATGTTCAAGAAACCAATTTGAAATGATTCGAGCTTTGTGACATGGTGCATTGCTGGAAGTAGCCATCAGAGGATGGGTACATGGTGGCCATAAAGGGATGGACATGGTCAGAAACAATGCTCAGGTAGGCCGTGGCATTTAAACGATGCCCAATTGGCACTAAGGGGCCTAAAGTGTGCCAAGAAAAAATCCCCCACACCATTACACCACCACCACCACCAGCCTGCACAGTGGTAACAAGGCATGATGGATCCATGTTCTCATTCTGTTTACGCCAAATTCTGACTCTACCATCTGAATGTCTCAACAGAAATCGAGACTCATCAGACCAGGCAACATTTTTCCAGTCTTCAACTGTCCAATTTTGGTGAGCTCTTGCAAATTGTAGCCTCTTTTTCCTATTTGTAGTGGAGATGAGTGGTACCCGGTGGGGTCTTCTGCTGTTGTAGCCCATCCACCTCAAGGTTGTGCGTGTTGTGGCTTCACAAATGCTTTGCTGCATACCTCGGTTGTAACGAGTGGTTATTTCAGGCAAAGTTGCTCTTCTATCAGCTTGAATCAGTCGGCCCATTCTCCTCTGACCTCTAGCATCAACAAGGCATTTTCAGCCCACAGGACTGCCGCATACTGGATGTTTTTCCTTTTCACACCATTCTTTGTAAACCCTAGAAATGGTTGTGTGTGAAAATCCCAGTAACTGAGCAGATTGTGAAATACTCAGACCGGCCCGTCTGGCACCAACATCCATGCCACACTCAAAATTGCTTAAATCACCTTTCTTTCCCATTCTGACATTCAGTTTGGAGTTCAGGAGATTGTCTTGACCAGGACCACACCCCTAAATGCATTGAAGCAACTGCCATGTGATTGGTTGATTAGATAATTGCATTAATGAGAAATTGAACAGGTGTTCCTAATAATCCTTTAGGTGAGTGTATATATTACTAACATTATCAGTGGATCTCATTGAAGAAAAAAATATATATAGAAAAGCATTTCATGACCCCTTTAAATTGATTTATATATATCAATGAAATCAAGATTGGACTTATAAAAGTAGTCACAAAAATCTAAATTGTTGAATATTTTCTAAAAAAAATAAATAATAATACACATACTGTTTAGGGCAACTGCATGCCCTAACTCGAAGCATGTCATAAAATATTGATATATCGATTACTGATCAGCACTTTATTTAATCGATATATTTGTAAGGCATCAATATTAGCCAAAATTTTAATTAGAAGCCTAATTTGCATGCTTTCCAAATCACTCAGTTGGGCTTCTGTTGAATGTATGCTGCAATAGCGTTGATGGAACACAAGAGAGTGATATAACATTTACTGAAGCCGATTGCAAGGCACAGGTGTCATAACATAGGATGGGTATTTTAGAGCTCCTTGCACAAGATCATACACACAAATGTTACGGAGGTTTTTCTACTTCTTAAAGAATGAAAGTTATGTTAGTGAGTTTACAGGTTAGTGCACAAACTGAATGATTAGAAATTATTAAGCAATTTCTCTGTATGAATCTTTGAAGATGTTTCATTCAAGCTGTCAAACCACAAAAAGACAATCGTAACTGAAAAAATATTATGTAAGCTATATTAAAGATACAGTACATACTGTATACACAATATATCATCCAGTGAGATGTTCTGCAAGAGTAAATAATCTTTTTCCTTTTGATAAGGATATGGGTCAAATTTAACGGAAAACTATGTGAGTTACGCTCTGTGACACTACAGATTTTTGAGCAGCCTCGAGAGATGGTGAGACTGTGTATGGACCTTCATAGAAAATAACTATTTAAAATTTAAGAACATGGCATGTCATCTACCAAACACATCTGGTGCACAACTCCCCTTTAATTTACCCTGCCGCTCACACTTTACCAAAGTTGTGATTAGAAATAAGTTTGAAAACACAAAGACATTTGTGCTTCTAGTAGCCTTATTTATACCTATAATAAATCCCGATATATATTGATAATCATCTGGAAAATCTTTCAATTATCGATGCATGAAAAAGGCATCAATCCCAAGCCTACCTAACTCTAAGCTCTTCAAGATGAGACCTGTGTTCATGGCAAATACATAATAATAAAAAGACTGTTACAAAAACAAGTTTAACAATTATACATTTAAAAAATGGTGACTCTCTCTCCCTCTTCCAAACCCTCTTTTATTCTATCGTCTTTTGTATCTGGCTTAGATTTTGCATTACTGTCATCACTGCAGGCCATGATCTAATTAGAACTGAGCCAGACTTTAGCACTTGTCACATCTCAGTCTGTTCAGATGTTCTTTCTCTCACACATACACACACTGGGAGATTTCTGATCAGTGAAGTGAGGCAGAAAGAGAGGCACCTTAATGGCCTATTTCAGCAGCATTACAGTATTGTGGACGGATTGTCACTAGGAGCCCAAAGATACTGAAGTGTGAAAGCCATCAGCGGCTCTCATACGTCTCCTAACTCCTCTGATCTCTCTCTGATATTACTAGAGTGAGACAGAGCCACAGCAATTTCCCTCTGATTCCTCTCGCCTTTCTCTCCCACACATCCACACATCCTGTCTCTTTCTCTCCTCTAGTAGCTCTAGACTTCTTTATGCGAAATGATTGGAGAATTTGCCCTACATTCACTTAACACTTGTGCCATCTGTTAGACTCCCTCGTTAATGGTGTCAGTTCCTCTGCAAATCATTGATATTCAAATATATGCACATAGCTTTGGAAGTGTCATATTCCAGTACACAGTTGCCTGCCTTCTAATACTCAGTTTATTTATCAGAGGGGGGTATTAATCAACGCGAGAGCCACACAATGTTTTCCTTGCTTGAGGAGCTGTTTTGCGACTGAGCTTTACTATTTTTTAACAAAAATAAATATCTTGATGATTAATTAAAATTTGAAATGGATGTGTAAACAACTTATCTTGCATTCGACATTGAGATATTTCTGAAATTATAGATATTTTAGCTTTAATGACACATCATTATCATTTCACATCATTCAACTTAAATCAGTATTGAATTCACACAAATCTATTTTCACTGATTGGTGAGATTAATATGAATTTACCAAATATATTAAACTGTCTGATTTCAAATTGCCCAAATTGCAGCAATGTTCCTGTATGCATAATCCATATATGTTTCTGCTTCTTGTAAGGACTGTGATAAGGATTTGTGACTTTTTTGCAGTTAAGAGTTATATTTATTTAGCATTTTTATTTGTTGAATATATATACAAGTTACCATAATGAAAGGCTGCGATTAGCGCTGTGGGGATTAAAAAACAAGTCTTGAAAACGTTAATTAAATTTATATACAGTAATTAATTATGAGATTTTCCCCCCTTTCAATTATTTTACTTCTTTATACACTCACCTAAAGGATTATTAGGAACACCATACTAATACTGTGTTTGATCCCCTTTCATTATTAGGAACTCTTTTTCCTATTTGTAGTGGAGATGAGTGGTACCCGGTGGGGTCTTCTGCTGTTGTAGCCCATCCGCCTCAAGGTTGTGCGTGTTGTGGCTTCACAAATGCTTTGCTGCATACCTCGGTTGTAACGAGTGGTTATTTCAGGCAAAGTTGCTCTTCTATCAGCTTGAATCAGTCGGCCCATTCTCCTCTGACCTCTAGCATCAACAAGGCATTTTCGCCCACAGGACTGCCGCATACTGGATGTTTTTCCCTTTTCACACCATTCTTTGTAAACCCTAGAAATGGTTGTGCGTGAAAATCCCAGTAACTGAGCAGATTGTGAATTACTCAGACCGGCCCGTCTGGCACCAACAACCATGCCACGCTCAAAATAGCTTAAATCACCTTTCTTTCCCATTCTGACATTCAGTTTGGAGTTCAGGAGATTGTCTTGACCAGGACCACATCCCTAAATGCATTGAAGCAACTGCCATGTGATTGGTTGATTAGATAATTGCATTAATGAGAAATTGAACAGGTGTTCCTAATAATCCTTTAGGTGAGTGTATATATGTATTAGATTTACACATTTCAATTTCATGATAAAATGTTATCAAATCAAAATATTTAGGTTCCCCTTCTGTCACTCACTCGAGGTTGTGTCGATTGTAGTGACACAGGGGATCTCTTCTGAGGGCCTCACATACCGCTGAACTTGAGAAAAGCCAATGTCAAATTGGCAGACAGAATTTGCATGTCCCGCCTCCGGACATACGGGTTTAAAGGGAACGGGCGAGCGTCTGTCAGACAGATTATTTCTTCTGAGCCGAGCGAGGCCCCACCCAGTACGTCCAAAGCGATCGTCCCGTTAGTGCCCCTCACACGGAGCTTAGACGCATGGCTCGCCCGTCGTGATGGCTGGCCAGGATCATCCGACTCGGCTACACGATTCAATTTGCCAGGCTCCCGCCTCGTTTCAGCAGTATACACTCCACCCCAATGCGTGGCGAAAACGCCAGCACTTTACAAGCAGAGATTGCCACTCTGCTACTCAAGGACGCGATAGAGCCTGTTCCTCCAGCCGAGATGAAGGGATTCTACAGCCCTTACTTCATCCTACCCAAGAAAGGCGGTGGATTGCGGCCAATCTTGGGCTTGCGAGTTCTCATCTGGACATTACACAGACTCCCGTTCAAAATGCTCACATAGAGGCGAATTCTAACCTGGATGGGATGCGGATGACTTAAGCTGTCTACCACCTGCAGTCGTAGACACGATCAACCAAGTGGCGTCTGTTCGCAAATTGGTGTTCTTCCAGATCTGAAGACCCACAGAGATGCGCAGTTCGGTCAGTGCTTTCATTCCAGCAGGAGAGGTTGAAGGTGTATGTCACAGCCCACCATGATGCATTAGACGGCAAGTCCCTTAGTAAGCATGACTTGATTATCAGGTTCCTTAGAGGCGCCTGGAGGTTGAACCCTTCGCGGCAAAGCCTGTTCCCCTCCTGGGATCACTCAGTGGTTCTCATTGGAGTGGTGGTGGCGTAGTGGGCTAAAGCACATAACTGTTAATCAGAAGGTCGCTGGTTCGATCCCCACAGCCACCACCACTGTGTCCTTGAGCAAGGCACTTAACTCCAGGTTGCTCCTGTAATAAGTGCAATAATAATTGTCCCTGTAATAAGTGCACTGTAAGTCGCTTTGGATAAAAGCGTCTGCCAAATGCATAAATGTAAATGTCTGCCAAATGCATAAATGTTCTCTCAGGCCCTTTGAGCCGCTTGATTCAGTCGAGCTCAAAAGTCCTGTCCTTGAAGAAGGCCCTCCTGATCACGCTCGCTTCCATCAAGAGGGTTGGGGACCTGCAAGCATTCTCTGTCAGAGGCACTTGCCTGGATTTCGGTCCGGCAGATGCTCACGTCATCCTAAGACCACGACTGGGCAACGTGCCCAAGGTCCCTTCGGGGACCAGGTCGTGAACCTGCAAGCGCTGCCCCGGGAGGAGGCAGACCCAGCCTCTTTGTTGCTGTATCCGGTATGTGCTTTGGCTATCTACATGGACTGCACTCAGGGCTTTAGATGCTCTGAGCAGCTCTTTGTCTGCTTTGGCGGACGGCAGAACCGTCTCCAAACAGAGGTTAGCTCATTGAGTTGTTGATGCTATTTCCCTAGCCTATCACACCCAGGCCGTGCCCCCCCTTTACGGGTTCAAGCACACTCTACGAGAAGTGTGGCATATATATATACATACATACAGTGGTGGCCAAAAATATTGGCACCCTTGGTAAAAATTACCAAAGAAGGCTGTGGTAAGGCTGTGAAGTAAAATAAATAAAAGGGAGGAATATTTTCATAATTAAATAAATATTTTTCTCCAAAACAAGTTTGCCACAATTATTGGCAGCCCTAGAAATTCTAATGAGTAAAGTATATTTAAAAATATTTAGTACACCTTGATGACTAGGAACATGAAATTGTTCATCCTTGACTTGGATTTATACAGGGGTATAAATATGAGGTAACACACAAGCCAAATACCCTCAGTCACCCATCGCAATGGGTAAGACCAAAGAATAAAGTTATGATGTGTGGCAAAAGTTTGTTGAGCTCCACAAAATGTACAATAGCTAAAGCATTTATAAATCTCATTTCCAACATCAAGTTCCAATCTACTGTCAAGTCAAGTCATTTTTATTTGTTTAGCACCTTTAACAACACACATTATTTCAAAGTAGCTTTACAGAAGATCAGGCATTAACAGAAGATACAACTATAATATCTATAATGTCTTGAAGTCATCATTGTGTAGTTTGACAAAATACGAATGTGAATTGTGTTTAAAAATAATTTAATAATAATTGTATTTTTAACCCCAGTGAGCAAGCCGTAGGCGACTGTGGCAAGGAACACAAAACTCCATAAGATGTTGATTAATGGAAAAAAATAACCTTGGGAGAAACCAGACTCACTGTGGGGGCCAGTTCCCCTCTGGCTAACATCATGAATATAATGTAAATATTAAATATGTATAGTGCAAGTCGTAGTTTCAAATGATTAAACAAAGTAAGTGTTAAGGGTCAGTGTTAAAACAAAGATTTTGTTTGAACTGTAAGATTAATCACCAATGTCTTTGAAGTCCATCCTGGATTAACTGCAGAAGTTCACATAGATGCAATTGTCCTTGTTAGGTGGCTGATGAAGGGTTTTGTTGGCAATTATATTAGGATAGTCTATGTATTCCATTTCAAGAGTGCAGTCCATCATTAGACCGAGGTGATCCAGGAAGCGATCAGTGAGGTGAATCGCAGTTCAACCTGGCCGGTAATTTCGGTGAAGTCTATCTTAAATCCAAGGTTCAGGCAATGGCATATGAAGTATCCCATGTCTTATGGTTGGAGTTGGCATCAGTTCATCCTCTGAAGTCCATCATAATAAACTGAACTGATGTTTGGCTGGCACCGGCTGCATTTAGTCATCATCATTCAGCGACACGTAGCATTGGAGTCAACACGAAGCAGGAATGGAGCTTGATCCAGCCGGTTCTGGTGACCTCAGGATAGGAGTCCCGAGGTTTATACAGGGAAACAAATAAAATAATATAAGCATAGATGCCTTTCAATTTATTGCAGAGTTATTTATCATGATCACTGTTTCTGGTTCGGGCAGACCTAACTAAAGCAGCCTAATTGTGGTTTGGAGGATAAATTAGGTATATGCCTGGCTAAATAGATGAGTATTTAGTCTAGAATTAAACTGAGGGAGTGTGTCTGCATCTTGAACAGTGTTTGGGAGACTATTCCATAGTTTAGGAGCCAAATATGAAAAGGATCTTCCTCCTTTTGTGGATTTTGATATT
Organism: Xyrauchen texanus; assembly: GCF_025860055.1. NCBI lineage: Eukaryota > Metazoa > Chordata > Actinopteri > Cypriniformes > Catostomidae > Xyrauchen > Xyrauchen texanus. Next base: position 35,992,578 of record NC_068290.1, read on the forward strand.
CTAGGAACTATTAACAGGCCAGAATTTTGCAATCGTAATGAACGTGATGTAATATAGTGTGGATGAATGTAACTTAATTACTGCAGAGCTAGACAATTCAAAGCTTTGTACATAGTTAACATGATTTTTTAATTAATAATAAATTGAACAGATAGCAAATCTAACGATGATAAAATGGGGCTAATATGATCATATTTCTTGGTTCTCGTTAGCACTCTGGCTGCTGCATTTTGAACCAGTTGACATTAATTTATTGATCTTGCTGAACATCCTCCCAGTAATGCATTACAATAATCTAGTCTTGAGGTCATTAATGCATGAATTCGTCAACAGAGAGCATGTGTCGTAATTTATAATATTTCTTTGATGGAAGAATGCTGTTCTACAAACATTGGTAATTTGATTTTCAAAGGACATAATGGTATCAAATATAAAACCCAAGTTCTTCGCTGTTGAAGATGATGTAACAGTACATCCATTGACAGTCAAATTATATTTTAGCATCTTATTTTTAGAGGTTTTTGGTCCAATAATTAGTACCTCTGTTTTGTCGGAATTGAGTAGAAGGAAATTTCTGGCCATCCAATCCAATCCAACTCTTTAACCTTCTGTGTCAGCCTGACTAATTTCTTACATTTATGACATGTGAATGCCTCACTGCTGACGGAAGAGTCTATTGTAAACAAGTGACATGCAATGCAGGAAGAAATAACACGAGTTATTAACATTAACATGAGAACCTGCTGAACTTACCTCAGTTGTCTGTTGTTGTTGATTTTTCCTGAGCGGTTAGGGTATGAGATCGATGTGAATCCCTAACACAATCGTTTATTGTTGTTGGTTGTTCTTGATAAGCGGTGCTTTGAGATTGATGCAGTAATCCGTGTAACACAGAGGAGAAAAATGGGTGCATGCTGTAAAATGCATGCAGTTTAATCGCAATAAAAATAGAAAGCAGATGCATGTGGAAAATGCATGCAGTTGACTTGTGATAAGAGAATAATGTGGGGGGAAACCTGATGCACACTGAAAAATGGCAGATGTTAAGGATTAAAGGCTGAAAACAGATATATAAGCAATATCAAAAAAGCAAGCAGGCTACAAACACAGACTCGAGCTAGGTGCCAGCAGCAACAGTTTAAATACACAGAGATGAAACAGTAGAAAAGTGGATAAACCTGAAACACGTGGTAAAATGACAAAGGATAAAAAGACGAACGTATGAGAATAAGAATAAGCAATGCTAAGCAGCTGGAGATGTTAAGAAAAAATCCTAAAAGAGGACTTGTCTAGATTGTCTACATGCATGGTGAGGAGGATGGTTCAAGTGGCCAAAAATTCTCCAAGGATCACAGCTGGAGAATTGCAGGAATTGGTTGGGTCTTGGGTCAGAAATTCTCCAAAATCACAATCAGGCATCACCTACATCAAGTTGGGAGGGTTTCAAGAAAAACATCCTCTGCTCTCATCCACCAACAAACTCAAATGTCTTCAGTTTGCCAGACACTACTGTAACTTCAGATGCGACCAGGTTCTATAGTCAGAAAAAAACAAAAATAGAGCTTTTGGCTGCTAACACCAAATATGGGTTTGGCGCACAAAGAGAAGTAGCCATATGGAAAAGTACCTCATGCCCACGGTTAAATATGGTGGAGGATCTTTAATGTTGTGGGGTTGTTTTAATGCCAGAGGTCCTGGACATCTTGTTTGAATACATGGCATCAAATACCAACAGATAAAAAATTAAAACCTGATTGCTTCTGCCAGAAAGCTTAAAATGGGCCCTGGCTGGATCTTCCAGCAGGACAATGATCCAAAACACAAATCAAAATCAACACAAAAATGGTTCACTAACAACAAAATCAAAGTTCTGCCATGGCCATCCCAGTCCCCTGACTAAACCGCATAGAAAACATGTGGGATGAACTGAAGAGAGTCCACCAGTGTGGACCTCAAATTTTGAAGGATCTGGAGAGATTCTGTATGGAGGAATGGTCTCAGATCACTTGCCATGTGTTCAATCTCATTAGTCATTATAGCAGAAGACTCAGAGCTGTTATCTTGGCAAAGGGAGATTGCACAAAGTATTGAATAAAAGGGTGCCAATAATTGTGCCACACACACATTTGACAAAAATATATATATTTTTTTAAATCTTGTGTTCTGTTTACATTTGTTTGATATCCATTAGAGGATAGATTTTTAGAAAAATTTTTGAATGAAATATCAAAAGAATAAACAAAAAATACTGTAACATGGTTAAGGTTGGGAAAGGAGGAGGCGGGAACCTGCTGAACCGCCAATATAATATTTTATTCAAACTAAAAGACACACAACACAAACACAAATTGACAAATTGTAAATAATCAACCATAAACAATCATTAATAATATTTTCTTATAATCTAGAGCATTATTTTTACATGTTTTAATGTGGAATGTACTTTAATATCATCAAGTTCATGCTTAAACAAACATATTCAATGTAGAAATTACTTAATCTTTTCTTCTATCTTTACTTAACCACAAAAAAATAAATAAATAAATTCCAGTTTATTTGGAAAAGTAAGATTTTAAAAAATTTTTAAATCTTTTTAATACATTTTGTTCATAAACTTTTAAAAGTTCTAACTCCTCATTAATCAACTTTAATTCTCATTCATTCTGAATTTTTACCTCATTCAAAGATTATGCCTTATCAATTTAATTTGATGGAAATTTTTCATACAACTGAAATGTGTCAATCTTAAAAGCAGACTGAAATATTGATGGAGTTAATTATGCAGGGCTTCGTTAAGAATGACTAATCGACTAATCAATCAGAACCCAATGACTTGTTGATTTTGAAAATATGTAATTTTGCACATCCCTAATCCACAAAGAAATATGTGCCAGTGATGCTCAGAAGTACAATACCACAAACCTGCTTCCTCACCCTGGCTCCTACTATTATGTGCAACTAAATTAGAAGAACCCACACAGTGGCCTACAGCTATAATGAAACTCAATTAGAGCAAACCAAAATAAGCTGAATGCTGCTTCTACACAATTGAATTAGTCTCCAGCAAACCGCTGCTACTTTAAAACACATTTAAGACTAGTCAGTGCAGAAAATGACAGCAGATACAACTTAACCAAAACTTGCCTGTTTACGCATTCTGCCATACTCAATCATTGTCTACACTAATCTGCTTCAATCAATACCTAAAATAATCCTAGTGGAATTTTCCTAGATATCAAGCAAGACAAGATAAAAATGAAAAACAGCTTAAACTAGCCTAAACTGATGTGCTGTTTTTTCTGCTAAGATTAGAAAAACAGCTTTTTTAAAAACAGAAACTCCATCCGAAACCTGGAAGAGGATGTGATGTGCTTTTGTTTGCTTCATCACCATGGTGATTTAATAAGCTTCAATTAGCCACCTGGGTACCAGCAAGACCCCTAGAGTGCTAATGAGGGAGTGGCGCTTCTGTAACTACAAGCACACAAATGCACACATGCACACAGGCATGCTGTAATAAACGAAAATCTCTCACAACCACTCTCTTCTTAAGATCAAATGTAGCTCATTAGGTGTCACCCCCTCAACTGTTATTTCTGATCTTTATTTTTCCTATGTCAATATATAGGAATAGTTCATTTAAATGGTTTAATTCTGTCATTATTTACTCATCCCATGATTGTTATGCTTACATGAAACACAATAGGAGAAACAAGTTCATGCAGTTCATTTCCATACAATGAAAGCATATACTACTAACTAGCGACTGTCAAGCTCCAAAAAAATCTAAAAGCACAACAAAAGTTGTAAAAAGATGACTTTGAAGGGACTAATGACTTAAATGTATTAAGGTGACTTAAAAGTTTATAGAATTCCAATGTAGACGTGTGGTCTATTCTTATTGTGCTATTATGGTGTTTTTGTCCTTTTCTGAGCTTGACAGCCATAGATAAAGTACTATGAACTGTCATTTTAAATTGAAAATTTCTCCTGTTCCACGAAACATTAACAAACATGTGGGTATGGAACAACATGAAGGTGAGTAATTAATGACAGAATTAAAATTTTTGTTGGGTGAAATATCCCTGTACAAACAAAGCTATTTATTTTTTCTTATCCTGCTCTGTAGCTAATAGCATTTCCAGCCATTCTCTTTGAGGCTCTTTTTGTACAGAAATGTCATCACTGTATGGGATGTTCAAGAAAGAGGCGTGTGCAGTCAGGCATGGCACTGATCTCACACCTCCGGCTGCAATCTGAAGAAACATGATGATGATGTAATCCCACTCATGCCACAGCAAGCACATGAGCACAGGGCCATCATCAGCTCACTCGCAGACCACCACTGCCATCTATTGGTCATACAGGAGAATTAGTTATATAAGTATCATTGAATTACATCACCATTATCCAGACAATGGTGAATGCTAAGAACTTTAATCTACAACACATGGACACACACACACACACACACACACACACACACACACACACACACACACACACACACACACACACACACATAAAGTCAAATCTGCTGCAGTGTCAGAGTTATTTAATAATTAAATTCTCCACTCATTACCGAGACTTGCACTGTTCATTGCATACATGCATCATTTTCCAGTGTGTACTCCACAGGCTCAAATCAAAGAAAATAAGAAATAATATTTCTTCTAAAGCATATAAAAAGTGAAGCCTAATTAAAGGACCATATGATTTGTCATTGTTTGAGATTAATTGTCATGACATTTAAGCACTTTTTTCTCCTAATGTTCTCATTACCATAATGGATACGGTTGTTTTAGTTTTTTGGAATTCCGATTATTCTCAATGGTGATTTTCTATGTACTTTAAAGGTTCCATCAGTGTTTCGATCTTTTCATTTTATCAGTGAATATTAATTATATTTAACACTGACCCAACAACTACAACACAAAAACAGCCAGAAGATCCTGACTGAATTGGAGTGAACCATTCTAATACTTGTCAAACATCAGCACACATGCCTAATGTCTGTGCACAGGTTTTTATCAGTCAGCTGGTAAACAATGTCATGTTAACAGTCTGCCACACTGAGTGCTTCTGAAAGAGAGAAAAAAACATTCTGCTGCATTTACCAACATTTGCCAGGAGTCTGGAGTCATATGGCTTATTTTATGCAGCATTTATGTGCTTTTTGGAGCTTCAAATTTCTGGCCACTATTCACTTGCATTGTACGGACCAACAAAGCTGAAATATTCTTCTAAAAATATTTGTTTGTGTTCAGCACAAGAAAGAAAGTTACACACGTCGGGGATGGCATAAGAATGAGATAATGATGAGAAAAATGCCATTTTGGGGTGAACATTCCATTTAAGAGCAGGTAAACACAACTCGATGTATAAGTAAAACCATATGTTCTGCTTTATAAACTGCAGTTATTCCTATTTCCAGAGTTATATCTGTGAAATAGTTAGTAATCATTACTTTTGGATAGACAGGAAATCTAAACACAAAACCAGCACACATTTCTGCTAATGTCCTTTGTGTTTGGAGTTCTAATTATATATATTTTCTTTATTTTTTTATTATTTTTTTTTTCACTCCACTCATATATTGTGGTATCAACACTTTCAGATTTATTTATACCTAAATAACACAAGAAAATAAAACTGTTGTTTACATGTCAATCAGATGGTATCTTCCTATCTAAGTGGGTAGTTCTTGGAGAGAATAAGACAAATACCCCATGCAGATACTGTAGATCCTGTATTTCTTGGTTTAATGTCTTACGTCATCCTGAGCGCTACGAGATGCTGTAAGACCACTCCTCTTATTGCGAACCGTCATGAGTCTGGCCTGAGAGATCTCTCTGACGAAGGATGATAGCTGTTCTTTGGAGCTCTGTGCTGGGGGACTGGCACCACAGACTTCCTCAGGTGGTTCTGCAAACACAAATATAAATGTTATATTAATGTTCATTTAATATTAAAAACCATGAATGGCTGAATAGCCTAAGCAGAAGTATTTTGTATGTTTTGCACTCACATCTCCGTTTTGTCTTCTGTATTTATATATAGGTGGTAGTGATGCTGCTTTTGACCTAAGTTGACCATAAAATTGCATTTTGTTTGAAAACTTGATCTTGCTTTATCTTACCCATTAACTCTCTTCAACAGGAGGTCACTATATGGAAGTCTTTTAAATTTGTCTCTGCCAACAGTGACATAAAACTGTCCATTTTCCAACTTCTTTCCCACCATAACGAGAGTTCTATCAAAAGTGTACAGGCTGAAATGCAAGATTTAAAAAGCTAAATTAGGTTAATCTAGCCAGGGTGATATACTGCATAATATGCATTCTTTGCACAAATGGGGAAAAGGAACGTAATATCTAAATCACTTTTTTGAGCATTGCACGGCTGAACAATATCCTGGAGAGTTGTAATAAAAGATACAGTAATTGTGTGAATCTAAAATTAAGTAAATCTTCCTCTCTTATAATATATACAGGTATATAAAAAAATAACATTAATAACTATCAAAGGCAAACAGACATTTGCATGTAAACTTTCAGCCTGAAAGAGTCTGATTTTAATGTAAAATGGCCAGCAGTACTGGATTATTATTTATTTTTTTCTAGATTTATTATACTTAATAATAATAATAATAATAAAAACATAAAAATTAATGAATACATTTATGTATATAAACAAAGGTTACACTGTACATGTCATGCAACCTACCAGCATTCTCAATGTAATCAATGTAATCAATGTAATCATTCATTTTTAATGCATGCATACCAAAATTGAATTTTTTATGTTTTAAATTTTTTTATGCAAAAGTAAATTATAGGCTACTCTCCATACAAAGTTATGTTAAAGCATAATTCTCATAATTTTAAGCAACACAATCATACTTTAAATGTGAAAAAATCCTTCATTAATGTGACAATGTTTGCCCTATAGTCCTGAAAAGCGATAGGTGATGACTGTACCTCCTTGCCCGTACTTTTAACCGATTGTGCGCTGGTTCTGTTCACTGTTGAACCGATCAGTATACGGAGCTTCTGATGGATCTTAAAGGTGTCAATTAGGCTGCCACCTATTATTTCCTTGCATGGCAGCCGGAAATTAAAATATAGGCTAATCATTTATAATTTCCTAAAAAAATATAAATATAATATTTCATTTCCTAAAAATATTATATGTGTGTGTGTGTGTTATAAAGTGTTTTGTGAGGGTTAGGTTTAGGGGTAGGGTAAGGGGATAGAATCTATAGTTCATACAGTATAAAATGGAGAGTCCTCATAATGAAATTGTGTGTGTGTGTGTGTGTGTGTGTGTGTGTGTGTGTGTGTGTGTGTGTGTGTGTGTGTGTGTGTGTGTGTGTGTTTGTGGGCAGGTAGTTTACGAGGACTTTTTATTAGGTTACAAACTGGTAATTACAAGAGTATTATGCTATAAATGTGGTTTATGAGGACATTTCTTGTGTCCCTATAAATCAAATAATTAAACAACATACTAAACTATGTTTTATTGAAAATTAAAAAATGCAGAACGTTTCCTCATAACAATGGCTGCACCAACGTGTGTGTGTGTGTGTGTGTGTGTGTGTGTGTGTGTGTGTGTGTGTGTGTGTGTGTGTGTGTGTGTGTGTGTGTGTGTGTGTGTGTGTGTGTGTGTGTGTACATTTTACTACTGTTAATGTAGTGCAATCTCTGATTGCGATAGAAATGGCAATGGTGAATGAAATGAAATATATAAATATTATAGGAAAAGAACAATAGATGTAATACATTTTCATTAAAATATAACAATAATATGACAAATAAAGTGCAAAGATGTAACATTAATTACATCTCGAAAGGTTGACATTACTTAAAATATCAGGGGGTACTTCAAATAACTGTCGTATGCAATGACATTTTTGTGTGGCTTTACTGTTTTATAAGTGCTGGGTTCTTAGTTTCTTAAGCCTCTTGGGACCCCATTGAGATATTTGATTCAATTTGAAATAAAATCCACAGAAATACCACAACACTAAATAGCTCTTAAATGACTTTGCTTCTATTGTGCCTTTTGAAAACTAAGCTAACTCCAAGGTTTCCAGTTATACAAACTGAGCAATTATGGACTGAAATTGTCTAAAGTTCAGGGTTATGAAAAAAGCTGTTAAAAGGAAACAATACTTACAATATTGCACAAGGTTCTTTGATGGGTTTGAGGAATCTGGCAGACACTATCATGCAACTCTGAGGCACTGGTTTCAACTACACAAAGAGAAGAGGGGAAAATAAAAAGTGAGGCTCAGAGTAAAATGTAGTTAAAACACATGCACAAAAAAGTTAAACTGAAAATATTGTTTTATGTAGTAACATCTAAATTAACTGGTTTTATTCAAGTCAAAAAATATTATTTAGCATCACTGAATCAACCTGAATAATTGATTAGATAAAAACCTGAACCTAATTAATCGATGATTTCATGAATCTTGGCAACATGATTTCTGCTGATGCGCCTGGAACACCGTTCTGAAATACTCTGACAGTGTTTCCATTTCTGCAGCAGCTTTGCCCTCTAGTGGGTCAAAAGCAAAAAGCACACAAACAAATAACTCTTATGAGCCGGCTCTGTTGAATCTACAGCGCGAAACAGACAGCATTTCTGGTTTGGTCCGATTCCTGAAAGAACGATTTAGATGAGCCGATTGTTTGGAATCTAGAGCACAAAGTATACAGTGCTACCGGTCTAGTCCAGTATGATATTAATCTTACACTGATGTGCAAGTTATGAATATCCAACTCAGTTAAATAAGAACTGTTGAAGTACAACATTAGACAACTGGACACAGTCTAAACTGTCTCTGGAACTGTTACTGTTATGTCATGTAAATGGTCTGCACTTAACCTTAGAGGTTCCCAAAGCGCTTTACACTGTGTCCATTCACCCATTCACACATACAGTCATGTAAATACACCAATGGCGGCAGACTTTAGACATGTGAGACTTTAATCAAGCTGTGCAGATACTGACTGGTTGTTCATATGACAATGTTTAATTAAAGATACATGAGTTTCATAATACAAGGAAATATATATATATATATGAATGAATGAAATATGCCATCACATTTCTTGTTTGTTTAGAAACAGTCCAGATGTAGCCTAGTTAGAATCAATTATTGCAATGAATATATGTCTCTAAAAAGTCTGCAAACACACCTTTTAAAAGAATTATATTAAATGTATTTCTGATTTGTTATATCTGCTCTGTAGAAATCTTAAAGGATCGCATAATTTAATAAGAGGAAAGTAAATCCAATAAGAATTGCATATCTAATTTTCAAGTAATTCTACCTCAAAAGTATTAAAAGAACTATTGCAATCATTACTGGAACCATTAAGAAACCGGAATCGTTAAGAGCAATCGGAATTGGAATCGTTAAATTCCTAACGGTCTCATCCCTATTTACAACTTAAAGAAGCTTATTTTACAACCTTCTTTTGGCGCCACTCTATGGAGATTTCATCTGGAAACTGGAGCTCATATGTTCTCATACGTTCAACAACACTTCCAGCTTCAGCCACTAGGGGCAGTGCTTTGAATTTCAATAAGCACAGACTGATCTTTTAGCTGAACAACTTTCGACTTACTGTCGCCGACTTCACAGTGACATCAGTCTTCTCTTGTAACTGTCTTTAGTGCAGGGCTCCAGACCGCAAGTAAAGTAATTTATTGCGACTATAATTTAAAATCTAGTCAAAATTGGCGACAGTGGAGTTGTGTGCGTTCATATGCAGTTTCGTCAGATATCATCTTGTGAGTTATTGAATACATCTATAGAGCATGCACTAGTGTGTCTCACGCCGCATTTCACCCATTCTGTTGTGATAACAAGCTTCCTGCACCGTACACAACACACCCAGTGCGTGAGAGTTGTGAACAAATGACTCTTTTAAACTGGGTCTTTTTCATGAATCACCCAAAAAGAACTGAGGGTTTGAACTCAGGAGCTCAGATTAGCAATTTTAATCAGAGTCTCTTTCTCAGCAAATCATCCATCAGATTATACACAACTGGGAGTGCAGACATTTCAAAATAAGAGTCCCAAGTGCATTTCAAGCTTCTTTATAATTAAAAGTCCCATATTGTGTACCACTTTTTTTCTTCTGGTTATTATTGATTGGGAATGGAGTAGCAAAATAAACTGCATCTGGGATGTCTGGGCCATCTGGTAACAGTAAAGAATGACTAAGGCAATAATTTAAAGTAGTAAAAAACAAATATAACAAATATCTATATTTCATTATATATATATATATATATATATATATATATATATATATATATATATATATATATATATATAAATAAATGCAGTATATATAAAATCAAGCTTTTGACACTTAGGACTATTGAGGGACTTGTTCACAACTATTACACAAGGTGCAAACATTCACTGATGCTCAAGACAACGCACTACTATATTCATACTATACTTCATGTAAATTGAGATAAAAGGGAATGCAAACTTATCTTCTCTATAATAACTATATATGCAGTTATTAAACTTCCGATTAATGGGTTATCTGTCTTTTTTTCTGCTTTATATCATGTTTCTAAACAGCAATGTAAATCGAGCAATTCTGTGATTTGGCGACTAAAAACAGTAATTTGGCTCCTTAATGTTTCAGTTTAGGAGCCAATGGCTCCAAAGTAATTTATTCGTCTGGAGCCTTGTAGTGTTCAGTTACCTTCAAGCAAACTTACTGAAACATTTTTGTATATGTTGTAGATGGTAAAAACACATAAGCCGTCTACCCAGTTCTGCTGCATATTTTTAAAAATAGCAAAGGCTCAATTTTACTAGTTCAGGGGTTTTCAACTTTTTTTTTTGACACTGATCCCTTGGTAATTGTTACGAATCAGATGAGGGCAGACGAGGACTGAGGATCTACATGCAGTTTATTGAAAATTAACAAGGACAAACGACTGGTAAACACAGGAACAAACAAAACATCCACAATGGGAAACCAAAATATAAACAAGAGGAACATCCACGAAGGACCACGGGCGGGAACAAACATTACCTAACATTCAACAACCAATAAAGACTGAACAAACAACAGGGCTTAAATACACAGGGATAATGATTAACAGGTGAGAACAATCAAGCTGGCAGTGATGAGGGGAGGGAATTGTGGGAAGTGTAGTCCGGGAGAAATGGCCAGGGAGAAACACAGGGCAGACAACAGGGAATCGTGACAGTAATAGAGAGATACATGTCTTGCATTTTAAGCCTGCCCTATAACATGCATATTATATTAATGTATTTGCATACTTTGTTATGATGCTTATATTGCAAAGTCTAAAAAAATACATGTTGATGGAAAATAATTATATACTTTATATTTAAGCATGTACTGGCGACCTGTCCAGGGTGTCCCCCGCCTTTCGCCCAATGTTAGCTGGGATAGGCTCCAGCCCCCCGCGACCCTGTACACAGGATAAGCGGTTGACGATGGATGGATGGATATTTAAGCATGTAAGGGACCAACAAAGTCTCATGAAATATCATAATAATTTGTAAGAGATGGCAAAATCTTAAGATATAATCCGATTTTTATTTCAATACAGACCAACCAACAGACAAGCTTGAGCTTGCCTCCTATTTAACACTTTATTGAAATGAAACGTCAGTGAAAAAATTTGGTAACACGTTCCATATTTATTTATGCAATTCAAATGACAGATGCATGTTAATAACTTGTAATATGCTTCTCTCATCTTGTTCCTAATACTGATGTTTTCTTTCTTCTGTGGTAAACAAAAGCTATTTTCCTATTAACCCTGTAAGACCCCAATATATATATAAAAAAAAACATTTGTAAGTCAGATGTTGTTGTAGGAGTCCTCTGATGCAGATAATGAAGGATGTATTATAAAACATTTTTAGGGAAAGGTAATATTGCAACGTTAGGCCTAGTTGGGAGCAGAATTTCAGCATTTGCAATCAAACTGTCAGAACAATTAAGGGTTCATATGGAGTGTGGATTGCTTACATAGCACTATAAAAGTACATTTCATTAATAATAATCACCCAACAGTCATATTTTTATGAATCAGAATATATTAAAAAATATAAAAACTGGATAAAATGTTATATATAAAACAGAATGAAAACTTTGTCAAAGAACCAGTGTCCAGTGTTCACTTGCAATGGTAGTCCCAAAAGCAGTTCCTTTCCTCTGAAAAGCAGAGACGGAGATTGCACTTCCTGCAGAACGTATTAGAATTTCCTTTTTTGCAGTGTCTGCAGTGTCCTCTTGTTGTCTTCACCTGGAAATGTACGACCATGTCCCGGCGCACATCCATTGGTGGTTCACATGCCCTCTTGGCTGGGACCGCATTTGGTGGACCCCCATAAGCTGAGGATGGTCTCTTCTGAGCAGTCACATGTCTCTGAGGTGTCACTGTTATGGACGTCAAAGGGCTCCCACTTGCTGAAGATGGCCGCCCTCTCCTTGGTGTGTTGAGAGCCGTGTTTGTCAGGATGAGAGAGGATGCTAGTTGCACCTGAAAAAGTCTTCTGTTCAGCATCTTTTTCTTGGGAATATTGAGAGCTTTGCAGTCCCGTTTGTAGAGGAGCCAGGCGTTGATCACAGCAAGGATAATGGTGTGCCAGAAGATGTAACTGTACCAGCGGCGCGATTTCATGGGGAACTTGTATTTGGCTATAAATCAGGTTTTTAGGTTTGGGGTTAAACTTAAAGTTTTAGGTTAGTGAGGTACGTTTTACTCATCATAACCTCCATCTAATAATTAAAACCCTTGTCTGATTACAACATCATTTCACTCACTTTTGGTGTCCCCCGTTGGACATTTCACTGGGGAACTGCAGCCAACATGTAATGAAGCACATCGTATGCACATGTAATGAGGCAACTATGTTGCCACTGTCACGTACATTTCATGAGATCAGGTTGTGTAAAAAAAGCAATGAAATGGCTTAACGAGTACATTTTTCTATCCTGTATTGAAATATCTATTTCCTATTCAAAGAGGAAGTTTGGGCGGGACATATCACAGGGCTCATCCCGCCTTTTTAAATAGACAAAAGGCTTTCGTTAAGTCAAAGCTGTTTCTCAATGCGCATTCTAAATTCTTGTGTGTTCACCTGCGGAGAACCTCACCTGGTCCCTCAACACCAGCTCTATTACCAAGAAAGACCAGCAGCGTCTCTACTTTCTTAAAATGCTGAGAAGAGCACATCTCCCATCCCCCATCCTCACTACATTCTATAGAGGGACTATTGAGAGCATCCTGAGCAGCTGCATCACTGCCTAGTTTGGGAATTGCACTGTTTCGGTCTGCAAAGCCCTACAGAGGATAGTGAGAACAGCTGAGAAGATCATTGGGGTCTCTCTTCCCTCCATCAAAGACATTTACAAAAAACACTGTATACGCAAAGCAACCGGCATTGTGGACGACCCCACACACCCCTAACACAAACTCTTCACCCTCCTGCCGTCTGGCAAGAGGTACCGAAGCATTTGGGTAACAGCTTCTTGCCCCAAGCCATCAGACTCCTCAATACTCAGGGACTGGACTGACACACACACACACACCTGTACACCATCCAACTTTTGCACATGTCCAGAGTTGCACTTTAATTCATTGTCACTTTATACCTGTCTGCTACCTCAATAACTGCTATGTCCATAGAACAGTATTTCATAGTATGTTATGTTTACATTTAGCATTTTAAAAAGTGTCATCTTTTTGCACTACTCGATTACAAATGTGTACTGGTCGGCACTGCACTGTCTCTTACTGTGCTTATTGTCCTGTTCCTTTTAGTAATTTATTGTACTGTCCCATACTTTTTGCAAACGTTTACACGTGCACTTTATGTAGAAATGTTATTTAGTCCACGTAGTCTCATGTGGTTCTGTGTTTCTCCTATGTTGACGTATGTAGCGCCATTGTCCTGGAGAAACGTTGTCTCGTTTCTCTGTGTACTGAACTAACTGTATATGGTTGAATGACAATAAAAACCACTTAAATTGACTTGACTTGAACAGTAAAGAGAAGATTCAGGGGTGCAGGCCTTATGTAAAGAAGTTCAAAGAAAATGCCACTTTTGAAACAGAAAATCAAAAAGAAAAGTTTAGAGTGGGCAAAGAAACATACATTGGACAACAGATAATTGGAAAAGAGCATTATGGATCTTAACCCCATTGAGCTTTTGTGGGATCAGCTAGACTGTAAGGTGCGTGAGAAGTGCCCGACAAGACACTATGGCAAATGCTACAGGAAGTGTGGGGTGAAATTTCTGGACAATCTGACAGCTAGAATACCAAGAATCTGCAAAGCTATCATTGCTGCACATAGAGGATTTTTTTTTATGAGAACTCTTAGTTTAATTTTTTCAAGTTGTTAATGTCCTTGACTATACATTGTGATCAGTTGAATGCCACTTTGGTGAATAAAAGTACCAATTTCTTTTCATAAGAGGAAAATCTGTACATTATTCCAAACTTTTGGCTGCCAGTGTAACTCATACTTGCACAAAGATTAAAAAACTTAATGACTATTGACTTTGTGCTTATGGCTTATGTTATAGCGCTACACTTAGCGCTAGTGCTCTTAAAATAGGGCCCATTGTCTTTACCTATAAATTCACATGTAAATGTAAAACTCCACAGTCAATATATTGTTTTTATTTTATGCAATCTGCATTTGAGTCTGTTTAAATTTTGGGTAAGTTGTCTAGAAAGAGAGCAGAAACACTTGGCTCAAACCTATTACACTAATATAGGTAACAATTTACACAAACATTCCCTGTGTTAAGGGTTTATAAAGAGGTTTATTAATGACTAATTGTCGTTATACGTCCTTATAAATACATGAATAAGTAAGGCAACCTTTGTGCAATATTTGATGAATAGTGAGCATTTTAACTTGTTACATGTTATAAATGCTTAATAAATACATTATTATTATACTTGTATTAAGGAGGGATTCTGTAATTTTGCTACAGTGTTTAATTTCTGTGATGTCTTTACTGTAATGTAAAGTGTTACCCTAATATGATATGCTTATGAAAACATTTGTCTCATTTTGATCAAATAAACTACATCTTATGGAATGACTGTTATTGCTCTCATTATTTCAGAGATTTTCATTATTTGTTTAAGGCTTAAACAAATCTGGTCACCCAAGGTGCACCACTATTCCAATGCTTTTGGTCTATTAACTGAAGCTTTAGCTTATCCATTTTAAACTATAATTCCAAAAAACTGAGCCACATTTCAAGTCAATCACGTCAATGCCCTTGTGATGTGAGTTTTTATGACCACTGATTGATTAAATTCAGCAATCCAAGCTTCTGTATGGTGTTCTCACTCACGCATGCTCACTGATCTCTAATTGATCTAGGGAAATGCTTATAAAAAATAATTACATTGTAATATTAATAATTTACAATTAATTATTAATATTAATGGGACTGGTCTATAATCTTTCCTTGGGAACTAATATACAGTTTATCTGATCCAAGACAGAATGAATGTGGCCAAAATGTTTTGCTCACACTGCTCTCAAGCATTGCTACATTAAACACTGCTCATAATTACTCAATACAATTAGCATAAGCCTAAGCGTCACACTTTAACCTAATGACCCAGTGTGTGTTCTGCTATATAGCAGAAGTCTCTCTGTACAGTGTTTATACAGTGTTCTTGCTGATAGATCTTTGGGAAAAACATTAATGCCAGCAGAGGGCCTCAGAGACACCAGACTGTCATCCTCTGACTCTACTGCTTTCAGATTGTCTTCTTTTGATGGATGTGGTACTGTACATTCACTAATGTTTCAACTGCACTTCTTCACATAGATGCCTGAATGGGGAGATATAGTGACTGTGTTATTTTCTGTTTTCTTAATATATTTTAGAATTTTACTTGTACTTTGTGTTGTATCAGTTGTAGTGTAGAAGGCATTACATTATTTCCAGTGGTCACAAGATAGTGCAGTATTTGAATTCTGCCAGGACTTGATTAATTTGACCTCAAAGCAGTGATGAACTCTACAGTACTGTTGTCTACTTTTAAATGATTTGCCTGAAAAAAAAAAAAAAAAAAATGAAATATGTGATCATACATTTACTATATGTAATCAAAAGTAATTCTATTAATATATCGTTTTTGTCTTTTGCAAATATGCTTTTAGATTCAACCACTGCAACATGACATAACATTGCGGGTAATTGCAGTGGTTTATTGGCTGTAGTAATGGCTGCATTTACACTGTGTCCTTCTGTATACCAAAGTGCTTCATAATTGGAGCTCTTTGACAACACAAGCGCCGAGGCGACACCATCCTAACGGACACTGCTAGCACTCACAAGAAAAGGCTAATCTCCATAACTCTACTATTGTGTTTACCCTACAGGTGAGCATTTTTATAACCAGCTTGTGATTGCTCCGTCTAACCTTAATGTTCAACAAATCTACTTTTTGGTCATAACTGTATGTTACAATGAACCCAATCAACCGAATTACCTGTTAAATGGACAAAACAATGAATAGGCCTACAGTTTTAACACATATCTTTTTTACTAACAAAAGCCAGTTCCATAATGACGTCATCCTCCAGGAAGTGAAATGTTTTTTTGGTGGGAAAACAACTGCACAAACATAAGTATGAGCAATTGACTGTGTTTATGAATTCTTTGACATTGTATGGTATTAGTTGGTTTGTCTCCCTGTAAAACATCCCATGCTGTTTATTATATATTCAGAAATTGGTATGACATCAACATTTCAAAGGTGATTTAAATATCAGAAGGAACTTCAAGTTGACACCCCAATAATAGCTACAGTAACTCTTAATCCTTCACTGAGAATTTGCCTAATACCTTGGTAATATAACTCAATGAACAAAAAAATAAATATTATTTCATTGAAAATATAAAAAAGTTTGTTAAATTTACACTGCTAAATATGGCGGAAACATATCATCTGATTCTGTAAAAACAAACATACTATTGTCCATAGTTGCATTTACCTCGCTATACAATGGCTAACTTTAGCTCTTTATTTCCCTCCTGTTTATTTCATTGCCATTGTGTAAATAATCAAATTATAAATAATTGCATTTAAGAACACGAGCTTGACCAGAACATATTTCTGAAAATCTGGTATAGCTTTTTATGGAAATACTCACTTAAATTTAAACAAAAGCCTATTAATTGCTAGTAACATTTTACATTAATATTCCTTTAGTTAAGAGTTTATAAAGGGGTTCAGTAATGAGTAATTATTCATTTACAAATGCATTATAAATCATTAATATGCAGTTATTACAACATGAATAAAAAGGGTTTAATACCAGCCAAATTGTGTCATTTTGCCACATGTTAAGTCACGTGTTATAAATGCCTTTTAACACTTAATGAACATTAGCAATCTATGAAAATGTACCTTCACATAAAGTGGAAACAGTGGACTGTAGCAAAATTACACAATCCCTAATTTAATCTCACTATAATTGTCTATTTTTGCTGCATTGTGACATAAATCATGAATAAGGGCATTTTATGTTTTTGATTAATAGAAGTATAAGAGTATTTATTAAGCATTTGTATAATGTAAGTAAACAAAACTCACATTTTGGCAAGTTCATATTCATGAAAGTTGTTTTTATTAATATTGTTATAACTGTATATCAATGATTTATAATGCATTTGTAATTTAAATATTACCCATTAATGGACCCCTTTTTAAACCTATAACAAAGGGAACATAAATGTAAAGTGTAACCTTTTATTTGTTTTGTTTAGGTTTTTTACACTTCAGAGTTCAAAGGTTATACATTACAGAAATTACCCAGGCATTATAACCAGCCCACCCCCTCCAGCCACCGTAGTCTGTTTAAATTGTTTATGTTTTCCAGATGGTCACATTTGTGCCAATTTATCTCATAAGTGTCAGCCGCTGCTGATCAGCTTCAATCAATGACTGTTAGTCTGTCATTTTCGTGTTTAAATCAGCTCATTTATTTGCCTAATATGAAGTTTTGCCTGTATGACATCTCCTAATTGATCACATTTTCCCATCTGTGCTCAGGTGTGTGTCTGCGTCTGTCCCGGCCGGTTCACCAGTGTTCCTCCTAAACTGTGAAGATGTTTTTCAGATTGAGGCTGTCATACATAATGAACAAGCAGAATTCAGGAGCACACAAGTAATCTTGAAAAAGGCCAAAACAATTATTTACCTATGAGGTCACAGAGGCCTCTTGTTTTACCTTTTATCAAGTGGTAGATGATTTGTTATGTAATAATCTGACCTTTCAGTCGGATGGTTTATTGACTGCCAAAATGTCTCAGAAAATATGCCAGGTTTAAAAAGGGGCACTGACACTGTGTTCAACAATCAGTGTATAGATTCACAGTCTAGTTTCTATATAAGTGAATGAATTGAAAAGGTT
The DNA here is from genome assembly GCF_025860055.1 of Xyrauchen texanus. Taxonomy (NCBI): domain Eukaryota; kingdom Metazoa; phylum Chordata; class Actinopteri; order Cypriniformes; family Catostomidae; genus Xyrauchen; species Xyrauchen texanus. Next base: position 36,011,054 of record NC_068290.1, read on the forward strand.
AATTGAGTTCCTTACTGTGGAATGTTATAATCCACAATATTTTACTCTCATGGTCTCATGGTAACTAGACTACCAAGCATAATCAACATATAGCATCTAAAAATGTCCTCTTGTCATTCTGAAATGCTGAAACCAAAGATTGCTTAGAGTCTGCTGAGCATATAAGTCGAATACAAACTCAAACTGTGCCGAAGAGGAGGTTTATTGACACTTTTTGTTCATTAGACGCATAAAGACAATATTATCTTATAGATATGCATGCCAAAGTCGTAAGAATGGCTAAATACACACACACACATTAATGATTTATTACTCCTGCCATCAACAACACAGTCACTCTTGGAAATAAGACATCTACCAACCGATTGTTAGCAAGCATTAAGTTCTTTGTCTGCAGATTCAACACCCTAAGTAATTTATTAAATATAATAAAAGAGCTGCAGTGGCAACAATTTCCCCAGAAGTAGCAATTCATGGGCATTTAAGGAATGGTCACCATTACCTTCGCAGGGTGAAATTTAGTCGGGCAAAATACAGTCATTTGAATGCAGGGAATCCCTGTGAATGTGAATTATGTGCGATAGACTTCCGTTGGCAAAAGTATTAACCCTCGCAGATTTTGCATGGAGTTCAAGTTTAGGGAACTTTGACAGACAAATTTGCCACATTGAAGTTACTTTATAACATCACTCTCACAGTGTATAAATTGAAGCATTAAAGAGAGGCTGCTCGGAAATTCTTTTTTGTCTGGTTTCACTTGGGCTCAATATCTGCCCACAACTTCTTTGTCCCTGTGGATTTTGCTGTGCAAAGATAAATGTGACCATGCCTTTAGCTTGTAAGAAGCCTTAAGAAGCCAACAAATGGTCAGCAATACAACATTGTTATGCACAAAATAGCCTGGAACCAATAGATAATATACAAATTAACTGAATATTAACTGTCATTTTGCCCACATTAGAGGAAGAATTGCAGAATACTTATGTCTCAGTGATTACATAGAGTTCAGCTGCATGGAGTTATTCATACCTGAAAACCAGCTGAGATGAGCAGACTGTTTTTTTTTTAGTATAATTGTGTAAAAATGGTTGCATTACAAAATGTAATTCCAGAAAACTCCCCCTTTTCTTCCACTGGTTATACAAACAGATAATCCTACCCTACACTCACACCATTGGTCAAGCCAATTTTGCTTTGCCAGCTTGATGCAAGTAGGTATAGCTGCAGACTAGAGATCTCCAAATGGGGGTGGAATCTCCAAAAGGGGTTAGTTAAGAAGGGGGTGGGGTAAATCCAAAAGTGTGTTGCGCCAACTCCAAAAGTTGGCATCACTTCCACACACATTAGGATTATGTTCCATGAAGCCATGTGACTTGAATACCCCCAAGGTTTTGAATGAGCAGATATGGGCTTATTTTCTTATGGGCTGAACTCAGGCGGCCATTCTGAAGCAAACCAATGTCCGATGTAGTATCCCCCGAAGCTGGTGGAAGACGCTGCATCAGTGTACAGCTGAATGTCTTCGGTTTGTGTGATGTAGTCATTATAAAAGAAGGATTTGCTATTCCATGAATATAGGAATTGTTGCCAGAGGTGCATTTCCATTTTACAAGCTTTGTCCAGAGTGACTTTGTCATTTTGTTAGGAGGATGGAAAGGAACGATTTTCCTTGGGGAATTATTCTGATGGTGTAGTTGAGGTGACCGAGGAGGGCTAAAAGTTGTTGCTTTGTGCACCTGACTGCTAGAAGATAATTTGATAAGAGCAGTGATATGCGATGTAGTTTTGTGGGAGGCAGAGATGCGTTGCAGGAGACAGAGTCTAAGGTGATACCTAAAAACTCTATAGAAGTGCATGGCCCGAAGGTTTTCTCTTTTGAAAGGGGAACACCTAGCTCAGAAAAGACTTTGATAAGGATGGAAAGCCCTGAGTGAGGAGTCATGAAAGGAGGTGTGTTGATGAGGAAGTCATCAAGAAGGTGGAGGACGTAGCTTGTTTAGCTTGTGTCAAATGGGCATGAATTTGAAATCATTGGTGATGTCTGTTATGGAGAGCAACATTAGTGCCATTGGGGGAAGAGAGCTCAATGATTAATAATTTTTTTATGGAATACTTCCTGGTGGCGCTGCCAATGGGGCTAGTGCGGAATGGAGAAAAAGGAGGCTCTTTGAACCTATCATGAAACCTAGCTGGACTTCTTTGGCTATTAGTTTGTCAACGGTGTCTGGTTCAGAGAGGGCAGACTGGAGGTTATGGGAGATCCAAAAAATGTCAGGATTTATTTATATACCTGGATGGAAACCATTTTTGAACCTGCTGATACGGAAGTCGACGAACTCTCTGTCGGGGTGTTCTAGCAAGGTGGTGGCTGGGGCTTTTTTTACCCGTCTGGTAGAGCGGTTGGGTTGTGGAGGCAAGAGATCCTCGCATGGGCACTGCCGCTGAAGGAGCAAGTGTGAAGGAGTCTGCAGTTGGAAAGGCAGCAGCCAAGATGGTTGAATTTGTTGCAGACCATTCTGCCTCCTTGGTAGAGGATTTGTCATCCTCTTTTGTAGATGCTTTTGGGTATGGGAACGTTGACTGTGGGGCATATGTCGAGGGGTTTTGGAATAATAGGAGGAGGTGTGGCTGCTGTAGGTAATCGTTTAAGTACTGAGTTTTTGTGTGAGGAGGAAGGTTGAGTGTGAAAGGGGTGATGACAGTGCACGCTGAGGCTGGATGTGACGGGACTCCGCATAGCTCGCAGGAGAGTGAAGCACGGGCTGCGAAAAAGCAGCAGTAGCATTCAGCATCGAGGGTGCCCCAGTATGTTCCTTGGTTGAACTGCTGGAACTGACCTGTTGCTTGAGTGGCGAAAAGAATGTTGTAGTTGTAGAAGCCTGTCCCTCGTAATCCCTTGTGTAATCGTTTAGCTCGGTCCTTCGATCTGGAAAGACAGAGCCACTTATGTCTTGGAGAATTGAGAAGGCTAAAGCAAATTCGGTAGGGGTGAGGTCTTTATAGCGGGAATTTATTGTGTGGCTGAGCTGCATTAGGCCTTGGCTGGGTTGGAGCTCTCTGGGCTGGCTGATATTTAAGAGGGATGGCTGAAGAAGTTGGGCTAAGTCGGTGTAGTTACCTGATGGGATTTGCAGACGTAAGGATGAAGAAACGGGGGAGGGCCGATTAATTGATGAAGCTGGGTGAGGAGGTTGCTGTAGCCAGGGTATAAGGGCTACTGTTCATTAGCAGGATGTGATGGTATTGGGAAGGGGAGGGGTTAGTATAGGTGAGGGAGGGGAGGGGAAAAGAAGTAGATTAGTTGGAAAGAAAGAAGAAATAGAATGAGGTTGAAAAGATCCGTTGAGAGGTAGATTTCCTGGGTGTACTGCAAAGGGAACTTTTTTGGGTTGGTTGATAGAGAGGAACCGGGAATGACAGGAGCCGTGCTGATATTAACAGCTGAAGGAAGGGTAGAGGAATGGATGGTGGGGTGAAAGGATGTAGGTGCATGCTGCTGGCTGAGGCCATTGTGGACGAAGTGTAGTGATGTCACGAATGATGGTGGGAGGATCACGTGAGAATGCTGGAAGTATTTAGGGCTCAGAGTTTATAGTTGCTGACGTATTGTTGGATGCTGTGTAAAGTTTAAATAATCTTGATTTATTGTCGGAGTGGCTGAAGTGGATGCCTTTATCCTTAAGAGCTTGCTGAAGGTGAGCCACAGTCTACTCCTTGACGCTGGTCTCTGGTCTGAGAGACATGCCATGAATGTGCTGAGGAGGACTGCGGGTGGATGGATTAGAGAGATGCTGTTGACGAGGAGATCGATCGTGTCGGCTTCCATGCCTTTGGCGATCTCATGAGCGGAGAGGAGCGGTCCTGTGATTGAGTTGGGTTGGAGAAATCGCAGACAGTGAACTTGGATGAGAATGCCCACGAGGTTGAGGAATAAGAATCGTGGAATGCAGCCGGTGTGAAAATTGGCTGTGTGAGGACTGTTGAGATGATTTCCTGAGTGAATGAGAATTTATTCTAAATAAATCATCGTCTGAGTTAGAAGGGTTGATCTGAAGCTCGGGATCCATGGTAAGTGAGTCTGTCAAGAAACTGAGACAAACAGAGCTGAGGAGGTTGGTTCAGTATAAGTGCATTGACGGGAAGAAGCTGATTGGTTGAGGCATGGCCTGCTCCCGAACTTTAGTTAAATTGTTAACTTCATTCATTTAAAAATTATGTAAACTACAAACAACGCTTTGAATGGTCTAGCTCCACAGTACTTAAGTGACCTTCTGGCATGTTATATTCCGTCACGTTCATTTCGCTCACAAAATTCCGGTTTGTTAATAATTCCAAGAATATCAAAATCCTCAAAAGGAGGTAGATCCTTTTCATATTTGGCTCCTAAGCTATGGAATAGTCTCCCTTACACTGTTCGGGATGCAGACACACACACTCAGTTTAAGTCTAGACTAAAGACAATTAGGCTGCTTTAGTTAGGTCTGCCAGACCCAGAAAAATTAATCATGATTTATTACTCTGCATAAACTTGAATGGCATCTACACTAATATATTTTTATATCCCAAGGTTATCCAGCTCCATTACTGCTTGGTGTTGGACTGCTACTCATTTTTAAAACACTGGACATTAACATTTACTTAGTTTAATTATTTTAAACCATGACTAGCACTATAAATATGTAATACTGTCATTATATTCATGATGTTAGCCAGAGTGGAACTGGCCCCCACGGTGAGTTTGGTTTCTCCCAAGGTTATTTGTCATTAACTAACATCATAAGGAGTTTTGTGTTCCTTGCCACAGTCGCCTTCAGCTTGCTCACATGGGTTCTAAATACAATTATTATTTAATTATTTAATTTATTTACACATTTTACAATAATATTTAATCAAACTATACAATGATCACTGTAAGACGTTATAGATATTAACAGTTTATTTTTTTTTGCTAGTGCATGATTTCCTTAAAGCTGCTTTTAAACTATGTGTGTTGTGAAAAGTGCTATACAAATAACAATTACTTGAAATTACTTGACAAATGGCTTACTTAAAGTTGCCTCTGCATATTAAACTGGAATACAAGAAAAACATTTTACATAGAAAAAATTACACATTTCCCTACACGTGCCTTTATTGAACTTGGTTGAGCAAGCAGTAAATGTTTAATAGGTCATTTTAGAACACATAATAGATTGAAGGGAATGCCATACTTAAAAATAAATTGATGACAGTTGTACATAGCAGAAGCTGTACTGTATTTCGTCTTATGGTCTATTTAACTGTTTATATGGCACCAAAGAGAGCTTACTATTTTATAAAGATTGCTTTGTGCAATACCATCCTCACAAACATCATAAAGAACAATTTCAACAACTACATCAAAAGATGCATCATATACAGGGCAGAACAGAAATGGAATAAGTACAGTATTGCTTGTTTCCTAAACCTAGACAAGACATTGCAGGAATAGATATTCCTTGGAAAAGGAATGGAGGTTGCTCAAGAGCCAGATCCAAGAGAATAGACCATGAATATATAAGACAAAAGGGAATAAAAATATAAAGATTGTCCAGAAGGGGTCCCCATATAAGAGCGATGAGATCTGTTGAACAGAGGTGGGTAGTAATGTACTACTAAGTGTTACATTTACTTGAGTAACATTTTGAAAAAAATATTAATTTGAGTATGGTTTATGGTCAGTTCTTTTTACTCTTACTCAAGTAAATGTCTGATGAAAACAATTTACTTTTACTTTGTTACAATGGGTTGCTTTCCTGTTGATACATTACTGGTTTTAATTTAATAAGTGTTAATAAATGTGTAAATGTGCAACATATCAGTGCATACTGTAAAAATCCTTGTAAACATCTGTGTTAAATGCAAATGTTTTGCCCTGCCTATCGCGATTGTGAGCATTTCTACACGTGCAAGTTTGGTGCATGCACAGTGTTTGACAGATGCGGGTGGCTTTGTCTTATGGAGAACAAGCTTCCAAACACAGAGATAAGGTGCAATATTCCCTTAGTGTACAGAAATAATGATCAAAACTCTTTTGACACTGATATTGCTAGACCGTCACTGAACTAAGTTCACGTAGGACGTATAAAGCTTTGAAATAACAACAGAAGGCATGAATAAAGCATGATCTTGCTTTGGTGTATAATTAAGCATTATATATAACTTGGGACTGTGTGACATTGTTCATTTTTTAACCATAATAATAACTAGAAAAAGGTTTCCAAACTTCTCTTCTAATTGACAGATTCATCCAAATCATTAAAGTGATAGTTTGGCCTTTAATTAATATTATATCATAATTTCTCCGCCCTCATGTTCTTCCAATCTGTGAAACTTTCTGTATTCTGTGGAACCAGAATGTTAGGGACTGACAGTCTCAGTCATCATTCCCTTTCAAAATATGGAGGGGGAAAAAAAAAACATGCAGTGACAGTAAATGATGATTAAGGTTAGCATTCTGTCTAACATCTCCTTAAAGGAATCATTTTTCCGAAATTGAAAATTCTCATTCTCAAAAACATAATTTACTCATCTTAGATGTGTGTGTGTTTTTTTTTTTTCTTCTTCTGCTGAACATAAATATTTTTAGAAGAATATTGCAGCTCAAATGACACTGGTTCAATCTGTCTTCAGACGGGTATCATCTGATAAGTGTGTGTGAGAAACATATCAATATTTTAATCATTTTTTACAAGTAAATCTCCACTTTCACTTTCTTCTTCTTGTGTTTTTGGCAATTCAATTCTTAGTGCATATCGCAACCTACTGGGCGGGGAGGAAAAATTAATAGTAAAAAAAGGACCTTGTATATTATAAAGTTACATATTTATCTCTTTCTCTCCCACACCCATCATATTGCTTCTGAACATCACTGAAGTCATATTAATTACTTTTTACTGCCTCCAGGGGCGGACTGGCCCGCGATAAGCTGAAATGGGCCGCCGCGTTATGCAGTTTCTTTATAAAATCCCAGGCCGATTTGTCTTCCCAGTCCGCCGCTGGCTGCCTCTATGTGCTTTTTGGAGCTTCAAAATTCTGGTCACCATTCACTTACATTGTATGGAACAACAGAGCTGTTACTCTCACTCAAGTAATTTTTAACATTATTACTATTACTTGAGTGAGAGTAACAGCTCTGTTGTTCCAAGTAATTGTATTTTTACTTGAGTAAAGTTTTTGCTACTCTACCCAACCTACCATAGCTTTGATTTAGCACAGGGTTTTTATTTCAGTATTTCTGCTCTTAAGTCATGTGACTGGTGATTTCTGTTGGCTTTTGAGAATCAAAACTAGCTATGCCCAATTTGCAAATAAGTCAGTCTTTTGAGCTAGGTTAGAAAATGTTTTTTAATTGGTTCGTGATTCAGTCTGAATCATTTGAACAGCTCACTCACTTGCCCAAAACTGAATTTATGATATCATAATGTGACTATGATCAGAAGTAATCCAAGCATTTAATGAATGAAATCATGCTTATAGCACAAATGATAAGGCTTGTGAGATTATGTATATACATAATACCACCTGCCTAATATGCTGTTGGTCCTCTGCATGCACTTGTCAAATTGACATCCACATGAATGGCCGGACCCAGGGTTTCCCAGCAGAGCATTGCCGAGAGCATCACACTCCATCCACCGGGTTGTCGTCTTCCCACAATGCATCCTGGTGCCATCACTTCCCCAGATGCCTTCTCAAAAAATGCTGCCTTTTTACTTTTAGAAAAAGATTGTGAGTTGATGCCAGACTTTACATACAAAGTTGAATTTCCTCAGTATTTGTAGGGACCCCCCCCCCCATTTCAATTTATTTCACATACATTTTACCGACTCACTCTTTTCTTCTCTCCCTAGCCTCTTTTTAGGGTTAACAACTGGGAATCAACCTGTAACCTTTTGCATTAACAGTCTAGATCACATATGTTCTGAGTATATTTTGAGTTTGAAGAGCAATCCGTTTGAGGTATATATGTTGTGTTGCAAAATATGATATTAGCAAAATAGCTCAATTAAAGTCATTCCTTTCACAAATGTTGTGCCAATTAATTTCACTCTAACAACATGCAAACTGTGTTTGTTTTATTTAAAAACTCAAATTAAAACTATTATTTGACCAAAAAAAAAACGTTTTATTGACATATTTCAGTAGTTGGCAAATTTCAGCACGCACTCAAATAATTAAATTTAGAGATTTACTGTACGTACTTTTTAATAAACTTTAATGAAAATAATTCTTCAACTGTCCAGTAATACAGTAATTTAGTAAACAACATTCAATATGACAGAAATCCATAAATTACTTGTTCCATGTGTTTATTTTGTTTATTCTGAAGATTACCATTGCATTAATTAAATGTAAAGATACAGTACATGTGAATACCTCACAAAAGTAACAATGTATTTTTTGCCCACAAACTGATTTCTCTGTATATCTGCAATCAAAGAGCAACTATTTTGTGGGGCTTTCACTGTGTGTATATAAGCAAGCATTAACTGAAATAGATTTGCTGAGATCAATTGAACTGTGCTGTTCAATAGAAATCGTATTTGCACTTCTCAGACACAAAGAGGATTTATTTTTGCAATTGCACTATTTACACATTTCTAAAATTTAAAATGGCTCTAAAGATTTACTTTGTACATTGTTTGACACTTAAATCACATTTATCAATAAGGCTCAGTTGTACTCTGATCACAAAATAAATATATAAACAATAAACAAACAGTCAATGGGGACAACATCAGCCATTATAACAGTCATTGTATACTGAGAGTAAAATTGATACTAACAGATTGTCAACCACATTGTGATCAAAGTCACGATACAGCCACATGCCCAATTATGCAAGAAAAATACAACTAGTAATACGGTTTCTTTTGGCACTGACACGCATTCCCTAATGGAACGGAGTCTCTCTGCGCCCTCTCCATCTCAATATACAGAGCTGCTCAAACCACCAGCCAATGTTGAAGCTGTAAGAAACAAGTAGACATTAGTTGTTTATATTTACTTGTACCATGGTAGTACCATAGAGTGCTTTGTAATTACCATTTAAAGGTATCTTTGAGAAATGTCAACCCAGCTCATATATCTCTCTCTTTTGAGTAATTGGAACCCCACATGAAAAAACGCAACACATGCAAGACAAGTATGTGGCAACTAGTACAGAAGTGAGTTGCTAAAGTACTGGATGACATGACAGACGACTAGTGGCCCAGTGCTTTTACGTTCACGTTGCACAAATTAACGTGTCCTGAGTGCTGGACTATAAAAGTCTCTTTTATAATTATACTGTTTGTGAACAGAATCATATTTAGCTCTCTAAATCAAAGAATGCACAACTATATCACTGAAGGGTCAACTTGAGTTCTTCTCTTATCAACCAATATTTGTGAGACTAGAACAATCCCACCATATCTTTGCTGAGGATCAGAATGCCCCAAAATTCATTTATTTGTGATAGCAGTTCAGTAAAATGTCATGTTTAGCATAATTAAAAGTTCACCCATAAAATTTATGTAATCTGCCCAGTTTAACCAAACACATGAAACAGCTGTCTGCTTTTTTTCCATCCACAAATTCTGAGAAATAACCTCTTACCGTAAACTGCCGAACCTCCCCACGCTCCACCAAGTGATGCTCAGTCTCCGGGGTTATAGCATATGCCAGTTTCTATTAATATAATATACAATATACTGTATATACTGTGTGTGTATATATATATATATATATATATATATATATATATATATACACACACACACACACACTGATCAGCCTCAACATTAAAAGCACCTGCCTAATATTGTGTAGGTCCCCCTCATGCCGCACAGCGCCAACCCGCATTTCAGAATAGCACTCTGAGATGCTATTCTTCTCACTACAATTGTACAGAGCAGTTATCTGAGTTACCATAGACTTTGTTAGTTTGAACCAGTCTGGCCATTTTCTGTTGACATCTCTCATCAAGGCGTTTCCATCCGCAGAACCGGATGCTTTTTTGTTTGTTTTTGGCACCATTTGGAGTAAATTCTAGAGACTGTTGTGTTTGAAAATCCTAGGAGATCAGCAGTTACAGAAACACTAAAACCAGCCCGTCTGGCACCAACAATCATCTATGCGATTATCTAATCTACCAATCACGTGGCAGCAATGCAGTGCATAAAATAATGCAGATACGGGTCAGGAGCTTCAGTTAATGTTCATATCAACCATCAGAATGGGGGAAAAATGTGAACTCAGTGATTTTGACCGTGGCATGAATGTTGGTTGGTTTCTGTAACTGCTGATCTCCTTGAATTTTCACACACAACAGTCTCTAGAATTTCAGAATGGTGCCTAAAACAAAAAACATCCAGTGGGGGCAATTCTGTGATTTGAAATGCCTTGTTGATGAGAGAAGTTAACAGAGAATGGCCAGACTGGCTCGAACTGACAAAGTCTACAGTAAAAAAGATAACCTTTCAAAAGGTGAGGAGAGACAAAGCAAAGTTGACAATTCAGGACTGGCGAAGGTGGCGGAAAACAGGAAGGTAACCACACCTCTACAGACAGGCAACCAACAGAGACACGAGCAAGCTACAACTACACAAGAAAGGACAGTTAATATTTGACAGCAAATAATAAACTGGCAAAGAAAAGGGGAAACACAAGGAATAAGAAGGGTGAGCAATCAGAGTGAAGCAGATGGAACTGGCAAATGTATCATTGCCGTGATCAGCATCTCCCATGGAAACACTGATCACGTGTGCCGGCTCCACCTGTGAGACACGAGGGAGATAAACAAACAACAGTAAGAGCCGGCACGAATGCCAGAACCGTGACATAGCTGCTCTGTACAATTCTTGGTGCTGTTTTGGAGGCACGAGGGGGACCTACAAAATATTACGCAGGTGGTTTTAACATTGTGGCTGATCGGTGTACAGTGTGTGTGTATATATATATATATATATATATATATATATATATATATATATACACATACACACAGTTTTTGCTCAGAACTGCTCTGATCAGAAACAATGATTGAAAAATTTTCAACACATATTGCAATTCTGCATTATAATTTCTGTGTAGTGATGAATGTTTAGAAGTGTTCCACTGACAGTGATAACAAATAATTAGTAATTAGTCTTGATACCATTTTATGTACATATTTACTGTCTGTATGAAAGATGACTAATGAATACTTACGTCACAACAACTTCCAGGTAGAGAGCAGAATTTATAGATGGCGTAGAGAGGCACCATGATCATAGATGATATGGACAAACACCAACCAACCATGTTAGCCCATGTGGGGAAATAATAGGAACCATACTTTGGAGGGTTGAAAGTTGCAAAACTGACAACAACCATAAACTGAAAGAAAAGAAGAGAACACAAGCATCGCTTAACGGTATCTTAGGCATAAACGTCATGACAATACCTATGTGTGAGAAAGATAGTGTAATTATAAACATACCAAGAGGAAACATGGACTAACAAACTTCCAGCACAATCTCCAGTAAAGACCAGGTCTCTGTCCGATCATCTCCTCGATATCATCACTAAAGCGATCCACACCTAAAAACATATACGCTGGTAAAAGGAACAATGCTAACTTCTCAAGATAATAACAGTGTTCATAAACACAATGTTACACCAATTATGCTTAATAATCCAACAAAATGTAAATTCTTGGAAATGGAGATAACATGTTTTGTCTGTTACCCCCATTTGTCTTTGCAATCTGGTATCCTGGTGACTTATTCAACATGCACACATCCATACGCATTGGATGTTAGTGCTGTTAAATGTTCTCCAATTTAATAGCTTATTCGCCTTATTCACTTCTTTGCGTTCCCGCGTCATGATCGCACACAGTCGATTTTCATTGGCTATTCACTAAAAGAATCTAGATTTGATTAGTGGAGCATCATACACTACAAGGTTTCCTCTATAGTCTGCTCAAATAGTATTTTTTTATCCTCTGACTAAATGAAATAATTTCACTATCTGTCCAATTATAAGAAATTTTTGGAATCCATTTATTCAATCACTTGCAAGATCTTCAGTCCACATTAAACAGGTAATCATTTATTTCTGTAAAAAATATTAAAGGACTGTTGCCATCCTTTGCAAATCATATCTAACTTTGCCTTTGCCAAGTTGATAACTAATAATGGCCCAAACACAAATGAGCAAAGAACATGGCTCAGTAAAGAGAAAAGAATAGTTGAAAAAAGGCTATATTGGCTATATCATATAGAGATATTTCACTGCAACCATGTTCTAACGCATGGATGTGACAATATTGAGTGACACCATTTGGACTCAATCATGCTCCACAGAGAAAATACACTGCCTGGCTGAAAAAAAAGTCACGTTTGGATTTAAATAAGCAGATACTTAAGAGCCTATGATTGGATAATTATTGCAGTGATTAATATGTTTCAGCTGGAAAATATTATTTTAATCCTAACTGATGCAGTGTGTAGTTTATAATTTCTTAAGCAACTATGTCGGAAGACATATCCTGTGTTCATGGAAAAAGATGTTACTCTGTTTCAGAGAAGGGGCAAACTATTGGCCTGCATCAAGCAAAGAGAACACCTAAGGAGATTGCTGAAATCACTGGAATTGGGTAAAGAACTGTCCAACGTTGGGGCCTGGGTAGCTCAGCAATTAAAGATGCTGACTTCCACACCTGGAGTTGCAAGTTCGAATCCAGGCCATACTGAGTGACTCCAGTCAGGCTTCCAAAGCAACCAATTGGCCCGGTTGCTAGGGTTGGAACAGTAACTTTGGGTTAACCTCCTTGTGGTCACTATAATGTGGTTCTCGCTCTCTGTGGGGCACATGGCGAGTTGTGCATGGATGCCGCAGAGAAAAGCGTGACGCCTCCACACATGCTAGGTCTCCAAGGTAATGCACTCAACAAGCCACATGATAAGATGCGTGGACTGACTGTCTCAGATACAGAGCAAACTGAGATTTGTCCTCCACCACACGGATTGAGGCAAGTCACACCACCCCCATGAGGACTTTGAGACTTTCAGAGCACATTGGGAATTGGGCATACCAAATTGGGGAGTAAAGGGGAGAAAATTATAAAAAAAAAAAAAAATTTTTTAAAAAGAACTGTCCAATGCATTATTAAAACCTGGAAGGATAGTCAGGAACTCTCAACTTTGCAGAAGGAACATGGTCAGAAACAAATCTTGATCGTGATCAGAGATCACTTAAATGCTTGGTAAAGTCACATTGTAAAAAATAGACAGTAGAACTCACGGCTATTTTTAATAGTGAAAGTAAGACCATTTACACATGCACAATGCAACGGGTACTTAAAGGATTGGTACTAAACAGCTGTTTTGCCACAAGAAAACCACTTGTTAGTGAGGCTAATAGAAAAAAAAAGTCTTTCAATTTGCAAGAGAGCATAAACAGTGGACTGTGGAGCAATGGAAAAAGGTAATGTGGTCTCATTAATACAAGATCTCGGCCAAAAATGAATGCAACTCTGGACGGAAATAAATGTTGTGAACTTGCATAAGGTTGTTGAAACAATACCACATCGAATGCATGCCATAATCATAGCTAAAGGCAGTCCAGCAAAATCTTAGAATGTGCAACTTTTTTTTTGGCCAGGCAGTGTATAACTTAGAATGTTGAATTTGTCTTTTTTATGAAAACATGACCAAATCATTGATTGGAAGAAAACTCCCATTGTGGCTTCCATGTAGAACAACTATCTTGCTCCCAAAGTCTTCTTGCCCACAGGGCTTTTATCAAAGGATGATATATAAATGCACTGTGATTGCTCAATAGAGAGAGCAGAGCTGTGTCACAAGCTGAGGGCCAAAGGCGCAGGTGTTTGTCAGTTAATGGAACTTCCAAAAGGCCACTGATGCATCAGGGTAGATTGTCTTGCTATTGCTGAGAGCCCTCAGCCTAATCTGCAGCCTGTGACTGGGTAACCTTGGAGCAAGGGGTCCAAACATTGCTCTCCCGGTGTTGTACCATCAGTGAGCAGGTTGCTCTGACTGTCCTGAGCATATGGAGTCAATCTGAAGTTCAGGTCTTCAACTGAACTCAAGAATCGTTCATTGCCCCAGGTATGCTTGGAAAGATCAAATTGATGTTAACATTAGCCAGTTTGCAAAAGGCAGGGAAATGATGAATTATACAGAGACTTTCAAGGGGGTCATCTTCTTAAATCTGTTCAACTTGTAAGATAAAGTCAAATAATAACTATCCTAAAGTAATAAACAGAATTCTAAGGGTTTTTTTTATATTTGTGCAATGTGAAACTATATACAATGACAAATAATAAAAGTAATTATCAGTTTTTGTCAACCAAGAGTACAATCAACAATGCTATTTCATATTGTAAATAATAATAATAAAAATATGTAGATTGCAGGACCAAACATCACCATTAAGAAAAAGTGACATGTGCATGGGACCATATTACCACTTGCTCTAATGAGAATTTGATCATCAATCAGCTCAGATCTTAATTGCTCTTCACTAACTGCTGATAATTACAATAAAATGCCAAATTCCCTCATGTTTTTTCATATGCTTTTGAAGAAGAGTGAACCATCCAACATTCCAGAATGAAATGGATCCATAAGCTTGAGCTGCCTGCCACATGTCAGAACTCTGGGACTCTAATAAGACATATCTGCCCAGGAACACAACTGCCTGATAGCCTATCACTGCCTTAATGCCACATCAGCTTCACTGGACATGTAAGAACAGGAATCAACCTCACCGTAAAACCAGGCTATGCCGATGGCCTCAATCAACACTCCAAAGAGAATTGATGTCCCTGCCGCAAAGTGGTCCAACAAGGTAAACACATAGATGCCACCCTGGAATGAGAGTGGGAGGAGAGATAAAACAAATTGGCAGAGAGACAAAGAGATCAACATGATCACAGATTTGACACATTAGAATCTATAGTATCTTGTCACATATTCTTGTCCTCAAGCATTTGAGACAATAGTTATATAAGATAAGTTACTGTAACCAATACTTTGTCAATTAACTTAGTAAAACCGTTAGAGTAAAACTGTCAAAAGTGCTATTTAATCTGACTAAACAAACTTTAGTATAGAATTTATAGAATTAGGTTACACCAACGAAAGTCATTTTTATGGTTTAGATCTAGTACAGCATAAATAGATCCTTGTGGTAACAAGTGCAAGTAATTACTTTTTCAGTGTACAACAGTTCATAGTGACCATGGTATGGCTTTTAAGCTCCAAAAGGGACCAAAAAACACCTTAAAAACATGATAAAAGTAGTCCATATGACAGAATTACATTTTTGGGGGGAAATGTCCATTTAATAATTATGCAGTATGAAAGCTAATTAGGTAATTACTATCTCACTAAAATTCATAGTTGGCTCTCACATACATTTGTGACACAGATGAGAGAAATGAGGAATGTGGAAACTACGATGAAGAGTGTGAAGAGCTCTCGATGTTTGTGCAGGAACTTGAATTCATCTATGAGTCCCGTGATCACAGATTCCATTCCACCCATCTGAAAAACAGTGTTTAATTAAAGTTACATCACTAGGATTTTCCATGTGATGAAAAAGGGACTCAAATATGTGTTAGATATTGGTAACAAGAATCTAAAGTAACAGAGAATTCAGATTCAATATAAGGCAGAGAGCTTAAATTATCCTGTAATTCTTGTACCCACTGTCAATATTTCAGGAACATCTTGATATTACTGTTAGTGGTGGTGGCATAGTGGCTAAAGCACAGGGCTGTTAATCAGAAGGTCGCAGGTTCGAATCCCACAGCCACCACCATTGTGCCCTTGAGCAAGGCACTTAACTCCAGGTTGTTCCAGGGGGATTGTCCCTGTAATAAGTACACTGTAAGTCGCTTTGGATAAAAGCCTCTGCCAAATGCATAAATGTAAATGTACTGTTGAAAATGTAGGGGCATCCATTGTAATAATTAACAACCAACTAATCAATTGTTTTGACATTCAGAAGGAATGGAGATATACTTTTGAGAATCATCTGCATAGCTATGAAATTGTATCACATGCTTCATGTATACATCACCTAAATGTTACACATAAAATGAAAAGATCATGGGTCCTAAGACAGAACCTTGTGGGGCACCACAAGAAATGGCGATTTTTATAAACCAGTGGTTCTTAATTCCAGTCTTGGGGGGCCCAGTACTGCACATTTGTGATATCTCCCTTATTAACACCTATGTTAGCTTTTTAGTAGAGGCTCCATAATCAAAACTTGGTGTGTTAATTAATGGAGAAATAAAAAATGTCCAGTATTGTGGGTCTCCACAACTAAAATTAGGAACCTCTGATTAAACCATTACACAACTGCTGCTGAATGAAATTACCAGATGTTAAGTCTTTGAATAGGTATACTTGATCAAATATATTGAAGGCTTTATTGCTATAGCAAGAACAAAGCAAAAGCATTATGTTTATCACAAGACAGTCATCTAATAATTTATAACCAATGTCATTTCTGTATCATTGTTAAAAAAAAGAAAACATGAATAAGATTAATAATTATAAAATCTACTCTAATGTACCTCTAAATTATATTGTGATATGTACAAGCATTTTTTTTAATCATACACTGAGTATTTTAGCTCTTTGCTTAGTTTTTATAGGTGCTTCGTTTCTAAGATTCAGAAAACAGGTGTGATATTTTACATTTTAGATTAAGGTAGTCACATGGACTCACAGCACTGTCGATTCCTAATGTGAGCAGCATGATGAAAAATATAACAGCCCACACTGAAGAGCCTGGTAGTGTAGCAATGGCTTCTGGGTAAATAATGAACACCAGACCAGGACCTAGAGAGAAGCAAAGATCACAGATATAATGCCAGTATATACATTGCTTTCAATACATCTGACAGCACTACATCAATTGAACATATTACAGAATTGTGCATGTAGTTTACCTAAATTAACTGAATTAACCCTTAAATGCATACCTTGAGGTACCAGGGGTGGAATGAGTTTCCGAGTCTCTTAAGACCGGAACCTAATTCCACCCCTGGTACCTCATCCTTTTTGTGGAGTTGTGATCAAATCTCTGTAGCATTACTCAATCTATCTCTTACAAATAGTGTAAAAAAAAAAAATGCAAAAGAACAGAAAGAAAAAAACACATTGCAAAAAAAAAAAATATTGATATATTTTCTTTAAGTACCTATGTAAGAGTGTCATGTTTTTTATTTTTATTTTGCACTTCTAAAATTTATATTTTATTCTATTAAAGTTTACTATCAAAAGATATATATTTCTTTGTGGATAATAAGAGTACTATATTCATACAAATGAATACTATATTATGTTGACTTTCTGTGCAACAATGAACTATCAACAATGGCAAAATATAAGTATTTTATATGTGTATATACATACATAATATACATGTTATTTCTTATTCAAGGTGGCACTTATGTATCAGTGATTGACTTGATTTGCATTTGACATTGCTATTTGACGATTTGAGTACAGCACATCAATAGAATGATATGACTATTGCCATTTGGGTGTACTAATGAAATAATGTGTAATTTGTTCATCTATTTATTCTCAAGAAGTGCCTGAGAAAATACACATAAGGTACACATAAATTACACATACATTACAAATGTGTAGATTATGTGTCATGTGTAGGTCAATATGTATTTGTCAGCTCATTCAATTTCAGTGTGTTCTTGATTTGTGCTGATTTGTTGCATTATCTCTTTAACTGATGAAAAATAATACAAAAAATAAAATGTATTTAATTGTTTTCTAATTGTCTTTAAAAAATATTGACACTATCTGGGCATTTTGTACATCCATTATTGATAGATATAAGTGCCGGGTCTCTAAAGGCCCACATTTTTAAGAGTGTTTAGGAAAATTACCATGCATTTAAGGGATAATTTAATAGTCTTAAATTGATTGTCAGTTCTGCACAACTAGTGTCATCAAATGGAATTGCAAAACTATTGACTAATAGTTTTCATACAGGTTTCCCAAACACTCCCCCCTGTATTCCATTGATCAGGCAAACAAATAGCCACACCCCAAACCCACACCACTGGTCGAACCAATGTTGCTGTGTCAGGCTCGTCAAGATTATCAAACCAACAGAGCATGTTTTTAATGTACAAGGGCCACAGTGTTTACAGTTTTCAGGGAAATCAACATAAGAATGGCTTATTTAAAATGCAGTCTCACACACGTTTGCACAGCGAAATTCCACGTTCAAAGATGCATTGGCAGATGTTGAGTGCGTGTAAAACCAGCAAAAACATAATTGATAAGCAGCATATTATTAATGCTGCACTTTGTTGGGGCTTTGTTCAGGAGCAGGTTTGGGTATTAGTGATAATTATTAATTATTAAAATAAATAGAACATTGATTAGAATCAACATTAGCTTATTAATCCTTCAAATTAACAATCATCAAAGATAACTATCAATTATCAAAATCAATAGACTATTTATGAGAATTAATGTTGCCGGGGCACCACCCTGGAATCAGGGACTAATAACCAGACAGTATAGCAGTCTCAATATAGGAATGCTCTCTTAGGAAAGTCGATGTCTGGAGAACATCGACATTCAAAAGTAAAACAATGAAGACTTGAATCTGAGCACCTACATCCCCTGCCAGCCCTTAGCACAGGTGCATGCAGAACAATACCAAAACACTTCTGTTTAAAGAATAACACACATAAAAGTGTGTGTGTGTGTGTGTGTGTGTGAGGAGAGAAGGAGTGCACAAAATGCCAGGCAAGGCTCTCGTGGAGAGTACGTTACGTGGGGTTTCTGGCCATAGAATGTGGCCGCGAATATGGGTGGAGAGACTGGTGGGGGGGGTTTGGGGCGTGGGCGTGGGTTGTGACTCTAACACCTGTCTCTAATTATAGTGATGGTGAAGGGAGACCTGAAAAGGCACGCCAGAGCATCAGTGTGGTGACAGAGTGACCGAAAGCCAGACAGCAACGATCTGAGAGAGTGTTCATTATTTGGGAGTGCTTTCATTTCATTTTCATTTCAACTGAGTTTTATATTTATGTTACAGTCAGTTACTGTCGATTGACTGTCTGCAAGAGAAGTATTGAATTAAAGACACTGACCTTGAAACTGTTTCGTTGTCTCCTGACTCCTCCATTGCCCACAAACTCAGTCATATCACAACTGGTTAATGGTGACTGCCCTTTTAATGCGTACCTCTGCTGGTACGATAACTTAGGGACAAAGCTGGGCTCTGTGGCCAAGTTATCTGTTCACCATATCTGTGTGCGGGTATGTTTGTGAGGGGTCACATGTGTTTGTGATTAGTACCAGAGAGAGAGAACAGGGTGATGGCACCAAAGCCGGTTTAGCGTTCGTGGGAGAGACGGCAACCATTACCGTTAATCACTCAGAGACGCAGTGAAGGGTTCGTAATCTGTCCGCTGCGATCATTGGTTCTGTAATGAAGAAACTCAGTGTGCCTGTCTCACCCGCGATGGTGGAAATGCACAAACAGCCCGGCGTGGTTGGACGACAACAGATATGCTGATATCTCATTCGTGGTAACAGTAAGTTACAGAAATTCCTTGAGTATTATTAGCAGTAATAAACGAAATTCATTCCGTAAACTGTACAAGCAATAACCTTGACACACAAGAAAAACACACTATAATAATCTATCTCTGCCCAGACTTGCTTGTGTCTTGTGAAGACACGGATAGAATTTGTGTTCATCCGTCGTTTGACTCTGACTTGGTTCCTCGAAGCTCAGGTGATGACGGGAGGCCGTTTTATCACTCTGTTGGCGTGCAGTGAGGCGGCTGATTCTCAGAGGATTGGGGGAGAATCAGTGAAGTCGGCTCGGTTGAAAAAGGAAGATAAATCTTCTTTCTTCACTTCTGCAGGCAAAAGGGTGAGGTGCAGATTGCTCAGCAGTCTCCTTCGGATCTGTTAGCATACTCGGTGGAACACAGAGCATCTCAGCTCATCCAGCGAGATTGTATGGCCAGTTCATGGTACGTACAATATTTCCTTGGGCAGCTAGGCTATACCTGGGAGCAGCAGGACTACAACTAGACACAACGAATACTGTCGCTGGAAGCAAAGCTTAGGAGGAATCTCCGGGGTTTTATACTCTGTCGTACATTTCATCCAATAGGAGTTGAGAGTTCGATCTTTCAGAATTTGTGTAAATTGTGCAAGGCTAGATGGGATCTGTAGTCCTTTTGGACTACATTTGTTTGTTTTTTGGCGCCGTTTTCACCTCAGTCAGGCTTTATGACTGTGTAGGCCTGCCTTTGTCTTCTATCTGAGCACATGATGCACAACAACTTTATACACTGTGAGAGTGATGTTAAAAAGAAACTTGCCGCTAATATGATATCCTTGTCCGTTGTGAATATTCAGTGTAGCTGTGTATGAAACACCGCCACACAGAGGTCACTGCCAATGTGTCGGATTTGCATGTAAATGTTCACCAAACTTGAACTCTATGTGAAATCCTGGAAAGTCCAGGAATTTTGCCGTGAAGAAGTATGTGTGACCGTGTCTTAAAAGTTGCATTGTACTGTATTTCCTATATCATAAACATACACAAAGATACTGTTTTATATTGATGTTGTTTCAAAGGCTATATATGTCATGGTCCTGTCACTCTGTGTTTTTGTCTGACAGGAACATGGCATCATAGTCTTGTGTTTTGTTGTCTGTCTTTGTCTTTGAGCGCACGGCTTCGGTTGTTTTCCTTGCAGTGCGCTCTTCGGTCTGGAGTATGGTGTCTGGGTTTTGACTTCCTGTCTTGTTCGGTTTCGGTCTGTCAAGACACGTGCTCCATGTCTGTCTTTTATTGACGTGGATGCATCGCGCTTATGTCAGCTTGGCAGCATGCACTCATGCGTCAACTGTACTGTATGTCTGTCTCTAAATAACACAAGTGCTCCCCGTGTCGTGTTCAGTCCTGTTTGGTCCGGATTCCCCGTCACCCTCTACCCCAGCCCAGGATTATATTTACTTTACGTTTTCTCCTACGGGGTAGTTTGTGTTTGTTTTTTCCCTCTTATGGGAGATGTATGTTGGATTTTTGTGTTTTATTTTTGTATTAAATAAACTTTTATTTTTCACTCTACGTTTGGGTCCTGAGCCTATCTATTTCTGACATATATATATATATATATATATATATATATATATATATATATATATATATATATATATATATATTATTTTTACTAAATGCACTATATGTATATATGTATGATTTTATTTTCATTTAGCTTTTTATGAAATAAAAAAATAATATAATATGTGTCTATTGTGGCAGTGAATAAGAAGATCAATTCAGAAAAGCAGAAAAGAAATATTGCATGAACGTTGCTGACAATCTGACATATCGACATGTTCCAATTCCATTGACATTCTGCAACTCACATATATTGATTTTGCGCTCAGAATTAAAAGAAAGAATTATCTGTCTCGAGACAGTGGTTTATGAAGTGTATACCAGCTCCAATAACAGGCTTTGAATGAGATCAGTCTGAAATTACTGTGCCACAATAGTTTACAGTGTTTGTTTTTTCACAGAGGACAAGAAGAAAGACCATGAAGCTTCAAGAACATATTCAATGTCACAAGTGTACGGTTCTACGGTTTTGGAGCACTTGTAAGTAATAACTAAGTGTTTTTTGTAGGGTTTTTTAGGTAACCATGAGCTTATGTTGTTCTCTTTAAGCCAATTTATATATATATAATTATATAATTAATTAATCCTACAAATAATTGTATTATTAAATATTATAATTTAGCCCATCAACACAAGTTTTAACAATGTTTGTTTATTTATTTTACATTATTTTCATGAAAATGAAGCATATTGTCTCCCTAATCCTCATTACTGGAATAAAAAAAATTGCATTCTTGTTAATGCAATGCAAATAATATTGATATATCATTTAAATAGTAATTTATTTATGCATCATGGTAGTATTCAATGTACTGAACTTGGGTTATGATTATAAAAAGAAAAAAAGATAAGAAAAGAAAAAAATAATTGTCAGCAGACAGTTCACTGGTTAATCACTGGTACAGATTCAAAATACAAACACACTCACTCACCATCAGTGGCTACTTTATCAAGGGCAACATTGTGCTTCTGTGACATATATCCCAAGAAGGAGAATATGACAAATCCAGAAAAGAAGCTGGTCAGAGAGTTTATGGAGCTGGTTATGATCGCATCTCTATAAGAGAGAGAACACAAGTTTTAACAAACACTTTTAATGAACTGCTTTATTCTGCTTGATGTATTTCTGATGTTAACAACACTATCTCTGGACTTTATTCATTCTTAAAGAATTCCCCCTCTATGTTTACTGCAGTCTCATCTGCTCAAAGACATAGCAAGAGCATCAAAGGGATTTTAATTCAGCAATACAAATTCTGACAAAATATGTGTGTTTATGTGTGCTGCCCCATGAATCCTGCTGTGTACGTTTGCGTTATTACTCCTGTTAAACTTTATCCCCAAGGTTTGATTCGCTCACCTGTAACAGTTGTTACTGAATTTGTTGTAGCTGGAGAAGGCGATTAGCACACCAAACCCCACTCCCAGAGAAAAACAGATCTGTGTGGCAGCCTCGATCCAGACCTGCGACACAAACGGCCCCGGCCGGCCACACAAAAGAGGCCGCACAACAGCTATCATTAGAGATAATTGCAGGAAACTCATTCAACAGAAAGATGAAAGACACTTGTGAATACAGGGTAATTTTGCAAATTGCTGCTGCACACATGTGTCTAATCTAATTCTGAAATTGCCGCTTTGAGGTCGTCTCTTTGCTAAGTGTTCCTCCAGAAAAGAATAGCAGATCCTGGAAAAACTTAAGGCTAATCGTAACTTCACCTGGCATTCTGTGATGATGACATGAGCGATTCGTTTTAGCTGTGAGAGGTTGATCCATAAACACACACACACACACACACACACATACAAACAAAAGGTATCTTTCTCTGTCATTTACTTTTTGTCATTTGTCAAAACTATTTTGCATAAATGCTTTTGGTTTTAAAGAGCAGATTAGTCCCAGATTGGTTTTTTTCAGCACAAAACAAGATGAACAAACACAGACTTCTGTTTGCACTAGTTATGGAATTATATTCCATTAATGCTTAACTGAGGCAGATATGGCTGTCAGCATATATATGTGTGCGTGTGTGTGTTTATAGATGTAAGCAGGTGCGTGTGTGTGTGGGTGTTTAGAAAATGAGAAGGTTTGGTTTGGAATGGCTATGTGTATGTGTGTGTACCTGAGCATCATACAAACGGAGGAAGTCCACACTCAGGTAAGCTTTAATGCCATCGATGGCTCCAGGCAGAGTGACACCACGCAGCAGCAGAACAGTCAGTACAACATAGGGCATGGTGGCTGTGATCCACACCACCTGCGAGCGCACACACACACACAGATTTTGTGTAACATACTCACACAACTCTGACATTTGCACATTTTCAACTACTAAACTACATTTTCTAAGAATTAAAAATTGCAAACCAAAACACCTTCTGAAGAAAATGTGAGTAGTGCCATGCAAGACTCGCTGCCAAAATATTAGGTGTTGCTACCTGTTTGTGGTTGCTATGGTAATCTGAGTCCTAGTACGTAGCTATGGGGTTGCTAGGATTTTCTGGGTGGTTACTGGGTAGTTGCTTACTGGCCTAAGTCATATGATCCGAGCCTTTAGTCTTTCTGATATTCTGGTCTCTAGTTGTGGCTTGCTGTAGGTGCCTTCTTTTATGCATTTTTTTAACCAGATTTTTTTGTTTGCCAGTTTACATTAGACTAAAACCTTAGAACAGTAAAAGATCACCTCTCCTTACCTTACACACAACTACAATCATTTATTCTAATCTGGTTTTATTTGTTTATTCATTTAAAGAGACTTCTGAGGATCAATATGATCAAGATCTGAATGATCAGGCTGATATGTTCTATAAGTGTAGAGTAATATGTATAGTGCAACTATCAGAACAATTTCATGTATTGGTTTAGCCCAGGTAGGGAACTGATGAGCCATTTTGGCACCACCCACTAACGCTGGTTCAAGCGTAATATGGCAGGTCACTAGAGTGAAGAATAAAGAAGTGTTTTTGTTATGACAACCCGGTGTGTTTATTATCCACACATCTTACAGAAAGCATGACATGGTGTAAGAGTATGTCTTACAGAAGTTTGCGGAAGAAGTTTTGCAGTGTTAGGTGAAGTTGTATTAGTTTGCGAGTGATGGATTAAGCAGGGAGAGGATAGTGTGCTCCAGGTGATGCAGCTGCCGGGGGAAGAGAGCCGCATACAGCCACCACAATCATTTGACTTCACCTTCATAAATGGGAACGATGGATTCAAATGTTTTGGTCAGGCCAGTAATCTCCATACTTCTTCACAAGACAACCAGGTAAAAACTCTAATGTACTGCATAGGCGAAGAAGCGGACATCATTATGAAGGGATTGATTTGATTGGTTGAAGGAATTAATTGACTCAGCACTGCTGGGTAAACTGGCCATCACCAAACTAAGCCTGGTCACCCGTGTTGATAGCATAAACATTAAGACAAAAAAAGAACACTATCCAAAGCTGTGCAGTGGGCTAGGATTGGTTCAGCGATCTTATACTGTTAAGCTGAGCCCAAGAGCAATTCTATTCTCGTAAAAAAATTCACAATGTATCCCTCTCCCACTCTTGCCTAAAGTCAAGAATGAACTTCAATGCATGGAGTGAACTGGGGTTATAAGTAGGGTCCAAGAACCCAGTGAATGGTGCACAGGCATTGTGGTGGTGCCTAAAAAGACTGGTGACCCACATATATGTGTTGACCTCACAAAGCTTAATGGGTCTGTGTGCAGGGAAAAATTCATACTTCCCTCTGTCAAGCAGACCTTTGGCTTGTTAGCGGGTGCCAGTGCGTATAGCAAATTGGTTGCTACATGGACTTTTGGCAAATCCCTTTAGCTGAAAAGTCTGTCAAGCTCACAAACTTCATCACACCGTTTGGGTGCTTTTACTTCTGTCGCTTAATCTTTGGAATAGTTCAGCTCCCAAACACTTCCACAAACACATGGTCAGTGAGTGTCTGGATGGTGTGGCTGGTGGTTTTAACATTGGACAGTGTGCCTTGTCAAAGCATGTAGTGAAGTTCCTAGGGCACATTATCTCAGACGCAGGGGTAGAACCAGACCCAGCCAAGACAGAAGCGGACAAAACATGCATGATCAAAAAAATGTCACAGAGCTCAGAAGCATTCTGTAAATGGTCAACCAGCTTGGCAAATTTATTGCGCAGCTGGCAGAGAAAGACAAACTCCTCAGAGACCTCTAGTTGAAGAAGAATGGTTGAGTTTGTGGGGATGCACAATTCAAAGCCTTTAATGATCTGAAAGAGGACCTGTCATCTGCACTAGTGTTGGCTTTATACTACCCAAACAAGGCAACCATTGTCTGCAGATGTGTCATCATTTGGGCTGGGGGCAGTTCTGCTGGAAAAAAAGAGCCCCCTAGGCTTACCTGGGTATGCAAGAGATTTTGTGACTTTTTTAAATATGGGCTGATCACAAACTGCTTTTAAATCTTCTGGGGGTCCAAGATTTGGATGCCTTATCTCCTCGCTTCCAACGTTTTAGGATGAGACTCATGCGTTATTCTTATCAGATTTTTTATGTTCCAGGAAAGAGCTTATGGACACTCTGTCACACGTGCCACTGCCGGCAGACATAGAAAGCCCAAACGATGAACATTTGAACATTTATGTGAACAGTATCATGGAACATCTCCCAGCAAGTGGATCTTACTTGGACAGCCTGAGAGAACCTCTAAAAGCAGACAGTGTGTGCTCCATCATCATTAAAATATGTCAGGAAGGATGGCCTGAATCCAGCCACTGTTCAGGACCAGAAAAGCTCTACTGGGCAAAGAGAGCGTTCCCCAAGGTCCAGAACAGCCTTCTTCTGAAAGGTACAAGACTCGTTATTCCCTCGGCTTTAAGAAAATATGTATTGGCCAAGCTGCACCAGGTCCATCAAGGTGTAGTTAAAAGCAGAGAATGTTCACAGCAAATCGTGTGGTGGCCATGAATAAGCCATCAGTTGAATGAGCTAGTATTGAATGCAGAACATGCATCAAAGAGCAAACCAATCCCACAAAATAGTTAATCCTAACAGATGTTCCAGAAAGGCCCTGGCATAGGCTAGGGATAGATCTGTTCATCCTGAAGGGAAAAACATACCTCTTAGTAATGGATTACTATTCACGGTATGCTGAAGTGGAAAGAATTTCACTCTCATGCTCCACAGACATCACAGCTCCTCACACCATCTCAAATCCATCTTTGCACATCATGGAATTCCTTTGTAGAGCAATAATGGACCTCGGATCTCATCTAGTACTTTCTCTGACTTTGCAGCTGCTTACGGATTCAAACATATCACTAGTAGCCCAAAGTACCCACGCAGCAATGGAGAGGCAGAACATGCCGTGCAGACAGTAAAGAACCTTCTCAAAAAAGCATTAGATCCTTATCTTGCATTACTGTGTTATTCATAATGGATACAGTCCAGCCCAATTACTGATGGGGCATCGACTTTGCACCACTGTGCCTATTCTCCTAACATTGTTGGCCCCCTTGCCCCTTGAAGGTGCCACTGTCTGTTTACATGAGAGAGAGGAAAGAGGTGCAGATCAGACATATTTCAATAAGCACTATCGAGTGTATGACTTGGGAAAGCTCTCACATGTAAAACAGGTGTGGGTTATGTATCAAATGATACGGTGGTGGAGGAGCACTCAACACCATGCTTTTACATCACAGATGTACCTCATAGAACTGTTTGTAGGAATTGACAACATCTTATTCATATGGATGGCGCAGAGAGCAGTGGTGACACCCTGGGTTGTTCCCAGCTGACAGTGAACTCTGAAAACACACACAATCTACCGACACCTCAAACACCATGTGTCGGTTCACAAAAAATGTTACCCAGAACCAGATCCCCAAAGACTGGACTCTCAAGTCATGCAGAATAATTCACCTCTGGAGGTTCAGGCAGTCTACCCTGGCCTCCAGGTTTATGGTAAATGACCTAAGAAATAATGTGGAATATTTTTCTACCATGTAATATAAAAATAAATGCAGTGCAGGGTTAATAAGCCACACAATTTGAGGTATCATTTTATGTCTGTAGCATAAACTGTGCAGGACAAGTTACATGGCTGATACTTCTGTTATACTTTTGTTTAAATCCCTAAGAGTAAGAGGAACCGTAATAGCAATGATTTCTTTAGCAAACACCACTAATAATCCATCAGTAATAACTGATTGTTGTCATACAATTAGCGAAGAAAGTTAATTTAATTGAGAGGTCGAACCTTCCCTGATGTCTTGACTCCCTTCCACAGACTGAAGTAGAGGACCACAATGACCACGGCAAGGCAGGCGGTGAGCTGCCAGCGGGGCAGACCCAGATCATCTATTCCAGTACTGTCCTGAAGGTGGAGGACTCCTCGCCTGAGAGTGAAAAACTGTGTCTAAATTCGCACAGATGAAAATATGCAACAATAGCTCCCTTCACAAAAATAAACCCCTGAAGATAAAAATATAAATTCAAATAAAAATCTAAATTAACAAAACGTATACATGCTTTTTTTTAGAATTATATGTGTGTGTGTGTGTGTGTGTGTGAGATATAAAAAAAACTACCTATTAAGATAAAAATAGAAATTAAATTAATTAAATCTAAACAACAACAACAAAAAATCTAATAAAAGAATAAATAAAATAAAAATATAAAACCTAAAAATATCTGTCATTTGGACGTACTCAAAGTACTCTAGGGCAGGCGTAGACTTGTGCGTATCATTCAACAGGGTGGCACTGAGGTCTGAGCAATTTGGACTGTTCCAGGTGTTGTTGCAGTTGATCCAGGGCAGTTCACCGGAGAAAGAGGAGAACAGGTAAAACAGAGCCCAGGCAATGATGACGTTATAGTAGAATCCCACATACAATGATATCAGAATCACCGTAAAGCCCACACCTGAGAAAAGAGTTTGAAAAAAGCAATAAATAAACCACATACTCTATAAGGACATGATAATAAAACCTGATAGCTGGCCACCATAATAGGTTTTTTTTTAGTTCCTGGTTCATAGCATGGGATGCTGGTATGTTGGTGTCCCAACCAGGCTTGTTAACAACTATTTTAACCAGCAAGTAACATAAAAAGTGATTATAATCTTTATTAATCCAAAATAGGCTAAAATGAATCTGCATTGATCCCTCTGTGCAATATGTCCATGCATACACATTTGACACTAGAATCTGCAAGCTATTTTCTTAAAACGTTTCTTATTTATAATTGATTGAAATTTCAACTATTATTAGATTAAGTTTAATTAAAGTCAAATTAAGTCCTGGACCAAATTACACGGTACTGTAAACATTTTCACTTAGGCATTTCAGCAGTTGCCCTAAGCAAAATTGGGACATTAATAAAGCTGTAAACTGTAAAAAACAAAACAAAACAAAATTCAAAAGGGTGTTTCTTAAAATCTAAAAGAGGAAAACTTTTTCTGCAGTACTAGTGTCACCTAAAGTGCAACAGGTCAAGCCCACATTTGAACTGTCTTGGTTCCGGAAGAATTTTTCCCATACATTTCTTACCACGGCAGATGTGAGGAAACACATCCCCATACTCTGTCTTACCACGGCAGATGTGAGGAAAACTCTACGTAGAGTCAACCCACGGAAGGCTGCTGGACCAGACAACACCTTCAACATCTCTCTGAGCAGCGCCGTCATTCCAACGTGCTTCAAGGCCACCACCATCATCCCCATGCCAAAGAAGTCTTCAGTGTCCTGCCTCAACGACTACCGTCCCGTCGCACTTACACCCATCATCATGAAGTGCTTCGAGAGGCTCGTCATGAGGCAGATTAAGACCCAGCTGCCCCCTCACTAGACCCACTGCAGTTTGCGTGATCGTTCAAACCGTTCAACGGACGATGCCATCACCACAACCCTCCATCTGGCCCTCACCCACCTAGACAATAAGGACTCATACGTTCGAATGCTGTTCATAGATTTCAGCTCAGCATTCAACACAATCATTCCCCAGCACCTGATTGGAAAGCTGAACCTGCTGGGCCTGGACACCTCCCTCTGCAACTGGATCCTGGACTTCCTGACTGGGAGACCTCAGTCAGTCCGGATCGGGAACAGCATCTCCACCACCACCACACTGAACACTGGGGCCCCCCAGGGCTGTGTGCTCAGTCCACTGCTGTTCACTCTGCTGACTCACGACTGTGCAGCAATGTACAGCTCGAATCACATCATCAAGTTCGCCGATGACACGACCGTGGTGGGTCTCATCAGCAAGAACAACGAGTCAGCCTACAGAGAGGAGGTGCAGCGGCTGATGAACTGGTGTAGAGCCAACAACCTGTCCCTGAATGTCGACAAAACAAAAGAGATGGTTGTTGACTTTAGGAGAGCACAAGGTGAACACACTCCGCTGAACATCGACGGCTCCTCTGTGGAGATCATCAAAAGCACCAAATTCCTTGGTGTTCACTTGGCGGAGAACCTCACCTGGTCCCTCAACACCAGCTCTATCACCAAGAAAGCCCAGCAGCGTCTCTACTTTCTTCGAAGGCTGAGGAAAGCACATCTCCCAACCCCCATCCTCACTACATTCTATAGAGGGACTATTGAGAGCATCCTGAGCAGCTGCATCACTGCCTGGTTTGGGACTTGCACCGCTTCGGACCGCAAAGCCCTGCAGAGGATAGTGAGGACAGCTGAGAAGATCATTGGGGTCTCTCTTCCCTCCATCAAAGACATTTACAAAAACACTGTATCCACAAAGCAACCAGCATTGTGGATGACCCCACACACCCCTCACACAAACTCTTTACCCTCCTCCCGTCTGGCAAGTGGTACCGAAGCATTCGGGCCCTCACGGCCAGACTGTGTAACAGCTTCTTCCCCCAAGCCATCAGACTCCTCAATACTCAGAGACTGGTTTGACACACACACGTGTCCTGAGTTGCACTTTAATTACTGTCACTTTATAACTGTCTGCTACCTCAATAACTGCTATGTGCATAGAAAAATATCTCATAGTATGTTATGTTTACATTTTTAGAAACTGTCATCTTTTTGCACTACTGAGTACTGGTCGGCGCTGCACTGTGTCTATTGTCCTGTTCATTGTCAGAAATTTGTTGTACTGTCCTGTACTTTTTGCACATGTTTGCACGTGCACTTTATATAGGTATATATAGGTAGTTTATATAGGTATTTTATTTCGTTGTGTTGTCTCATGTGGTCCTATGTTGGTCCTTTGTTGTTTTTATGTAGCACTATGGTCCTGGAGGAATGTTGTCTCGTTTTGCTGTGTACTGTACTAACTGTATATGGTTGAAACGACAATAAAAACCACTTGACACTTGACACATTTTTTCCATAGGGATCTCATAAAATTCTTCATACAAGAGTGTATAATTTCTGTGGCACTAGTGTCACATAAAGCACAACAATGCCATATTCACTTATTCATCAGTCTTGGTTCCGGAAGTATTTTTGGAACAACCTCAGGCACCTTTCTCCCATCTAGTCATTGGCTGAGGTTTGTTTGCTGCAATTCTCTGATTGGTGTATTTTTTCTCATGTAGTTGTTCACCAGCAATTCCACAATTAAACACCATTTTTAAAATAAATATGATGCAGACTGATGGCTTCATCAAGAGTACATACCAACTATTATTACATTGATCTCTGGAATACTCTATTTTTATTGGTTAGTTGGATATTTCTGAGTTACAACTTCATATCTGGGGGATTAATACATATCAGACCGGTCATCCTGGTATTGCAAGTCATTCTCCTATCACTCTGCAGTCTCTACAAGTAAGCTAATATAATAATTTCAACTCATATCAATGTTTCATGCTCATTTATTTATTTATTTATTTATTTGGCAAGCATACCTGTAATAAGCTGGATAATGAGCAGTCAGATGGTAATATTTGCAAAATAAACTGAAAAAGACCTCCAACGCACACCGGAGGTACAAATCAGCTGTACAGCAAATTTCTTTCTTCTCCCACAATAAAATAATTTCAATGCAAATCACTATATTTCATATCCATGTATTTATTTGGTTATTAGCTGTGTAATAAGCACAGTAATGTACAGTCAGTTGGTTATAATCTCTAAATAAACTCTTTCAGGGTGATTCAACGCATCTCTGCTTTGCATAGGTATCCTGATCAACGTGTCAGGGTTTATTTTGCGACAACAACCAGCTTACTGTACATTATCCCTTACTTAACAACCTCTGAGCTCACAGTAGCTCTGTATTTAAATGTTTAGAAGTTATGGTCAATAATTATGGTATTTTTACTTCTGGAACCAAACTGTTGTGCTCTATTGCAAAAATAGAGAAACAGGTTTCCTGAACACTCGCTCTGGCTCCATTGGCCAGGCTAAGTGACATTGATGCAGCATCATGTAAAAGCTACATTTTACTGTTAGCGATACCATTGTAGAAATGCACTTTTAGTAATCAGACACAGAAAAGGTGTCTTATGACAGTGAAGTAGCTGGTCATAACCCATTCCATGTTAAATAAAACAGTTTTTATTGGGCTAATGATATAACTCATGTGAGATCGTTTGATAAAATACTTTTCAAAAGTGCAATTCATTTCTTTAGAAGTAACACTTTTTTAAAGAGGAACAAATTACTGAATGCCAAAGAGAGAGAGGAAGTACATGAACGATTCATAATCACTAAACAAACCAAAAGTCAACAAACGTGCTTCCGGGTCTCTGTGCATTAACTAAAAAAAGATATAGTTTGGTACCTCTCTACCTATTTACACCACTTACCAACAAACCCCTGCAGTTCTGGAGACTGAGTTCTTTGTCTCAAACAAACAAAAGGATTCTCCTATCATATATTAGCAGCACATGTGTGATTCCCAGCCCCTCTCAGAGCATTGATCCCTGAGGAAGCAAACATGTTGATCAGCAGTAATTACTGTAATCTCTCATTGAGTGCCAGGCTTCCAGAGAGCCAAGCTTGTGATTAAAATGTCTGTCTCCTTCTCTCTCCCTCTGCAATATGGTTGACAGCCCGTTGCGGACACGGAAAACAGGCATCTGTACAAAACCATCATCTGTTTTCCTCAGTATAACCCTGAAGAGTGTATTTAGAGTCAGGCTTTAGGCTAAAGTGAGCGGACAGGAATCAGGGAATGATCAGGGCTGGATTGGTAATCTAGCACACCAAGCATTTTCCCGGTGGGCTGACGCACTTTGTGGCCAATCAGGGGTGGACTGGCCATCGGGAGAACCGGGACTAGCTGAAATGAGCCGCCGTGTTATGCAGAACGGGCCACAAAATGGCGCCGTGATATGCCAAAGGGGGCAGCGATATGCTGAAGAGGACAGCGCAAATCAAACAAATGTAAATTCATAATTTAGGTAGATTGACATATTTCTCTTTTCAAACAATATTTAGATGTTAAAACATGTTGTTTGGGATTACAAAATATTGTACTCTATAAAATTCTCTCAGGAAACAAAATATTGATCAATACTTTTTTGTCGCATACATAATCTCCCTAACAATTTACCAATTTGATATCTGGTATAACTTTTAAACAGCAGTTAACACTAAGAGTATTTCTCGAAATGTGATTTTGTGAAGTTGTTACTGGACTAACATCCATGTGGGTCTTGGGACAACATTCCTATCAACCAATCATATTTTAGGGGTCAGATTAGGATTAAGGATAGGTTTAGGGCTGGGCTATCATGCTCTCAGGGTTAGGGTTGGAGAAATCATGGTAGCCCCATATGAAGAAACCACCAACAACAGTCCACGTTTCTGAAAACTCTTCAACAAGGTTCTACAGGAGCTGTGTTGCATTGAGAGTGAAGGTGAGTTTAGTTTGACATCTCCTGCATGCTAGTGTCTGTCCACCATCACGATCTGATACCAGTAAAGTGACACAAAATTTGCGTGCCACAAACATCTGAGGTCTGGCAGGCAAATTTCATACTAAAAGCCAATTTTTCTGTCTTCCATTTGACTGCAGATGATTTCAGGAAGAGATAAACAATACCTGTCTATTTTCTAACTGAGTGTTTGCTCTGATGAGTTCTTTTAGGGGACACAAACACCTTCTGCCTCATAAAAGAACACTCAAAATCCAGAATACACCTTATATAACAAAGAGTAACAAAGCAATACTGTCACCTTAATAAAGACTTAAACATGCTGGATGCATAAAATCATTTGATAAATTAAACGTTTTTGCAAGAGAGATTGTCGTATTACCTTTAAAGATGGGACAGATCTTCCAGACTCCTGCTGCTCCTTCACGGTTATACTGGCCCAATGCTAATTCCATATAGAATAGCGGCATTCCAGCAATCACCATAAAGAAAAGGTATGGAACCAGGAACGCACCTAATAGAACCAAAACCAAAACAGAACCAAATAGATGTTCAAATGTTATAGATATACACCACCAGTCAAAGGTTTGGACACACCTATTCATTCTTTTTTATTATGATTTAGCCACATTGTAGTCATCAAAGCTACTGGTTATGAAGTAACATAAAGGGTAGTATCGGAATTGACCAAAATGATCAGAAATGTTAAATAAATCAAAACTATTTCATATTTTAGCTTTTTCAAAATCACAACTATTTGTCTCAATAAAAGCTTTGCATAACTGTGGGTATTCTTTGAACCAACTTCATGCTTTTTAAACAGAAAGAGTTCCCATGCATGCTGGACACTTTTTATATTCACTATCAATTTCAACTCAGCTATTAAAAAAATATAATATATTTAAAATATATATCATTTTTGTTTTATAAAGAAATTCACATCTAGGCACAGTTTATTATTTGTCTGCAAAACTGATTTCAAGCATTTTATCATAAACCTTTTGATTAAAAACAATGGAAGAAATTCAATATGTCCAAAGATTTAAACAGTAGTGCACATAGTAAAACCATTTTGTGAAGTAATCTAAATGACAATACAAAAATCATGTACTTGTAATCAGATCACATTACATTTTAAAATACTTGTAATCAGATTACAAGTACTTGTGTATGGATTACATGTATGGAAGTGCAGTATATTAATGACAAATGTCTTAAAAACAAACAAAACTCTAAATTGCCCTTGATAAACCCATTGCATTAACACTACATGCATATTTTGGGAATGCAATTTTATATGGTTGTATATTTAAGCTGTAAATGTTTCAATTAAAAACATTTCAAACAAAATGTCATCTTTAAAAATTCAATAATAAATATTCACCTTCCAATGTTCAGTTCCAAAATATACAATTATAATATTATTTCCTCTATAGTTTTCGACTCTTGTACTCTTGTACATCCAGGCAATGCAGGAAAAACAGTTGCTCTTGATCTTCATCACCAATGGATTCAATACTGGTCAAGCGTAGCAGCAGCAAGTGAAGATTGTG
Organism: Xyrauchen texanus; assembly: GCF_025860055.1. Classification (NCBI taxonomy): domain Eukaryota; kingdom Metazoa; phylum Chordata; class Actinopteri; order Cypriniformes; family Catostomidae; genus Xyrauchen; species Xyrauchen texanus. The sequence goes on from NC_068290.1 coordinate 36,045,648, forward strand.
CATTGGCACTCTACTGCTTTTTCTGCAATGCCAGGTTGTTGAAGGCTGAATTTCCTACTGAATTTTAAACCACTGAAATTTTAGAGGCAAATTTGTTAAGCAAAATAGAATGGACCAAATATTACCTGTTGAATAATGAAGATGAAACAGTTTTGTAACTGTACTTTGGAACGTGAAAATATATTATGGAATTGTTATGATGAATTTTTGTGCAAAATGTTTCCTGTTGAAATATTCACAGCTTAAAAGGTGCACTCACTAATTATTTACTAATTTAAAACCTTTAATTCCTAAATACATAAATTGTAATTTTGCAATATATGTAGGAAATCATGATCACTCACATTAAAATGAAGACTCCAGTCATATCAGTAATCTTATAAAAGCTGTTTTATTCTGCATGGAGAGGTTCCACACATGAGTGCTGCCATGTTAGAATCACATGACCAGCCGAATACTACTCCCTTAATCTCAGTAACCGTCCTGTTATTTGACACTTTCACTCATTGATTAAAGTAATCATGGCTGACTGTGAATAATACATTTCTACAATGACATCTGAAACTGAAAACTATTGATTTTAAATGATGCTACATCTAAGTTGCTAGGTGTCAGTGTACGTTCAAGAAGACACAAAGACAAGTTTCTTAGTGCAACTTTTAATATGTACCCTATAAAATTGCATCCCCAAAAATGTAAGCACTGTTAATCCAATGCATTTATTGTTCAATTGGTGCAATTCAGCATGCTTTTTGTTTTTCAAAGACATTTGTAATTAATATACTTCCATATCAGTGATTACTTTTTAAGCTGGCAACAGCAGTAAATTGTTTCTAATTGCTTGATTCCCCAAATAAAAATGTTCTGATATGCATTTGGTAAGTCTTTGAGTGTTTTCAGGAGAGTGGGGAAGGAGATGGGTTTATTATTTGAATTATTACTCTGTGTGTCATGTAACCATGTGTTACCATGTATTTAAAAATGTTTTGTCCATCAAACACATCATTTCGATATTCATGTTCTAACCCACACATAAATGCCGAACCGACTGTGTTAGCACGTTAAAGTTAGTTTCAGTTTCATATATTGATTTTGTATTCAACTTCAAAAATGTATATGAATGTGCTTTTGCGATAACTTTTGAGTTTTTATTTTTACATTGATTCATAATTAATACTGATCTGTTACCTCACACGGATGACATTTTTAATGCTGAAATTGCAGGAATAAGATGACATTTCATAAGCAAGACCCAGATCACCAGGGCTTGAAATGGGGGGATGCGGGGGTACTGATTCTGGGGAGTGCATTTCCAGCAGGGTAATACATGCCGCCAATGGCAATGTGTCTCTATCAGTGCACATTCTCACACACCTCAGACCGAGAAGTTACTTCAATTAAAGCTCAAAGTATACTTCAGTTAGACATGAAAGATAGGCCTCTGCCTACAGGACGTGTGGCGCAAATATCGGCATCAGCAGAGAGCTCAACACTTGGATGTTCTAACCATGCATACTCTGAACATAAGCCTGGAATAATTTGCACTAAAAGATACACAAGGTGACAACACTCACAATTGAGCTCCTTGGTTGAGTTGTTGCTGTTACGAAGAAGTACGAGAAGAAGATTTAATCGCCGCTAAATATCAAGAGACAAATGTAGAAAAAAACACCAGTGGATGTGCATTTCAAGAGCGCATGTGTGAAGAGGTCAGAAACTTGAGTCTGAAGGAATTTAAAGATGTCTTAAAGGGTCTAAACTTCTGGAGAATAGTCGGAACAAACATTCGTCAACCGCATGTGTATGCAGGCACAGTCAAATGAAGTATCCTTTGAAAGGCTAGTGTCCGACTGTGTGCAGACGCTAAGCGTTTGCGTCAAATTCGAAGTATACATTGGGCTTAAGTCCATCCACACTGTAATTTTACACTGTGTCCTAACCAGACACATACACAGGACAATGTTACTTTATGAATCGCTTCCTGATTTTGTCTGTTACCGTCGATAAAGATTATGCAGTGCTCCTGGTGTGTTCGCCGATATCGACTTGACAGGGAAGTGGAGAGAAAGTCAGAGGTGACAGCCTACCTAAGTCAAAACTTTGGAAAAAAAATAATTCTTCATGCCCTGACACACACACACACACACACACACACACACACACACACACACACACACACACGTTTGGTTTCCATGTTTTATGGGGACTTTCCATAGACATAATGGTTTTTATACTGTACAAACTTTATATTCTATCCCCTAAACCTAACCCTACCCCTAAACCTAACCCTCACAGAAAACATTCTGCATTTTTACATTTTCAAAAAACATAATTTAGTATGATTTATAAGCTGTTTTCCTCATGGGGACCAACAAAATGTCCCCACAAGGTCAAAACTTTCGGGTTTTACTATCCTTATGGGGACATTTGGTCCCCACAAAGTGATAAATACACGCTCACACATACACACACACACACACACACACACACACACACACACACACACACACACACATAAACAGGGGTGTGTACCGCTATTACTGTTCAGTTAGTGTCAACTGCATCCTCCCCTTCAACTGGATTCACCTTTGCATGTGTTTAACTACTATAGATATTCAGAGCTCTAAACTGAGAGCTAGCCATCGAAAACATCCTGCAGTTTTCTCTAACTTGAGGACAAATGCATTTAAAAGGTTTAAGTGACCTGCTTAACTCTGAACACCATATGCAAATTCCTACATGTTGGATCTTTAATTTGGAAAGAATTACACATGTACTTCTCTCCAAGCAGAGATTCTGTTGAATGAAAGGTGTTTGTTTTGTGCCGCAAATAATCCATGAATAAGGTCCATTGACCTTTCGTGTGCCCATCTTGACACTCAAGAAAGCACAGAATTTTGATGAAACTTGAAATGTAAACACTTGTAATGTTGTTATAGATTATAGAGGTATTTATATTTTAGCAGAAAAACTAAATCTTCAAATGCCCCCTGACTCAACTAGGGACCAGTTAGGGCTGAACAATTTGGACCAAAAAATTGAAATTTGAACTACTATATGATAAACATTAGGTCCTAAACAGGGTGCCAACATTTGAGTCCTCTTAAAAAAAAAAAAAACAATAATCAATAAATGTACGTATTTACATTGAAACACTGTCTGTGTACCTTTTTTGTCCACTTTGTGAAAGGGTCTAAGGCCACTTTTCTTAATTTTTGGAAACCAGACAACTTGACAATTATATTATTGTAATGTAATACTAAATAACAATAATACAATTGATATTCTTTATATATTTCTGTAATATAATTGTTTTAATTACAATGAATTATTATTATTATTATTATACAATAGCAATGTGTTTTTGTAATAATTTCTTGAATTGTGCGGTCTGGTTAATGAACAGACAAATATTAAAACACAAAAAATCATATCTCATAATACTGATTCATAAACTAATTTTTATTAAATACATTTAAGCAAGATTATGCTCCTCAAATGCATGTGACATTAAATAAACAAAAGTTAGGTCAGAAGTAATCTAAAAGTAATCAAATTATATTACCTACAAATTGTAATCTAAAAGATTACATCTTTATTGCAATTTTAGTCGTGTATCCAATCGGTACCAGATTACAATTCCGAAGTAATCTACATCTAAATTAATTAGTTATATATTTCAAAAATGTTATTTAATCAGACTGAATTTACCTGACCAATTAGGTAGCACAAATTTAGTGAATTTGTAAGGGTTAGATCAAGAAGAAATAGATCATTGAGCTAATAATTGCAGATTACAATAATTTCTGTATTTAGAATTCAAATTATTGGTTTGTCGAGGTTTTACAGACTGTATATCGTAATGCTTTTATATATTTAAAAAAAAAAGTCTGAAAAATAAATAATTAAACTGTAAATTATAGCTTTCACACACACACACACACACACATACACACAAACTTAATTTCTTTAAAGCTAAGTTTAATCAATTTCATCTGTACAAATTCAAGAACTGTAAATATAATCTCTTAAACTTTAGTCCTGTTTTAAAGATACCACATTTGGTCATAATTCTGTGTCTGTAAATGACAATAAATTATTAATTTCATCTATTATTTACAATAGATATTATTTGTATTTTCCACACATATTCTCCCCCTCTCTCTTACCTCCTCCATTTTTGTAACACAGGTAGGGGAACCTCCACACATTGGCTAGATCCACAGCAAAGCCAATCACTGACAGCAGGAAGTCAATCTTTTTGCCCCAGGTCTCTCTCTCCTCTCCTGTGGGGTGGGTCTGACCGGTCGGGCTGACCAGGGTGGATGTGGTGAACTGCACCCCATTCTGCTCCTTCAACAGGATCAGCTCCACCTCCTTGGGGCCAGTGGTGCTGGAGGGTTTAACGGGGGTGATGGCTGAGGACATGTGTGTGACCGGGTGTCTACCTCTTAGCATGGGTCGCCAGGCAAGGCCACAGGAGCGTAGAGGTTGGAGAGATGACCTCCAGACGCAGATACAGTAGCCTCTTTGGATGAGAGCAGAATGATGGAAGGAAAGGAAAGCGAGATGAGGAGAGAGACAGAGGGAGGGGCAAATCAGCCATGTTGATAAAAGATCAACCAAAATTTGGATCAGCTTCAACATGGAACTGACGGAGCTCAATTTTGGTGAACAGCTACTAAAATATCTGAATACTAGAGTTTTCAACCAGTTACTATGAAGGTCCTGGATGGGTCCATGCATATAAAATGATTGATTTCCTCTATTTTTTGATGTGTTATATTAATGAGTTATTAATGAAGGTTATCATAAAGTGCTACCAAGATAATCTAGATTTTTATATTTGGGGGTCACTTGGTTAGTCTTTAATGGTTGAAAACACCTGTGCTAGATAAAAGTAAAGAAGGAAATTGATTCAGTAATGATTTTCCCTTTGATTTCTCATTGAATTCTGAATTTTTCATAAAAAAGCAACAGCACTAAAATATGAATATTTTGTTGAGTATTCTGTTAGAATGAGAAAACAACTATAAAATAAAAAAATATCACTGCCAAAATCCTTTAAGCAAATGTCCCTAAAACATTTTAACAACACTGTTAAAAAAGAGGCAACCTGAATTTTTTACCTTAATGACCTTTTTCTACCTATAACATGTTTGTTTTTTTTGTTTGTTTTTTGGCTGGTAACGTAAACAAATTTGCTTCTTGAGGTAACATATTCTAAAATAACTAGTTTTATTTTAAGTCAAGAATATTATTTAATATGAACTACATTAACTAACAGAGTCTAATTTTTTATTTTGTGGATTAGATCAGGTAGAAATTCACAAATAAAAGTTATTTATTTGATAAATGATTACCAAAATGTGGTTCGATCCATTTAAATAGCAAAAATAAAGTGGGAAATAAATAAACAATAAGTGAATAATTTTGTCCACATGTAAGATGCAAATATTGAAATAAATGATTAAAAAACAACAGTAAATACAACATATAATTTGAAGCAAACATATATGATAAATTCTGCAACTCTCACCATGATTATGCAAAGGGTTATTTTTAGTATTATACTGTGTTGAGTCATAAAGCCAGCACCTGTTGAGTTCCGAAAAATCCAAATACCCTATAAATTCCAATTACACAATATTGTGTCAAACATAAATCATGCAGGGGAAAAAAAAAACTGTTCAAATCTTACCTTTAGGGGGTAAAGTGCTTCTTCGTATAAAAGCTTCTTACTTCATGCATTGATGATCCTCGTCAGTTTGGGAGACAATTTTGGCCATTTCTTTTATCGACGTAACACAAAACTGTAGACTTTGAATGAAGGAAAGTATGGATGAGAGAGATGATTATGATGGTCTTTCTCCCACTAAGGATAGAAGCAGACACAGTTCTACTGACCACAAGAGGGTATGTAGATATCTGAAATATGAAAGACAAGCACCTTCCCACATCCCCCCCACCCCCATCTCTCTCTCTGCACACTCCTTCTGTCTCTCTTCCTTCATGTCTCGCTCTCTCTTTTTGACACATAACCATATATTTGTATTTATATATTGCTATATAGTGAGTGTGACAGGTAGACAGATGGCCTGTCAATTTGTCAATATGTTACCACACATATACTGAGAGAACATTGCACTGAAATTAACAGAAAGTTTTAGGAGTATGAAAATGTAAAATCATGTTATGTCAAAAATAGGAATAAGATTAGGTGACTTTAACTGCTATGCACTAACATTTAAATACATACAATAAAATGTACTTATTGTGCAACTACATATTTTTCAGCAAAATTCTTATAAGATTCACATTTACTGTTACTGCGGTTCAGGCACGGGTAGGTTTAGGGGAAGGGTTAGTTTTGATTAGCGTTAAGGTTAATAGTGTGATTACAGATGCAATTAAAGGCAGGTACTTTAAATCAATGTAACAACTATGTATATGTACACAGTAGTTGAAGACAACTAATATAAAGTGAGTCCGACATATTTAACGTTTGGCTCTAATAGGTCACTAATCATAAACATCCGTGTCACTGACAAGGTCAGATTTGTTTGCGTCCATTGAAGCGCTCATGAGTTTTCACTCAAATTAAACAAAAATGTTTTGATTATTTTTTTTTTATCATAAGGATGCTAAATAAAAGCCTTGCGCACTACCACACATGCAAAAACACGTCACATATTTTCCATTGCTTAATTGTGGGGATTTGATATTTCAGAGCTCCATGGTGAATCTGCGTTAATCTTGGCCTGGGGCTGGAAATTAATCATTTGAAGACGTCTGTTGAAATTAGACAACAGTTTGGCTCAAGCACAGCAAATAACAGATCAAAAGGAGGGTTATCATCTTACCCTTTTCACAGATATGACAAATCCACCACCCATTACGATCACCACTCAAAGCCATGTCGGAATAAAAGGTAACTCTTGATAAGAAAAAGCTGAGATTACTTAAAAGGAATGGTTCACCCAAAAATGACAATTCTCTCATCATTTACTCACCTTCATGCAGTCCCAGATGTGTATGACTTTCTTCAGCAGAACACATATAAAGACATTATCAGCTCTGTAGGTCCTCACAATGCAAGTGAATGGGTACCAAAATTCTGAAGCTCCAAAAATCACACAGGACAGCATAAAAGTAATCCTTAAGACTCCATAGTGGTTTGCATCCATATATTTAGAAGCTATTTGATAGGTGTGGGTGAGAAACATATCGATATTTAAGTCCATTTTTACTATAAATTCTCCTCTCTGCTCATTCAATCTCCAGTTTATATTTTACATTCTTCTTGTGTTTTTGGTGATTCACATTTGTCATGCATACTATTGGGCAAAGAAAATAATTTCTAGCAAAAATGGACTTAAATATTGATCTGTTTCTCCCCACACCTGTCATATCATTTCTGAAGACATGGATTTAACCACTGGCGTTATATGGATTACTTTTATTCTTTATAAGAATCAAATTTTGCACCCATTCACTTGCATTATATGGACCTACAGAGCTGAGATATTCTTCTAAAAATCTTAATTTGTGTTCTGCAGAAGAAAGAAAGTCATACACATCTGGGATGGCATGATGGTGAATACATTATGAGAGAATTTTCATTTTTGGGTGAACTGTCCCTTTAAATCAATCAATAAAGTAAATTTTTTGCCAGAGCAACTACAATGTCCAATTTGGTGGTGAATATAGAAGGCTTGAGCTGATGCTCAGTTCCACCCTTATTCTTTGACAAGGAATATTATCTTATTTAAAATAAAATGTATTTGTGATATGTAAATATTAATAAGTCATATTTTCATCAGGATGTTGGATTGTCTATTTTTATGTATTGACCTGACCAATATTGACCTTAATAGTTGAAAACATGCATTTTTTGCTAAATAACTGTCTCCTATTAAGTTAATGAAATTTACAATCCAACTTAAATTATTAACTGTTTATTTTTACTGTGTACTTTTTTGAAGTATCAACATTCTGTCTGGTGTTTCTCTGAAAATCCCATAGGAGAAATAAAAACAGACGCACAGTGTATTGTTGACATGTAGTAGCAGTCTTTGAATTTGTCCTTGGGAGAATTTGATGTGAAAGGTTTGCATTCAAATTGAAACTCTCATGAGAAACGGAGACATAAATCTCAATTTGCTCTCTTTTTAGTGCAATTGCTGTCAAGGAAAAACATTTGAGATATTTAGTAGCTCTCATTTGTGATTTTTCTTTCATGTGGGCTTTTTTGCTAGATTATGTCAACATATTAGAGATATAATGTTAAAATAAACCATACAGTGTAAAAATTGACCCTTTCCATGGACTGTGATGACACATTTCTGTCTTATTTGGCAGCATAAATGTATATATTTCTTATTGCTTTTATGTTTGGGTTACCAGAGACCATTATTATGTACATGTTATATATCAATGCTATGTATTAACCCTCTTGTGGTGTTCGGGTCATTTTTGACCCATTTTGATTTTGTTTCTTTAATAAAAATGGTATCCTTTATCTGAGGCATACAAGAAATGGTGCCTTTTCCTCCACTGGCTATCTAAACACACACAACAAATCTGGACTTGATTCGATAAGTCTAAGTGGTTGTAAAAAAATAAATAAAAACGTGTCACTTGTGGTGTTCAGGTCAAAATTGACCCGCCATAGGAATGAATGGGAAATACTAAAATACAGAGATTTTTTTTTTCCTCCCCAATATGGAATGCCCATTTCCCAATGCACTCTAAGTCCTCGTGGTGGCGTAGTGACTCGCCTCGATCCGGGTGGCGGAGGAGGAATCTCAGAATCTCCACGAATCGTATCACTTGACTTGTTGAGTGCGTTAATGCGGAGACGTAGCGCGTGTGGAGGCTTCACGCTATTCTCCACGGCATCCACGCACAACTCACCACGCGCCACACCGAGAGCGAGAACCACATTATAGTGACTCTACCCTCCCTAGCAACTGGGCCAATTTGGTTGCTTAGGAGACTTGGCTGGAGTCACTCAGCATGCCCTAGATTTGAACTCGTGACTCCAGGGGTGGTAGTCAGAGTCAATACTCACTGAGCTTTTTTTTTTTTTTATTAATAAATCAGACCACACATAAATGAAGGGCTGAGACTATAAAACATCCACAATGCCGAAAACGCACCCACACAGGTTTGTTTTACTATATTAGTGATCTCTCATTGACTTTCATTGATTTCATATAATTTCCAAACTCTACCCCTTATCCTAAACATCACACACATGTGCACATCACTAGATTTGAAGATCAACATCATCTGACCCATTTAAGAGTTTTTTTTTGTATTGATGAGGACATTTGGCCCTCACAGGTGTAGACAAACATATCTATATATACCAAATATACCACATAGGTCGAAGTCTGAGTCTGACCCCTGTATGGCAAAGTATATGACAGGAAACACAATAATTACTCTGTCTTTTGTAGCACAATCAGATTTGACTGTGGCAGCATGGGCATGTTTGACAGCATATTGGTGCATCACTGCAAAATCTTACACTTCCACATAAGTAGTGTAGAAAAAAATGCTACAATTTGACAAATCATTTAGTTTATAATGTCTTGTGATATTATCTAGAAATTAGGTTTGTTACAACTTTGGCTTATAGAGATCAACCAATGCATAGAGCACTGAAGCCATCTACTGGACATACTAGTTGTAATTGCATGCCATTTTTTCCAGCAGATATCACCAGAGACCCCCAAAGCATGACAAATTGTGATGTTTTGACACTCTTTCAATTTACTGAAATAAAGGTTTTTAAATAAGTGAAGATAACATAAATTGTTTTATATGAAAATAGATGATTTAGACCTAAATAAGGTATAAATACCATAAAATCCCCCCAGAAATGCACAACTTTAGTGTTTTTACTTTAGAAAAATGTGTGTTTATATATCTTCACAAATAATTTTTTTTAAATATAACGCATTTATTTTTGGGTCATTTTTGACCTTCGAACAACATGAGTGTGACTCACAAACGAACACTGCACAAGTGTTAATACAATGTAATTAATGTTGCTTCTATTTAGGGCCAGTTTGAAATAATAATAATAATAATAATAATAACAATAATAATAAAGAGAAAATACAACAAAACAAAATGCTTACAGGGATGCAATGAAGTACACCAATAAGAAAATATTAACATCAAAATATTTTTTTATGGATTGCTTGCATAAGGAATTTAATTATAAATATTTGTAATTTTATTTATTTATTTTTTTCATAGAGGACAACATTAGAAATGTGTTATCAAGTTAAAATGTAGCTTATTTTCAGTATGATTAGGAAAAGTGCAGATGCATCAACCTAAAACATAAATATTTTGGAATGAAAGTATGCTTTTGAGCTATCAAAACACTGTTGGGGTTTCTTAGACCCCTGACAGTGCACAGTTAACCACAACATGCAATGAACATGTAATAGCAAGCTAGTACCTAACAGAAAATATGATGCAAAATGTTTGTAACAACAGTAACATGAAAACATTTTGGTATTACATAAACTACCCGGCATCAGGTAATTCAGATGCCCTTTGCACAAATATTATTATTGTTAATGGCCGACAGAGCTAATGAAATAATTGACACCTTTCGGATATTCATTTTCAGCACATGTCACCTGCTAACATCATAAAGCTTTAATTTTTGACATGGATATGAAACACTTTGCTTATATATATATATATATATATATATATATATATATATATATATATATATATATATATATATAAAATCATATTTAAAGCCAAACTGAACCCAGTTTCTATTTTGCTTGTCAATAAACAATCAAAATTAAATTTAAAAGAAATTAAAAACTGCATAATCGTACACGTTTGTGGCAGAAAGCAATGACCTTAGTTTAAATCCTGACAGATACTCAAAGTAAATTAATTCTAATGTATGAATCTAATGTGAGCATCAGGGGTTCATGGGACAGTTCAGTCATGGCCCACATGCCTTTTCATAGACTTCACACTGTCATAGAGGCACACAATGTGAACATTCCACAGAAATACAGTCATCGCAAGACTCACTGATTTTAAACAATCCTCAATAGAGTTCTTTTTCCGGAGCACACCTAGATGGCGCCAATTAATACAACATTGCATTCATATATACCAGCAAAACACCACACAGACAACTATGAGAACAAGGATGCAGCAAGAAGAAAAAAACTGCATTGTCAATCAGTGTACTTTTTTACTATTCATTGGAGTCACTACTCTTGCACATTTAAGAGATACAGTGTTATAAACACAGCGAGGATCTTATTGGTGTATAATAATCTCCTTTTTGCACAGTTCTTGCAGTGAGCAGTTCCATCAGAGCAAAAGAGCAAAATTACTAAAGGAAAGACCAAAACAAAAGGGAGAAGACAACTTAAAACATTCATACCATACAAAAGCAGATACTGTAAAGTAAGTTACGGTTCACTAACATGATTGGAGAAGCAACACTCCAAAAGAGCTGATATTTTATTCAACAGCAATTTTACAGTTTGTAAGTTGTCATTTTTATTTGTATAGCGCTTTTCATAACACACATCATTTCAAAGCAGCTTTATTGAAAATTACGATTTACCAGGAAAAAGCTGTAATGTAGTAATGTCTTCGAGTCATAATAGTGTGGTTTAATAATAATAATAAAAAGACATGATTGTAAATTGCACCTTAAAATATTTAATAAATAATCATTCGATTTATATTTAGACCCCCAGTGAGCAAGCTGAAGGTGACTGTGGCAAGGAGCACAAAATGGTTAATGGAGAAAAATAACTTTGGAGAAACCAGACTCACTGTGGGGGTCAGTTCCCCTCTGACTAACCAGCAAGAATATAATGCCAATCTAAGTTATTTATGTGTAGTAAATGCCAAGATTTAAAATGAGTAAACTAAGTAAGTGTTAGAGGCCAATGCTTAAACAAAAAGCTTTTGTATTAAGGACTAAAGTCTTAGAATTGACATTCTTAATTAACTGCGGAAGTGCAAACTGTCACCAGTGTGGGGTGACACCGTTTTACCGTTTATCAAGTGTTGAAACTTTGCTTTGTTAAAAACAACCTGGAATCATGAAACCATTTTATTAAATTAAATTTGAGTTTAAAGTCAAAATTATCAAAATAAAGTCTGCATTGTGTGAATAAAGTAGAAATATTAGAGGGAAATAGTCAATATTAGGCTAAACAGACCCTTATTATCACAAAGATAGACCAGACAGCAGCTTCGTTAATGCAAGAGATGGATGTGGAGAATGTAGTTAATTTATTCAGGAGATTTAACCCTATACAGATTAATTGGGTTTTCCTATTTAAACAATACTTAACTGAGGGGAAGTTACCACAATGTCTTGATATGGATTATATATAATATATAATTCACAGCAGTTCCAATAATTTTTCGCTTCACTTGAGTGTGAGCCTATATCTCAATTTAAATTAAAAACTTGTTTGATCCACTGATATACGTATACAGAACGTGATCGCTCATGACGTCATAACAGTGAAGCCACTGTGCTGCCATATTGTATGCCCAAACATCCCGATGTCCCTATTGACTTAATTAAAAATCATCTAATTTCAGCGAGTAATTAGTCATTCGATCACCGATTTTATATCTGAAATCTGCATGTAGCCTATATCCCTACAACGCATGTCATTATTTATTAAAAATCGAGAATTGTTCCTGTTTCTTGAAAGCCCGAGCGAGTTATTTATACAGTAGGCCTATATAAAACAGAATCCACCTCTAACAAACTTCATCAGCAAACCGATCAACTGAATGTTAAGTTCACTGAAACTGAGGTAAATTACAAGCAGACATTATCAGATTATTTCATGTGAATATCAATATGCGTTTATTCACAGTTACTTGTTTTATGTTTTTATTTAAAAGTGCTTTTTTTCTTGCGGTCATTTGAAAAAAAGAGCACGTGTTCTCTTCATCCGTCACACGTGCAGCGCCTGAGGGAGACAAGCAAAGCGAAGTTGGAAAAATTAAACTGATACACTACGCTTAAATGACAAACTAGTATGTAATTTATGATGTATCCATGTCCATATCCATGACTACAGAGAGCAGTTCAAAATGAAAACAAGCAAGTCCCGGGCATTTAAGGCGATTTAGAAATCCCGATCGGAATTTTTTTTAAGTCCCGGAGGGTAAGGACGTATTGTCATCCAAAACAAGCAGATATTACAGCTTTTCCTGCTTGCATTATAACTTGTGGACAGTTTTGCCACTTCCTTTTGTGATCATTGTGCTGCACTGACAGACTGAACACTGAGCCAGGTGAACGCTCTGACATCGTCACTAGAGGGCGAAATTCAACTGCCGTATCTGCAGATCAAAGATGGTGAAACGGGTGTTTTCGCTTATCGGTCATTGACGCTTAATGGCAGTTTGTGCATACCAAATGCCCGCTTGAACACTTCCGGTGGCTTCACCTCCTGCTAGAAGTTTACCGTTGCGTCAGCGATCCAGTTATACACTCACACACAAACACACACACATAGGCTACATACACATACATATATATGTGTGTGTGGTTTGATCTATTCATTGTGTGCCTGACGTTTTCTCAGGCCCTAATTGTTATTTGACAGGTAGGGTGATCATTTTTGGTCAAGTCATGTAAGGAAGAATTCTTCTTATTTTTATATTTTAATATGCCCTGTGGGCTAAGCCCTGGATGTCACTGAAGTCTAGCGACACCCCTGGACACAGATCACCTTAATGGTGACATCACACCAAACAAATGTTTACAACAACACCCAAAAAACTACAAAAGATCTTAAACCTTTATACATTCTTAAAAACAACTATTTAAATGCATCCATAAATTCCCTTTACCATGGAAATGTAATTAAAAAATTCAGGTGCAAGGAATTATTATGGGTATCCACCAGAGCCTCACTTTCGTACTCCATCGTTTCATAGTTTTAATTATAGTTTATATCATATCAATCATAGAGTGTGTTTACATTAACACTAATACATTACTACCTGCCACAAATCAGCTTCTTAAAAAAAAAATTAAAAAAAACAGTACAAGAAAAACACATTTACATGAGATTTGAAATCATCGGGTTATTCTCTGCTTTTACTACAGGCATGTAGTAAAAACATTTTTTAACAGGCTTGCACAATTGTTAACATTGAATAAGATGGTAAGAACGCCTGTAGGGTTTTACAGTACATGCAAAAACAGGGCAATTGACAAAAATCTACCTGTATCAATCAGTCGGTTGTTTGCTTAAAGGGTTTAACCCTTTCTGATAAAGTAATGTTGTGTACATGTCCTTACATGTTGTTGGCTTATTAAATATAATCGGTCTAAGATAGTCCCCTAATATGGATTTACCAAAGGCCCGACTCGCTCTAAAATACTTTTTGAATATTGCTCACATTCATTATCCCAAACCTGGAAACATCGTGCTGACTTATACACATCACATATATAAATCTGATGTTATATGCATGGATTGGCTGTGTGCTCTTGTTTTGATGATGTCACCTGACTATTTTCTTGGAAAGGTAATGTGACTGTAATGCGATCAGGGCTCATGACTAGTGCAAATCACCAGCACATTAATGTGATGATAGATGCTCTTCAAGAAATATCAGCAGGGAACGTTTCGGTTAGTGATTAAATCAGCAGTGCTGCCAGTCTGCCAAACACTGAGGAAAAGATGTTGTGCTCCATAACCATGTAAGAAAATCCCTTGTTCTATTGACACAAAAGAACTTGTGTGGTAGAGAGGTAAGAGCAATGCATTGGAACTGGGGTTTGTGACCCCAAACTTTTCTTTATAGAATCAAAAAGCTTTAAGACACGGATCAGTCATGATTTTATGTATAAAGCATTTTAAACATACTGTTCAAAAGTACCAGTCTTTCCTTTTAGTGTAAAATGTTTTTAATGTGGAAAAAAAGTACTCTATGCAAGTTCACCACTAAAGGATACCATGACTTTTATAGTCTTGCGTATGCTCTATATGGACTCTTTTCCCATTTCTGAGATTGGAACACAGAAGTAAACTGCTAACACACTGCATTAATGTTCCCTTTGTTAAGAGTATAAAATGGGGATATAAAACAATTCTTATTTCATGTAAAAGGCATTATAAATCAGGCACAAAAAGGTTAACTTTCATGCCATACCAGCCAAATAGTCAGAAATTGCCTTTTTAAACTCACGGTTAATTTTAAAATTAATACTTAATAAACCTCCTTAATCATATGTAATTTAATTCACAATTTCATGATTTGTCAAAATGCAGCAAAATAGCTCACAAGTTGGCATGCATTGCATGCAAGTTGCACTGTTTAGACATGTTATGACTGCATATCAGTGGATTTAAATATATTTATAAATGGGTTATTAGCCATGAATAAATCCCTTTATAAACCATGAATCTATAACAGGGTAAAATTATAACACTTAACAATAAAGTTCCATTTATTAACATTCATTAATGTATTAGGCATCATGGAACAACAAAAATATATATATTTTTTTACAGAATTTATTAATCGTTGTTAAATGCTATTTAATACAAATAGTTATTCATTGTTAGTTCATAGTGCTTTAATGTTATATATACACATTTTTATAAAAAAAAAAAAAAAATTGTTCGTATGTTGAAATTAACATTTCAAGTTAATTTAAATTCACTAAGATTAATAAATGCTGTATTATTCATTGTTAGTTCATGTTAACTGTTAACAAATGGAACCTTATTGTAGTGTTACAGTGTTAGATAGGAAACCAACGCAAATACAGTGTCGTGTTATATAGTAGCATTTGTTATATAGAGTTATAAATGTACAAAAAAATAAGAAAATTGTTCTAACTGTTATAAATTAAGGC
The DNA here is from genome assembly GCF_025860055.1 of Xyrauchen texanus. Taxonomy (NCBI): domain Eukaryota; kingdom Metazoa; phylum Chordata; class Actinopteri; order Cypriniformes; family Catostomidae; genus Xyrauchen; species Xyrauchen texanus. Next base: position 36,061,564 of record NC_068290.1, read on the forward strand.
ATACATGTAGCATAAATCTATAAAAGGGTCCAGTTATCTACTAAAGATGACAACAGATATATGATCAAATGCTTCTAAATAAACTTTGTTTGATTACATAAAGGATCTAAAATCTTAGATTGCAGAATCTCATTTTATAGATGAAAATACCATGTTTAAACTTCTAGGGGGAGACAAAGAGTTGAAAACACAACCAGATCCAAAAGAGTGTTGTCAAGTGTCCCTTTTTTATTAAAGAGTCAGAATGACAAGTCATTTCTTAGCATTCAAAACAGACAAGCCCAGGTATCTTGTAAAAATGACTCTTTTGATACATTACAAAATAAAATTTAGGGCAAAAAATAGAAAACAAACCTAAACACCTAGAAAAGCCAAACGGGTGACAAAAGAGCCATCAGAAAGACGCATTACTTGAAAAAGACAAATTTAGTCTCTCTTCTTTAGCTCTGTGTAGAACACACCGTCAGAGGCAGAAGGAAGAGAAATAAATATGATTTTACAGTTTAGAAACCCTTTGAAAACATGGAGTAAAACAAGTTTTCCTGTGAGGTATTTTAAATAAACTAAGTTGAAATAAAAAAAGGGTAACACGCCCGAGCGACAGCTGGGTCCTTGTTTGATTTGTAAGAGTCACATTTTTTTCCCAAACTGCAAATAGGCTGACTAGGGTTTGCTCAGGTCTCCATTTATCAAACATTTGTGCTCGTTTCATTTATAATTTTAAAATAAATGTTACAAAAATGTAAAAGTTTACGCCAATGTGTAAATATCACAAACATGTGCAGGTCACATTTCCCCTTAAAATCATGAGCGAGAGAGAGACACAACAACACACACACGCACGCACACACACACACGCACACACACACGCAGATCAGCCAACAATTAAATCTACCTGCCTGATATTGTGTAGGTCCCCATCGTGCCAAAGATAAGCAGTTACAGAAATACTCAAACCAGCACACATTACATGAAGCCTATTTTTTTGAATAGTTACATTATTTTAAAACAAATAAACACATTTTCAACACAAAATTACATTACTGTAATGTGTCTAAATTTACTTTTTTTGTTTGTTACCACTATCAATGTTTGCAATGGGTTGCTTGCATTCTGACTAGAATCTCATTAATTCATAAGAAATTAAATAAATGTATGCAATATAAATGAAAAGCAATACAACTAATTATATGTATAATTACTTTACATATTTAAAAAGTATTTCTTTAATGTCCTCATAGTACAATGTGTTTTTTCACATAACAGTAATGAGAATCCTATATTGTCTAATTACGGTAACAAGAATTTGCTGTGTAATTCTCAAGAAAATAATAATAATAAAAAAATAAAAAATAAACACCAAACAAAAAACAACAACAACTTGGTCTTAATTTTCTCTCTTTTAAGTGAAATGTGACCATTCAGCTGAAATATAACATGATCTTGTCAGGTTATGTGATATTTATCCGTATACTACTAGCACTTGCTCAGTAAAGAATCTGAGCAGAAGCAAAGTCAAATCAATCAATCTTGCATCAAATTAAATAACAATAAAAAGATTGTTTTTCTCCACTGCACTGAGCTTATCCTCTGCAAAAAGATGTAGTTCAAAGGGATAGTTAACTAATATATACACATGTGTATGACTCTTTGCCATACCATGAAAGTGGATATAATGTATAAATAACTCCTTTTATGTTCCAATAAAAAAAGTTATGTTTGTAACATGTGAGCCCATGTCAACAGAATTAAAAATTTTTGGTGTCCATTAAATGTGTAAGAACCACAATTCCTACTGGTCCCAAGAAAAATAGAGCCCTGAACAAACCCGCAATTCCCTTCTGCTCAATCAGATAAAGTCTCCCTGTGGTCTGTAAGGGTACGTATAGATACAAAGCCATAATGATGGCATTACAAACCACTTAACATCTTAGCCGATCACATGCACACCAGCATACGGCATCACATTTTTCCAAGTAGTAACAAAAAGAAAGTTTAAAAATCTAAAGTGCCAGCACAAGTAAATATACATTAAACTTTGAAAACAGGTGGGGTAGTGTGAACCAAGACACTGTGGCGAGCTGATGACTCGAACCGTCATGTGTACAGAGACTGTACTGTACGTCAGGTTCAAAGCGTCTTTGCTCCCAACTTCCTGTTTGAGCGGTGTGATACAGTGTCGCAGATAGCGGAGTATATTGTTACTTCAGTATGATACAGATTTTACTATCGATTGTGATGGATTGTCGATACATTCTCTTATTTACTCATATAAAAAAAGAAAAACTACATTGAAATTCAAGGCAAACAATTATGAAATTGGAATTATTTCATAAGCAAAGAAAAAAAAAAGATTGTAACAGTAAATATAGTCATTCAGCATAGTCATTCAAGGAAAACAGCACAAAAAAAGAAAAGAAAAGAGGATCTAAAGATACTAGTTTATCAGTTCTGTTGTCGCTATAATTTGAAAATAACACTTTAGATCACAGATCTTTCATGGCAGTGAAACTCAAAAAGAAATTCCTTTATGTATATCAAAATTCACAAAATGCCCCGCATTTGGAATATTCAAAATACATATCAGAAATCATCTCTTTTAAAAAGTCAGAGGTGGTGACATCGATAAAATATTGCTTTACTGAGAACGTGACTTGATTTTAGTCGAGAACTGAACGGTTAGTGAAGTGAACTGATTTCATGATTTCAAATTTGCATCAGATCGCTCAGATTATAAGTGGAGATGATCTAGGATCAGTCTATTCACATACTTATAGAGCTCTTACAGATGGCACTGATCCTAGACCTGTATATTTAGTCACAGGTGTTTAAATGCGCATATATGGGCCTTGGATTTGTTAAACTGTGGTACAGCTGTGGACAGACCAGTAAACACAGTGACATTAAAGAGATTTTTGACACATCTGATGCTTTACAACGGAATGTAAGATGATTTCAAAAGTTCAAATAAAAAACTGATAGACTATTTATGGTATTCATCAAAGAAAGCAAAGCTATATCATCTCAATAGCTAATCGACCATACAAACAAGTCAGTATCTAACAGTATCTTATAGCAAAATAAACTCTGGCAACTTTTGCAATCTTTGTGGTAACTCAAATGTAAGAAAATAAAAGTTTTAGAAATATAGCTTCACTTCGGCCACATTAAATTGTCAAAAAGAAAAAACCATAACAATTCATGCCATGTTTTCAAAAAACAAATGAAAAGGATTATGTTTTCCCTTAAATCAGACGGTGGTATTTCATATCATCGGTCATTAAGCTTTTTATGAAAGTAGAACATGAAAACCTATTGTTAAAATTGTAAAAATACAAAACATTATCCTTTAGGCTGTTTTTTTTTTTTGTGTTCAAAAGTTCATTCTTTAGTTCAAAAACAAAAAAAAAAAAAACGAAGACTTTACTTGGACATTTGATCGTGTGAAAAAAGCAAAGCTCAAATAAACAAGAAAAAGGAAACATTTTGTTAATGTAAAAATGTAGGAAGAAATTGGGAATTATTTTACCAAAAAATATCTAAACCTGGGCCCGTTAAGAAGTAAATGTGCGCACAAAGTTGGGATTTCAAAGCCAAATTGTTCTGCTTGATTTTTTAAATTGCCTTTATGAGTGAAAAATAGAAAAATACAGGAAAATGGTATTTATCAAAAAGGTAAACTTTCTATTCATTTAGTTTATGCTTGTTTTAGGTGAAAAAACAAATCTTTGAATTCCTGATTCTCAAGACTAACTACAACACAGTCGTTATCATGTATTTGGTCCATATAAATTCAAGATTTTAGCAACTTTAGCAGTTTATTTCAGTACCTAAATGTAAAAAAAAGAAGAAAATAATAAAATAAATAAATCTACCTGGGACTGACAAGTGATTGTGTCATATATTGGTTGTTGTACGTTGGGAATGTAAGAATGTGTAACTGACAGTACAAAAAGATGACTCACCTATTGCCAAAATAATCCAGTTCACCTCAAAAAATAAAAATGACAACAAAAACACCATTAGCCACTTTTCCTGCACCCCTGAGCTAATGGACAAAAAATGAAATAATAAAGAGAAATAATAAAAAAAAACTGAACTGGCTCATTTGGATTCAGACCAGCACTTCATTGGACCATTTTGCACCTCAAATCTGACACTCTCGTACAGATATTTTTCACTAGTGCTAAATGATCTTTTTGCCAAATATGGAGAAATACTGTTATCAAGCATTGAGCCCATGCAAATACTTATCTACACTCATTATGGGGGGGAAATTTGGGCAGTGAGTAAAACAGAGTGCAAGTTAAAAGAAATAAAACTTCTCAGTTCATTCCTGAATGGGATATTTTGCTTGCGTAATCTTCACCCCATAAAAAAACAAAAAACACATGCAGTCAATATCACACAAATAGATCACCCAATGAGAAACGAAATAAGTGCTTGGCTTTCAAGTATTTACGTTTTTCAAAATTAAGAAAAATCCCTTTAATTTGCCCCTTAAAAAACAAAACAAGCTGAAAGGTTGAGGAGAAATCCAGCAGGCATAAAATAACCACAAAATGTTTTGGATACCAGGAAGCAAACTTTGCAATGTTGTGACTCTTGACTGCCTTCCTCTGTTTCTCTGGCAGGGGACTGAACATCGAGGAAGGGACTCAGTCGAGCTTCTTTTGAGGAGCGTGGTGGTGATCGCTTGGGGTGAAATCAGCACAGAAACCATTGGCCACGGGATTGGAGGCATGAAAAGAGGAACTGCCCCCGAATCCTGCATGGTCTGAGTAGAGGTACTCCTCAGCAAAGTCTGGATGTTGTTCGGCAAAGTTCCTAAAGCTCTCTACCACAAGGTGGCGTCAAGAGAAAAAATAACAGTCAGATCATGAAACAAAACTTGACAATATGAAACCACCTCACATATTTCACAAAACTTTAGTTTAAGTATGACAAAACAAATTAATAATTGATTATCATTTTATAGATCAAGGGTTCCCAAATCAGCTGAACCTCTAGGACCTGAATTATTTAATTGAAGACCTACTGATATTTTAAGTAATGATAACCTTTCAAAATCAAAATCAGTTTATGTATTTGCACTTTATTCTTATTTTTGTTATATGTAAAATGTCTATTACAGTCTATTTTTATTTCCATAATTCTTATTGTAATTTCCCTTATCATTTTATAAAGTTACGCATTTCTATTTGCGTTTGTACATTAGATATGATACTGCAAAAATCTACACTTTAAATAATTTACTAATGGGCCAGGGGCATAGCAACCATTATAACCTGGGGTGAGGGGATGGTCCCTGTTACTTATAGAAAAATGAATGTAGGAAAAGAAACATTTATATTTTTAGGAAATTAAACATTATTTTGTAGGTGCTTTGACCACCATGCAGGGAAATAGTAGCCGAAAACAACTGAAGGTGCATATACCTATATACCACTAGGATGGTTAAAAGGCTACAACCTCACAACACATTTCTTGTTTTTATTTGTCAAACGAAAGAGAATATTAGGAATTATCCAAAATGTATATATATATCCAATATACACAGATAAGCCAAAAGAATAAGACCACTCACAGGTGAAGTGAATAAAATGTATCATCTTCTAACAAGGCCACATGTCAAGGTCTAGGTAGACTAAATGGTAAGCAAACAATCAGTTCTTACAGCCAACGTGGTGACTACAGGAGAAATAGGCAGGAGGAAAGACCTGAGCGACTTTGACAAGGGAGAAATTGTTATGGCCAGATAACTGGGTCAGAGCATCTCTGAAACGGCAAGGCTTGTGGGGTGCTCTCAGTCAGCAGTGGCGAGTTCTTACCGACAGTGGTCCGAGGAGGGACAAAACACAAACCGGAGACAGGGTGTTGGGCACCCAAGGCTCATCAACAGTGTTGGGGATTAATGGAATACATGCAAAGGGATTATGTATTTAAAATACAAAATATAAGCAACAGTATTCAACTACAGTTACAATTTAAATAATTGGTAATTAAAATAGTTACATTCAAAAAATTATTTTGAATACTGAAGATCATTAGTTAGATCATAATTAATTTTTTCTAGTAAGACCTTTGATATTAGGACAAAAATCATATTCTTGATAATTTTTGTATTGTTTTCCTGTAAAAATATCTAAAAAACATGATCGATTTGATTTATCTTGTTTTAGAAACAACACTGCATAAGATATTTAGGTGTTTCAGAGTATGTATTTTTAACATCTGTATTTTGTCTTACTGTACTGAGAGTTTTTAATAGTCAAAACAAGTGAAAAAAAATCGACCAGTGCTGAAGTAATCCAAAGTATTTAGAACCTTGAGTAATCTAACGGAATATGTTATAAATTACATTTTACAGCATGTATTCTGTAGTAGAATAAGTTTAAAAAGTAACCCTCCCAACCCTGCTCATCGAAGGGCAACAAAGGCTATCCTGTCTGGTTCGAACCAACACAATGTCTACTGTGGCACAAGTACAGAACATTTTAATGATGGTTACGGGAGGAAAGTGTCACTACACACAGTGCAACGCACCATGCAGCGTATAGGGCTGCGTAGCCGCAGACCAGTCAGAGTGCCCATGATGACCCCTGACCACCATTGCATATGCAAACAATGGACACGCAAGTGTTGGAACTTGACTTTTGAGCAGTGGAAGAAGGTCGCCTGGGCCAATGAGTCCCGTTTTCTTTTACATCACGTGGACGGCCGTGTGCGTGTTACCTGGTGAAGTGATGGCACCAGGATGCACTGTGGGAAGTCGCTGGTGGAGGTAGTGTGATGCTCTGGGCAATGATCTGTTGGGTAACCCAGGGTCCGGCCATTCATTTGGATGTCAATTTGACAAGTGTCAACTACCTAAACATCATTGCAGACCCATTGATGGCAATGGTATTCCCTGAAGGCAGTGGCCTCTTTCAGTAGAATAATGCACCCTGCCCACATTGTTTGGGAATGGTTTGGGACACACTGCCCCAGACCATGATGGACCATCCATCTCCAAATTGATCCAGCTCCAGAGTACAGGCCTCGGTGTAATGCATTTATGCATTTACATTTATGCATTTGGCAGACGCTTTTATCCAAAGCGACTTACAGTGCACTTATTACAGGGACAATCCCCCCGGAGCAACCTGGAGTTAAGTGCCTTGCTCAAGGACACAATGGTGGTGGCTGTGGGGATCGAACCAGCGACCTTCTGATTACTAGTTATGTGCTTTAGCCCACTACGCCACCACCACTCATTGATTCAATCGAGTCAAACCATCACACCCGGCGAGACAAAACTGCGACTTGTCAGTTAAGAGCACTTGTCCTGTCTGGTCCAGTGACGGTGGGCTTGTGCCCATAGGCGACGTTGTTGCCGGTGATGTCTGGTAAGGACCTGCCTTACAACAGGCCAACAAGCCCTCAGTCCAGCCTCTCTCAGCCTATTTACATTTACGCATTTGGCAGATGCTTTTATCCAAACAGCACGTTACAGGGACAATCTCCCCAGCGCAACCTTAAGTTAAGTGCCTTGCTCAAGGACACAATGGTGGTGGCTGGCGGGATCGAACCAGTGACCTTCTGATTACTAGTTATGTGCTTTAGCCCACTACGCCACCACCACTCCACAAATATCACACCTGCACTGATGGAGGGATTGTGCATTCCTGGTGTAACTCGGGCAATTGATGTTGCCATCCGTTACCTGTCCCGCAGGTGTGATATTTGGATGTAACGATCCAGTGCTGGTGTTGTTACATGTGGTCCGCCACTGTGAGGACGATCAGCTGTCCTTCCTGTCTCCCTGTAGCACTGTCTCGGACATTGCAATTTATTGCCCTGGCCACATCTGCATTCCTCATGCCTCCATGCAGCATGCCTAAAGCACGTTCACACAGATGAGCAGGGACCCTGGGCATATTTCTTTTGGTGTTATTCAGAGTCAGTAGAACAGTTTCTTTAGTGTCCTAAGTTTTTATAACTGTGATCTTAATTACCTACCATCTGTAAGCTGTTAAGAGTCTTTACGACCGTTCCACTGGTGCATGTTCATTAATTTTTTTATGGTTCATTGAACATGCATGGAAAACATTGTTTAAACCCTTTACAGTAAAGATCAGTAAAGATCTAACAAAATGATCTTTAAAATACAGTGACGTTTCTTTTTTGCTGAGTTTATATATTTACTCAAGCTCTTCACAATCTCACAAACTCCCGTTTGGGAAAGCCTGCTCTAGATTTCCAGAGTAAAGATTAGGGATGCACCGAAATGAAAATTCTGGGCCGAAACCGAAAATCCAGGATGCACTTGGCCGAAAACCGAAACCGAAATTTTTACCTATTTAAAAAAAAAAAAAATGTTGTGTATAATTGTATTCATTTTATACTTTTTCATTAATTTCATGAATTTAATAAATCTGAATTGAAAAACTACAAACCAATAAAATAAATCACACTTTTATTGAAAGTAGCACAACAAAATTGGACAAAAAATATATTAAAACTATATTAAATATTATTCTTCTTTCAGTTCTGTAAAAATCTAATTTTACAGATTTTATTAACAATTATCCAAATAATGTAAAGTTTTAGAAAACTATTATATGCAAAACAAGAGTCAAGTAATGAACTTTAAACTCATCTTTCAAAAAGTTTAAATATGCAACAGTAATTTTAATTAAAACAACAGGCAGAACACAGAATGGCAGAGGGCCTCTATTCCACTGATCTATATATAACTATAATATATAATTATATATATAGATCAGTGCTCTATTCTGTTTATGTAAACGTATGTACACTTTAAGTGAACATTATTGTGCAAAACGGCAGTAATTGAACTAAATTACACATCATATTGGACCGCTTTCTATTTAAGTACAAGTGACAGGTTTCTCTTCAAGAACAAAAGTTGCTAAACGTTCTGACAGTCTCACCTGTCAGAAAGCTCATGAAGAACATGAGATGCTGCACTGAACATTCTCTCACTCTCTGTGCTGGTGCTTGGGCAGATAAATACCTGTGCGCAATCCGCGCAAGCAAAGGAAATCGGTGTTTGTTTATGCGACCGTAGTCAAGGGGATTGTCGCTTCTGGAGTAGTTCAGATAAATACGTCTCAAGTTGTGGTGTAGCTGCGCTAGTTGTGACATTTTCCTGTAGAATCACTTGCTGTATTCTGCATATATGTATCTTGAAAGTTCTGCTGAATAAACACTGCAGATCGCAAATTTGATGTCCTTATCAGAAACTTTCCAGAATTTCCACACCGCTGACATGATCGCCTTTGTTTGGTAGCGCCGTTGTGGAATTATCTAACAGCTGTGATAAGGGCTACATCGATCCAGATTGAAATCTGAGCACTGCAGGGCGGGGCGAGGAGGTATATATTTTCGGCTCATATTTTCGGCCTTTTTTCTCTTTTGGCCGAAAATGGCACTTCCGGTTTTCGGCCGAACATTTTCGGCGGCCGAAATTTCGGTGCATCCCTAGGAAAGATATTTGTGTTACAGGGGTAATATGACAAATTAAATTTTACAACTAAAGAAGGTGGAAAATGGTCATGAAAATCTAACTTGCAAAACTATTTTAGGTGCAAAAAAAAATTATTTAAATTGGGGCTGGGAATTGATATACTTCCATTAGCTGAGAGATAAAAGGAACCTTCTAGGTACAAACATTAGTTTTTCATTAAACTTGTTACATTTTACCTTTGGAAAATGTTCAAATTTAGTCTATTCCATCAATTCATGTCTTGAAATTGCATATATTGTGTCACACACGCGCTCACACACATGCATGTTAAAAGTTTTTACGTTGGTATGTAGAACATGTTTTAATCAGTACGGTCTCTTTAAGACAAGAGGCATCAGCACATTTAAAAAGGGAAGACTTCAGTACTTTAGTGCATCCATGTATGATAAGAATTAAATGTTTCTTTTTTGTTGTTTTTAAACAACAACTGACTGAAAGAAAAATGGATTAAAAGAGACATTATTCAATTACATATGGATATGTGAATCTCTTCTTTGGAAACACAGAACGAGTTAAACCAAACTTTTACTCTCAACACAGGGAAAGGACCTCTGTGCTGATAACATCTCCACTAATCTTCTCCATCGATCTTGGGATTGAAGAATCAATATTGACATTGTTCAAATAAAGATTGCGATGCATCGAAAAATCTATATATTTACCCAGGAAAGAAGAACCCTTATACTCACCAAAATTGAGTTTGCCAGAGTCCTCTTCATCGATGGATCTGAACAGACGACTGACAACAAGTTCTCCAACCCCCAGTGCAGACTTCAAGATACAGATAAACTCATTCTCTGTGATCGCACCATCCTCTTCTGCCTCAAACATCTGAAACAAACCCATTTTCAACAAATAAACATCTCAAACCAATAAAACTCCACATGATTGAACATGAGAACAAGGTTGAGCATCATGAACACGATTACAATGATCTTTACATAACATCTTAAACCTGCCTAATCTATTACTTTTTATCGGATAAAAATAATGTAGTCCAGTGAAATGTAGATGGTTTTCCACTTGTTTTCTGACACACACCTTAAAAGCCAACTTCATGGTGTCCAGTGTTTTTGCGGGCCTGCACACAACAGAGAAGGCGATCACAAATTCTCGGATATCCATTGATCCATCTGCACTCTGCTCAGAGAGAGAAAAGAGTGATACATTTAATTTCACTGAGCCTGAGCAACAACTCCTGTATGAAAAATGGATGATAGACCTCACATATGCAACTCAGAGACATAAAGTAGGTTGTATATCCTAAAATAACCACACAGTCATCTGGATTTGATAATATATTAAGCCAAAGTATACTCCGGTTTTGAATGCGAAAGTTTAGAGACTGCGTTCAATTTGACTGCACTCATACACAGGTTGTTGGGCACATGCGCTCTACGACTGCTATGAGAGATTGGAGAATTATCTTCAAGAGTTTAAACCCATAAATATGTCTGGCGATTACATCAAGTGCTTCTTCGTGACAGCAACAGCTCATTTGTGAGTGTTGCTAGCTTCTGGACCCACTAAATAGTTCAAATAATTTCAGGCCCATGTGCATTCTGTGCATTTAGAGTATGCACGGTTCGAAAAATCAGGTTGCTATTGACGAAATTAGCATCTTGCATCTCACGTAGACGACTAACGTTCACATCTGACCGAAGTATACTTTGGGATTTAGAACTCAAATATATGTGTGAATAGAAGAAACACAGATTTACTTCGTCAAAGAGAGAAAACATATCTCTGAGCACATCTGACACTGGCAGGTCCAGGAACTGAGCAAAGTCTTCCAGACTCAGTCTTTCTCCCTGGAGTTTCTGCGCTCTGTTCCCATATTCCTGTAGACGTCTCTCAGGATTCTCACGTTTTAACCTTAAATTAAACATGTTAAATACAAAAAGTTTTCATACATTTAGACTTCTTTTACACCTTGTATTAAGATGAGTCTCGGGTGATCTGAACACATGTGGTCAGGCGAGACATCACCGTTTACACCTGGTCGCTTAAATGCGTAACCTGTGACAACTTGTGTTCGGATTTCAAGAGGTGGGTCTCTGATTTCATGACAACATACATCAATCACTGTGCCATCGTGTTTTTGCATGATAATGAGCTGCAAAATGTCAAAAGTAAAAAAAATAAAGCACGGAAATAAATGGAGCGCTGTTTCTCCCAGATGCAGACACAACATTTTGAGCAAAATCATTCGTTGTTTTGGTGGAGTACCTTTATTAGTTCAGCCTCAGATGTTTGTGCTTCTCATCAGTGTCACTGCATTTTGATATCAAGCACACTGAAGAAAATCTGTCAAGTTTTCATGCTTGTATACGTATTCGCTTTTTCAAATTTCCCGATCTGATCCAATATTTCCTTTTAAAGCTGCTTATAACCGGCAAAGTTTAATCAATTGTTTTAGCGTAGTGGTTGACTGACAGGTGATGGGTGGTGCTTCGCTGCCTCCTATGTGGTTTTTGTGATCCGATAACAAAAACACATCTTAATACCAGGTGTAAACAGGGTCTTTCACACATGGATGAAACAAATCTCACAAACTTCCAAAATTATAAAATGAGCCATAATTCACATTGTATTACAAAATATAGATATTCAATGTTTCTTAACTGATGTTTGGCCATGTTTTAAATGGTCAAACATGTCTACACAATCATCTGACAGAAGTGCAATATTCTCTGTTGCAGAAGCACATGCCAACGGTGTCTCATTTCCTTCCATGTTAATATATTGTCTCCAATCCCAGCTTAATGTGCCGACAATTAGTAAAAAATAAAGAAAATATTTTTCCATTTTGGTTTGTGTGATTTCTGCATCACTACTTCTTTAATATTCCTTCAAATTATTAATAATAAAACACATGCACGCACTATTTAGCATTTATTTGCCTTGGTAAATTATTAACTAAAACTGTTTTTCCCCTTTTAAAAAACGTCATTATGCATTTGGAAAATTACATTTTAGAAAAATAACCTTAATATTGATTTTGTAAATTCGATTTTCCAATTATCTGTAACTCCTCTGTAGGCTGTTATTTCCTGAAATGTCCATGGAAGTTCATGTAAAGGCTAATGAGGACTGACACTTTTAACCTACTTCATGTTCTACTGTTCCTGTGAGAATCATACTGTACATTCTGGATCTTAGTTTTATACGGGGACGTGGGGAAAGGTAATAATTACCAGAGTTTCTCCCTGATTTTAATCTCGTGCGAATTGGTCTGCCAGTCATTTTTCCAGACTTTTCCCGGATTGCACATTCCTGTGCCGATAAAGATTATAATGTAGCTATTTTACCTTCTATAAAACACCCAGTAAAAATAACCCATTTATAATCCTGTGCAAATTGACAAGCTGGTAAAAAAAGCAAATGAATCTACACTGTCCAACCTGTGAACCCTTTAACTTGTGTTGCTTCTCAAGTTACTCAAGTGTCTGAAGTGGATGTTGGTCAAGTACCAGAAATGGTAAAACGCGCTTCACTGCTGATAACGCTGACTGTTGCGTTTGGACTGATGCATATAAAATGAGCAAAGTAGCTCCACAAGCATGTAATGTTGTTATTCACCCCCACATTTTAGAACATATTTTGCAGAGTGACAAATGTAACGTTGTCCATATTTTATATTCAAGAATTTATTATATGATTTCAGGCTGGCTAATACCGCCAGTTCTGTTGTGTTTCGCCAGATATTCCATTAACTGTATTCTAATAATCCTAGATACTGTATATGATCATGTTTAATATTTCCTGCACAACTAATCAGCCCTGCTATACATTTTCTGATAGGTCAGTTACGTCAAGGTTTCAAGGAATGAAACTGAAGACCTTTAAGGCCAAATAAAAGACATTTAAGAACACTTTCTTAATAATAATAATAATAATAATAAAAATTAAATGAATTAGCTGGAAAATACAAAACCACTGAGACTACTTGGATGTCTGTTTTTTATATTTTATTGTGCATTTATGTGCATTAACACTATACATTAATTCATTAAGAATGTGCGTAGCCTAAAGTATGCAGCAAATATTGTGACCCTTCTCTTTAGTCACTTGCTTTCCAGCAAGACATGATGCATTAGACCAGTGCTTGGGCAATGTTACCGCTCATGACAAACATGGAATTGGTGGCAAAATCCACGTGTAAAATGTAAACCTTTATCGGATTGCGTTGTTGCGAAATTATTCAGAGGGCTCCAGTTGACTGCTCTGGCTTCAAGATCATCAACAGATCTGACTGGACTGAGATCATTTCAACTCACAACTTTATAGCAAACATTTATACTGAACATGATTACATGTTATTCATTAACTCATTGTGACAGGGCGGAGGGCGGGGCCAGGTGGTGATTCTGCACAGCAGGTCCCTTATCAGGCTTATTAAGCCTCAGAGAGGGATAAAGGCCGACTGTGAATGGTGGTGCGACAGAGAGATCATTTACGGTCAGCTGACAGTCATGTGTGTGTTTATGTTTGTGTCTTTTGGTTTCAGTTTTACATTAAAATATTATTTATATTGTCAAGCTGGTTCTCGCCTTTATCACTTTACACTCATTTTATTTTACTAATTGTATCGCTTATATTATATGTTTGTATTTATGATGGTTTTGTGTCATACTTTCGATTAATCCTCTAATCTATCAAATCTAACACAACAGTCAGCGGGCTTTCTACCGCCACTTACAGCGCATGCACGGATATTATTGTAAATAAGAGAATTGGTCTATAGAATTTATTCACAGCAGCCCCATGTTTGATTTGTAATGGGAATGGAAACGAGGCTGTGAGGGAGAGACTTACCATCTCTTCAATGGCATGCACGGTGTAAATCTGTAAAAAGCTCCAATATCCCATCTGATTTTCCACAACAAGTTTTCTGGAGTTTTTTTATCTACTGAGTGTTCTTGAAGATATTTTTCCAATGTTTTGTCTGCGGAACGATCCAAAAACACTACCTACTAAACTACAGTCCAGCCAATTGACGAGACTGTACGTCTATCCCGCACTGCCTCGTTGTCATTCGAGTCAAAACAATTATATGGCGCTACTGTGAATAAGGTCTAGCATGTGCCGAATAACAGTTATATATTTTTTCTTGGCAGATACCTTTAACAAATACTTAAAAGGCAGTTAAAGGGCAGTTCATTTAAAAATGAAATTTCTGTCATCACTGCTCACCCTTGAGTCTGTATGAATTTCTCTCTTCCATGGAATAAAAAAGGTGATGTTAAAAATGTTTTAGTCTCAGTCACCATTCACTGTCACTGCATCTTTTTACCATTCAATGAAAATGAATGGTGACCAAAACTCCCTAATATCTGCTTTTGATGTCCACTGAAATAAGAAAGTTATTCAGGTTTGCAACAGCATGAAGGTAAGTGATAACAATTATTATTATTGAGTGAAATATCTGAAGTAAAAGTCAAAACTCGTCAGTCACCTTAAAAATGGCCATTTAAAGTTGACAATATGTATTGAAAATGTAAACAGATTAAATTATGAAAGAGAAATGTGCAGAATAATTAGTTATGTTGTATATCGAAAACAGATTACATACTAAATATAGATAATATATTTTCATATTATGTATATTATTAATATTATAATATTTTATAATTATATTATTATTGTTTTGTATATTATTACAATATATGTCATATCGACTGATTCAGATGTCAGAGAAAATCCCTGTATAAGTCAGATGGAGATGAGAGATATAACAGGTGTAACTCTGCAGCCGAGTAGTTCTGTTAGCTTTACAATTATTGTCAAAGGTCATGTCAAATAAGGAAGCGCAGAGATTTGAAAGGCATCTAAAGACTGCTCCAACCTCACGCTGAAATGTAACATTGATAGCTTTGTCGTTTATAAGCAGGAGTGGCAGTGTTAGCGCATCGCTAGCTTTTGGAGATGCAGAATAACGGCATTTGCATTTCTGATTAATGGTTTTATGAAGGTTTATACATCTGTAACATCGTAAGTTCAGTAAAAATTTATTTCCCTGCGTGCGCTCACACTAAACTTAAGCGTCAGCTGCTAAATGCATATGAGAGAGATGATTATGATCATTATCACGCAGATTTAGCTGTTTTAAGCGTCTCCTCTATTCACGCCCTCAGCTAAATAATTAAGACTTCTTGTAACCAATTTAAGATATTTAAGACTTTTTATGACCTTACATTTTAAAAAGTAAATTTAAGACTTTAAGGATCTGCTGAAACCTTTACAGTGGTTAAATGCAGGAGATATTCTCTCATCACTTATTTCTGCAGACATAACTTAAGTCCCATGCAAATCAACAGTACAGACATCTG
The DNA here is from genome assembly GCF_025860055.1 of Xyrauchen texanus. NCBI lineage: Eukaryota > Metazoa > Chordata > Actinopteri > Cypriniformes > Catostomidae > Xyrauchen > Xyrauchen texanus. The sequence goes on from NC_068290.1 coordinate 36,077,428, forward strand.
GAGTAATAACATACAGACGTCCGGTAAACTAATCCAGTCCCCTTTACCATAACCCTTAAAATCACCATAACAATAGTTTTTCTACAAAATCTGAATATCAATATTTATCATCTGAACAGTCACATGCTCTGACTTTAAGTGTTGATGAGAAGAGTTTTGTAAATAATGAAAAAAAGTGTTTATTTTTGCTTTTCTTCTATTCAATTTCAGTTTTGAGAAGGGAGAATGAGAAGAAAAAAAAAAATGTAAAAAAAAAAACCGCTATAAATGTACTTTTTGTATTTTAATGTGCATGTTTTGTTTTACTTCTGCAGAAAAAGAACACACCAGTTTTTTCGTTATCCGTTTGTTTTCTTTTTTTATTTCAAAATGGAAATTTTCAGAGTCTTTTACATCTCCCTAAAAAATATGCTGTAATGTGACTCACCCCAGTCTGCGGACAAGTTTGGCAAACTCCAGCAGACACGTGTCCACTGGCAGCCTGATCTGACCCTCAGCCATAGCTAACTGACAGTCTTCAAATGAATAGTCTGTCACAGGAACCTGCAGGGCTCTTCACACAACAACACATCAACATTACACAATTATCTCACTCATTTCATTCACTGACAGAGGTGATATTCTGAAACTTGCACCCCTCTAATTTACTGTAGCATTTCACCCTCTTAAACTGTTTGGACATGTTACTGTATAAACCCCCCAAATAAAGACTAATGTCATACAACCGGTCAAGAACATGTCCAGTTTATGTTTCACAATATAATACAGTGGCAAGAAAAATATGTGAACGCTTTGGAATTAGCTGGTTTTCTGCATTAATTGGTCATAAAATGTGATCTCATCTTTATCAAAGTCACAAGTATAGAAAAAAACTATGTGTTCAAGTTAACAAGACACAAACAATTATAATGTTTCATGACTTTATTTACATTTATGCATTTTGGCAGACGCTTTTATCCAAAGTGACTTACAGTGCACTTATTACAGGGACAATCCCCCCGGAGCAACCTGGAGTTAAGTGTCTTGCTCAAGGACACAATGGAGGTGGCTGTGGGGATTGAACCAGCGACCTTCTGATTACCAGTTTGCCAGTTATGTGGTTTAGACCACTACACCACCACCACTCCATTATTGAACACATCCCATTAAACATTCAAAGTGCTCTGGAAAAAGTGAACCCTTGGATTTAATAACTGGTCGATCCTCCTTTGGCAGATCAATCAGAGCACCAGATCAATTAAGAATCAGAATGACATGGGGCAAAGAGATGATTTGAGGTGGGCTTTGTAATAATATATGGTGTTGAGGTCACGGAAGGATTGTTGGTTAGAGTTCCATAATGTTAGCAACAATAGTGCTAAAAGCCCTGCCACCCAGTGATGTTAGCTTATAATGTGGTATGAGCAGTAAACCGGAGTCAGAAGACCTGAGTGAGGGGAAGGCCATGTACAGCTTTAAAACTACTTGCTTTCTAACTGACAGGAAGTAGAATTCAATTTCTTGATTAACTAAGTAATTGCAGGTGCGCTAGTAGGGGCAAAGTCAGAAAATGCACCAATATTGAGGTCAGTGAGGAAATCCTGTAGTGCATCTGGAGATACGATAGGAGGAAAAGTTTGTATAGTGAATTAATTTTATTTTGAAAGAAGTGAAAAACTGACTGCCAGAGCTCAGCATAATCAGAAATAACAGGTTGGTGAGTTTGTTAACAGTGGAAAAGAGTGTTTTGGGTCTGGAAGAGGCATTATTGATAAGGGAAGAAAAATATGCTGAGCGTGCAGCAATGCAGATTTGTATGTCTGCAAATGGCCATTTTAGGTAGATGAGTGAACAGTTAAACCAGTTTTATTAGAGACACACAAGGCGGTGTCCTGCAGCTTTCAGAGTGCAAAGTTCAGGTGTAACAAATTGAGATGAGTGAGTGGAAGTTTACTCTTTAAGAGGGGCATTTAAATCAAGTGCACTAGAAATGGATGCATTGTATCTAGTGAGGATGTCAATATCTGTAAGGTATGACGTTTGTACTGATGCAGAAAAGGATACAGAATCAATAGATTTGAATTTGTGGTAGGTTAAAATGGATTTCAGACATGACCTGGGAAGAGGGGTTTCATAACTTAGTTCAATAAATGAATGATTAGACAGTCCAAACTGAGAGCCGAGCACAGAGACATTACTTATACCAGCAGAACAGACTAGAGAGTGCTTTTTATAAGTAAAGGTAGCTCTAACCCACACTTCATTACTTGGATGCCAGGTTTGCCTACTCCGGTCTCTAAGCTTTTTTTTGCTGTCTTTAGTCTAGGCATTCACTTACCAGTCCACAAAACGGTTAAAGACATGAAAGATTACAATTGTTGTTTTTTTGTCAGCTTAAGCACATTGTATTTTGTCTATACTTGTGACTAATGAAGATGAGATCACAATTTATGAGCAATTAATGCAGAAAACATTTTCTTGCCACCGTTCATATAAAAGATAATCCACGGCTAGGTTTGTTTTAAACAATTTTAATGGACGACATGGAGGCAAAAAAGCAGTGGATTATCCCACTTATACCACGGTTCGTTATAGACCTAGAGTTCTGCCCCAACTATGTCAGAAACAGAGATCATGTAGTGCGATACCATTACATATGGCCTTGCATGATTACTAAATAGAAAAAGGCTCCATTTTATAAAACAGTCTGAATTCAGCCAGCTATGCGTGATCGAGTGGTGCCCTCTAGCGTGTGTATGGCACAAGCTGAGCAGCGTAGAAATATTAGATGACGTTTATCATATTACAATTCAAATCTACTACATTGAGAGTCCTTACATTCATTGAATAGTTGAGAAATACACATCCTGGTTTGGAAACGCCCACTGATTACTACATCAAGATTCCCTACTTTCATTGGATAGCTGAAAAACATCCATCCCAGTTTGAAAATGCCCACAGATTGGAATGGCCATTATTGTACAGCAGAGATCTATACTTAAGTATTTCCAAGTTTAAAAAAAAAAAAAATGTTATCCACATTACAGCCATGTAAATTAGATTTTGTCCAAAACTTTTTCAAGGTTTCTAAATTCTCCTGTAGTACACCCTGGAGTGAGTTATTTTTGCATGTGACACTGCCCAACTGGTAGAGGTTTCTTGCCATAATTTCTTTTAATAAAATACTGTATATAATATATTAAACATGTAAACAAATGGGTTATGTCTGCTGTACTGTACTTTTTGTATTTATAATTTTTTATAGCTGAAAAACAAAAAAAACAAATGAATAAATATTATCAGCAGTCTGGCATCAGACATTGTGTGCGTGTGACAAGCGCTAATGTAAACCGACTTGGCTGCATGCACCAGATAATCATGCTCAATCAGCATTTTTTCACTGAGTATATAAGTTTTAAACTGTTACCGTGGTGCTTTTGTGATAGTTTGATCTGTTTCAGAAAACAAATCTTATATGCTCAAAAAGACTGCTCGAGTTGCTGTTTGTGTGAATGAAAACCGCATCTGCACCTAATAAGTAGACATGGCTGCGTGCATGGGAAGATAGTGTTTAGATATGATGGCTCTGCATATACAAGCTATGAACTTTTATCATGGTACTTTAGTGACAATTAGGCTGTTTGTTACATAAAATAAACATATGAGCTTGAAAAGACTCTTGAGTATCTCTGTTTGTTTGACGAATGACAACCACTAGAGGATGTGTTTGATGTATTGACTGTGCGTATAAGAGCTATAAACTTTTTATCGTGGTATTTTGGTGATGAGTTTGATGTGTGCATATAAAACAAACTTGTCCTGTGGTTTAAAAGACTGTATGAGTAACTATGTGAATATACATTACAGACTCTTGACCAGTGCAACATGTGTCAGTGCAAAAGCTTGCAATGTAACTGGCTGTTGCAGAAACACATATGTGTGACGCTACTCTGCGGGTCCCAGTTATACATGTGAAAGTGTTCATTTGCAAACTATATTTAATTTTTATCTTTTGATTTTAGGCTGAAATGTGATCTGAACATGTTCTTGACAGGTTTCATTAGATTCCCCTGTTAAAGTCTTTTATGGTGAACCAAGTCTGACAGAACTAACAAATTCACAAAGTTTTCACACCAAAACAATATATACAGTATGTTTATAGACTAGAAATATTTCAGAATCTGAAAGACACAAAGATGACATTCAGGCAGTGACGATAGTTTAGTTTCCATCTGAACTTACTTTGCCATCAAGTGGCGCACATTATGAGCGAAGAGCGCTGGATTCTTCTTCTCCTCTTCTGAGGGAGTATAGATGGGCAGATACTGTGACAAAGAGACAAAGAAACAGTCAGCAGTTCTCTTCACACTCTCTTGAGTGGGCTGCCTCACTAGTATCTGTAGAAAATACATCTTTGTATATCCAGGTCAAGCAAAGTCCAGACACAGTAACATAGCCCAAACAAACCCACAGAACTTTCATACTTCAGTGTCATTACACACATTACTTATAGCAAATGTAGGCCAAATGAAGCTCCCCAAAAGACTGTGCTCATCTTCAGCAAGTGGGTAAATGAGGTCACAGTCTGACACAGCTGAGTGTTTGCTTCACGTTAATAATGACAGCAGCAGGATCTACACACAGCACCTTGTCCCTCTTTACCGCTCATAATTCATCTCTGTTAATGGATTCCTAATGAAAAGTATGAGTCTGGAGAATTTGCAAGACTCAATTCACCATTCGCATGCTGATAGGAAAAGCCAAAGCCAGCTGCTCAGAAACATTCCAGAATACAAACAACTACCATCGCAGTACACGTGTATGAAAATGGAAGAGGATTAGAATAGGGATGTGCAAAACTATATATTGGATGGATTCAACAAGTTGTGGCTAGTGACAATAAATCTCTGAAAGACATTTTCAAGTGTGATTGATCGCTTTATTTGTCAGTTAGATGGCACTTCCTGTCTTGTTGTTGGTGTTAATTGCCATTAAGTTGTCTGCGAGTCATGGCGACCCAATGTATAACAACAAAATGTGCTTGGTTCTGCACCATCTTAGTGTTTGTAGTTATGTTTGCGTCCATTGTTGCTGCTATTGTGTCAATCCATTTTAATGAGGTTAGCCCTAGTTTTCATTTACCCTCGACTTAACCAAACATGATGTCCTTTTATAGCAATCGATGACGTGTCCGAAGTTTGAGAGTCGAAGTCTCGCCTTTCTTGATACTAAGGAACATTCTGATCCTATTTCTTCTGAGAATGATTTGTATTTTGGTATGTTCAATATTTTTTGCCAACACCACAGTTAAAATGCATCAATTCTTCTTCTGTCTTCCTTTTTCAATGTCCAACTTTCACAAGTAAATGGGGAGATTGAAAAGACCATGACTTGGGACAGACATACCTTCATCTTCAAGGTGACATCTTTGCTTTTGAAAGCTCTGAAGAGGTCTCTTGCATCAGATTTGCCTAAAAGCCCAGTGTCCGTTTGCATAAAACACCAAGCTTTTCCCTCAAGTATAACTCTTAAAGCATGACTTCCCCTTACTTGAGGGTGTTGCATTTGATCCCTTATACACTTCTATTGGGTAAGGAAAACCATTAGGGGATTTACTACAGTGAGCAAGGTTTTACCGTAATAAAACTGTACTGTTACCATGGACACGGCATTTCTCTGCGAACTTTCAGAAGATCGACCAACAATTGGGCAATTTTACCACATAGAAAATACTTTAACTTTACACTATGATACAATTTTAATATTAATGACTATTAAAGTTTCTTTGTATCATTATTCATGTGTACATTTTTGTCCGACCTCTTCTGAAGCAGCACGTAAACAGCGTTGTCGCATGTCACCTGTTAGTTTTCACAACACTTATCAGTATGCACCAATCACAGAAGTTCATGATTAATGCATAAATATTTGTTCTAACTCATTTTCTGGTGGATACACAGGTGGATTTCCATTTGTATCCAAGCTACAATCTTCTAACTGAATCAATTCAAATACTTTTTGTGTACAAATTTTGCAGACCAATTAATGGAGGATTCTGCTTCTACAGGCTTTTGAGAAAAACACCTTTGAGTGTTGGAAAAACACCCGGTAAGAGTTGGATTAGAGGTGCAAGATGTTAAGATGCAACTGTAGAGAGAACTGATTGCCATCCTAAATTAAGAATATTAGTGGTGATCAGTAGGGGTGTAGGATATATATAAAAATGTGTGATAAATCGCAAATTAACTTGTGGTATGACTTTAATTCATCCATTTGAACGGTTTATAAATATACAGAGAGCAGATAATACTGGGTACACTTCTGGTTTGTGTGTGCTCCTATTAGATTGCCCTCCAGCTTGTTCACGATTTCTCATATTGCAAGATTGACCGTCAAATCTGTCCTCCTGCAACAACTGTTAACATCGCTTAAATGGTCTAAACTGGATTCTCCGTACCAAAAAGTCACCTTGGCACACTATACTCTTTAATTGGTTGTATAAATGTAGCTATTTATTCACTTTTATAAACCTTCAAACTCATATACTTAAGGTGACGTTTTCCTAACCTTAGGAATTACTTCGGAAAATGGCAGATAAGGGGCTTTATGCAACACTTAATGGTTTTTATGGGCCAGTAAGTAAAAAATAAATACTTAAGGGAAATCGTAAGAGATTGTGATGTTTTACCCATAACAACCCTTAATTAACACTTGAGAGTTATTTCCTGCAACACCCTTAAGTTTAAAAGAAACATTAGGGTGATCTTAAGGGAAAATTACACTTAAAGTGCTTTATGCAACTGGCCACAAATATACTTCGTACGAAATCAAAGAACGAATAGGTGTGACGTAATTTACAACTAAATCTGGCCAAAAAGAAAATAGTTGATTTTTAAGGTTTTACATGTAGTGTTCTCATATTATTTAAATGTACTTCTAAACGCCTCCTACAGCGGTGTGGTGGGTGTCTGAATGTTCGCAAACTGTACACCATTGCTCAGCTGTTTAGAACTTTTTTTTTATTCTTGTACGAAGAACGCAGAAGAACTTTTATTTCGGGTCCTTAACACAACACGACTTTTGATTCCTTGACTGCTGCTTCCGTGGACATTGATTGTTGTCCCAAGTAAAATTAAATCGTTGACAACTTTCATATTAACATTCAGGTTTCGTTCATGCTTGAGGCTGTAGTCTTTTATCTTCATCAGTAAAGGGTTTCATTTTTGGTAAACAAGGTTGTCATCTGAATATTGCAGGATGACAATGAACCTTCCTCCAAACCTGATGCGGTGTTCTTCGTACCATCCATCTTGGATTAATTGTTCAGCATACAGATTGAATAAGTAAGGTAAAAAGATACAACACTGCCATACACTTTTACAATTTTGAACCATGCAGTACCCCTTGTTCTGTTCGAATGACTACTACTTGGTCTGTGTACCAATGTTATCCATAATTGGTTTTGATCCACACAGTTGAATGCCTATCAACTACACAAAGGTGATTTTTGACCAGAATAAGCTGCAATATGGACCAGACCTGTTGCCATTTAGTCAAAGGTCGGACTACGCAATGTACGCACAGGCAAACACAACTCATTTTCTTCAGAAAACAAGGCTTAAAAATAGGTTTATTGTCAATAGGTGACATTCCAGGAAATAGGCCAACACAACATAAAAGGAACAAAACCAAGATGGGTTTTTACGTTTTTGTTTCAGAGAGACTCACCTCAATCACAAATTCATTGTGAAGCTGGCACAAAGTCAACCACAGAATCTTAAAGCTGCAAAAATCAAAAAATTATAGTCAGTGTTCAAATTTAGTTTTTTTACTCTAGCTGAGAATGAGAAACAGAAGAGAATGCAGTTACATCATCATTAATCTTTCATTAATACAGGGTTTGAAGATTTACAACAAGCTGACACAAAGTTGTCCAATCATTAAAGTAAATTACTATGAAAAACTAGTCAGCAAACAAAAAAGGCAAAAGTGGTTTTGTTTAAAGGGGTCATATAATGCCATTTTTGTACAAGTTAATATGAATCTTTAGGGTCTAAATGAAAACTTTGTAATATACTTTTATTAAAAATTCTCATTAGTATTTTAAGAAAACACTAATTTTACCTGTTCAAAAACTGCTCTGTTTTCAGCACGCCGTTTCAGAGCATATGACTTTAAATGATAATGAGCTTTGGTCACCCCGCCCCTCCATTCTGGAGTTATTCTCCGTATAACTGTTTTTTTGACATTACTTCTTAATCAGTAACATACAAGTAAACCAGGTGTAACTTAGTGTTACCATGTTAACTGTAACACCTGCGTACACAGTTTTTAATAACACTATAACCATAACGCGTTGTTCATTATAAACGTGGGATTATGAATTATATTGAGAACGTCGTAACGTTATGGAAAACATGCCGTAAAGTGTAACGTTAGCCACATTCATTGTGAAGCATGCAAGCGATTTGCAAAGATTAATATAAAGGTTAATAAAACGTTACACTTGCTTCTTCTGGAGGTGCAGAGGGAATATAAATAGTTGGTACCGAATCTTTTTTCAGCTTCTTAGCAAAACCAGCTTTATACTGACCCTCGTTTATAAAGCAGTCTGGTGAAAAATGATTCGCGCAAACACGAATGCATTGACGTTGCTCGTGGGGAATATTCCCATCGTAAACAAAACTCAGCCACTGCGTCTTCAGCGGTTCAGATTTAGGAACATCAAAATGACTGCTGTGTTCGTTATTACACCGAAGAACAGAACACCACTGCTCCAGTGTATCAACAATGATGACGGACTATGATTGACAGCTCGCTCACGAGCGAGGGCGGGTCTGTGTTGAAACACTGCTGTCAATCAACAATCCTGGGAGGGGCGTCCGACCGTGTGACGTCACACGGTCGAACGGCTCGATTTGAGGCAGGGGAAAATATATAAGGAGATTAAAACAAAAACACTGGATGGATTTTTATCATAATAGGATGGTTGTGTACAGGAACAGCCAATACACATTTCAGTACAATCAACTTGAAAAAGTGCATGTACCATTATATGACCCCTTTAAGACACTTGAAATCTGTTGCATTTCTGCTCTTTGACATAAATTGGACCAACTTTAAATTAGGTGGCCTTAACTATGTCCTTATCCATTTGATACAATGTACGTATTATGTTCATACATGTTGTTGCATTGTAATTACATTTACAGTACTTGAATTAATTACATCGGTAGATACACTGTTAACCCTAAACCAACCCTTACCCCAAAACCAAACCCCAACCCTGCCTTTACTCCTAAACCTACACAAACCTCAACCTCACTAGCAGCAAATGTAAATATTTTGCAGAACAACATGTAGTTACACAGTAAATACATAGTCTTGTATGTATTTAATGTTAGTACATAGCAGTTAAGGCAATCTAATATAAAGTGTGACTCATAAATATACACCTTAAACTGATTAAAAAGGAACACAAAAAGAGTTCAAGCTATAAAATAATGCTTTCAAGCTATAAAAAAGCCTGTGTGAAATATAATACTCACGCCCCAGGTCCCTGCCACGTCCAGGTGATGGAGTCCTGTAACAAGGCAATACAGTGATTAATCCATTAGTACTCGAAACTCTGAATTTATAGGGATAGATCACCAAAAAATAGGTAACACTTGAACACTATGAAGCCCATAATTGTAACTACAGTTATAATATTTAATCTATTCATAGTTATAAAGTAAATTGGATGAATACTTATAACATGCAAAATTTGTTTGAATGCGTCTTTGTATTCCATGCATTTGTATAAACTTCCGTTCTACAAGCTTGACTTGTAATGTCTTTTAAACACTTATAGGAATGTTTATTTATAAGACATTGTTTTTGCCACTTTACTTACAGCATATATTATATTAAATATATATATATATATATATACACACACACACATATAGATATACACACACACACATATAGATATACACACACACATACAGTATCTCACAAAAGTGAGTACACCCCTCACATTTTTGTAAATATTTCATTATATCTTTTCATGTGACAACACTGAAGAAATTAAACTTGTCATTTGTCGCTACAATGTAAAGTAGTGAGTGTACAGCTTGTACAACAATGTAAATTTGCTGTCCCCTCAAAATAATTCAACACACAGTCATTAATGTCTAAACCTCTGGCAACTTTGGACTAAGTGAAAAAGTCCAAATTGGGCCCAAAGTATCAATATTTTGTGGCCACCATTATTTTCTGACCCCCCACCCTTCAACCTCAGCAGCAATGCTGGCAGCACTCATACGTCTATTTCCCAAAGACAACCTCTGGATATGATGCTGAGCACATGCACTCAACTTCTATGGTCGACCATGGCAAGGCCTGTTCTGAGTGGAACCTGTCCTGTTAAACCGCTGTATGGTCTTGGCCACTGTGCTGCAGCTCAGTGTCAGGGTCTTGGCAATCTTCTTATAGCCTAGGCCATCTTTATGTAAAGCAACATTTCTTTTTTTTCAGATCCTCAGAGAGTTCTTTGCCATCAGGTGCCATGTTGAATTCCAGTGACCAGTATGAGGGAGTGCGAGTGCGATGACACCAAATTTTACACATCTGCTCCCCATTCACACCTGAGACCTTGTAACACTAACGAGTCACATGACAACAGGGAGGGAAAATGGCTAATTGGGCCCAATTTGGACATTTTCACTTAGGGGTGTACTCACTTTTGTTGCCAGCGCTTTAGACATTAATGACTGTGTGTTGAGTTATTTTGAGGGGACAGCAAATTTACACTGTTATACAAGCTGTACACTCACTACTTTACATTGTAGCAAAGTGTCATTTCTTCACTGTTGTCACATGAAAAGATATAATCAAATACTTAAAAAAAAAATGTAAGGGGAGTACTCACTTTTGTGAGATACTCTGTGTGTGTGTGTGTGTGTGTGTGTATATATGATATATGTATATATATAGTATATATATATATATATATATATATATATATATATATATATATACACACACACAGCCAAAAGTTTAGAATAAATGTACAGATTTTGTGGTTTCAGGAGGAAATTGGTAATTTAATTCACCAAAGTGACATTCAACTGATCATAATGTATAGTCAGAACATTACTGATGTAAATAACAGCACCATTATTATTTGAAAAAAGTAATATAATTTTTGATAAAATCTAGACAGGCCCCATTTCCAGCAACCATCACTCCAACGCCATTTCATTGCCATTATATCAAACACAGTTGAAAGCTATTTGGTTCGTTAAATGAAGCTTAACATTGTCTTTGTGTTTGTTTTTGATTTGCCACAGTATGCAATCGACTGGCATATCTCAAGGCCAATATTACATAAAACAAAAATGGCAAAAAAGAAACCGATTTCTCTACAAACTCATCAGTCAATCATATTTGAGGAATGAAGGCTATACAATGCTTGAAATTGAAAAAGATTTCATTTGAAGGTGTACACTACAGTCTTCAAAGGATGCACTAACAAGGACAGAAAGAGATGTGGAAGGCCAGATGTGCAACTAAACAAGAGTCTCTAGTTTGAGAAATAGACGCCTCACATGTCCTCAGCTGACAGCTTCATTGAATTCTACCCGCTCAACACCAGTTTCATGTACAACAGTAAAGAGAAGACTCTCAAGCCTTATGGGAAGCATTGCAAAGAAAAAGCCATGTTTGAAACAGGAAAAACAAAAAGAAAAGGTTAGAGTGGGCAAAGAAACAGACATTGGACAACAGATAATTGGAAAAGAGTGTTATGGATCTTAACCCCACTGAGCTTTTGTGGGATCATCTAGACTGTAAGGTGCGTGAGAAGTGCCTGACAAGACAGACACATCTATGGCAAGTGCTACAGGAAGTGTGGGGTGAACTGTCACATGAGGATCTGGACAAACTGACAGCTAGAATGAAAAGGATCTGCAAAGCGGTCATCGCTGCACGTGGAGGATTTTTTGATGAGAACTCTTTGAAGTAGTTTAAGAAAAAATAAAAAAATCTAATTGTAATAGAAATTTTTCAAGTTATTAACTATTATTTTGATAATCAATTAATCTTCGATTATTTATACAAAACTAAAAACTGAAGTTTTATTTCCTGTATTTTATTAAAACATAAGTATTTTTTTTTTTAAACTATATGATAAAGGGCTTAAGGATTTGGTTTGATTTACATTACTGAATTCATGATTCTATACTCACAAAAGTTTGAACAAACCCTGAAATGTTACGTTTGGATTATTTATTATTATTATTAGAAACAGTTCCTTTATTTGTAAAACTTGCAGAAAAATTCTCATCATTAAAGAGTAAAATGATCCAAAGGGCATGGAGTGGGACAAAAAAAAAAAACAAATCAGCCCAGCAGAGGGTAAAAGTGACACGAGAATAGAAATGTTAATAATTCTGCCCAGCTGAAAAATACATACCAGTAATTATGTTAGATACATATGCTTGTACACACCGATTACATACATTAAAGTACTTTAATATTATAGTTTTTAAAATAGTATTTTCACTGATTACATGTTTATAAACTATTCTTTTAAAAAAAATTGTATGGCTTATAATGTTTGCCATAGCATAAATTTACTAGTGAACTTGGACATTACGTCGAATTATCAGGAGGACTTTCAAATATCAAGACCCTTAGCATTATTCTACATTATATTCAGCATTACATACAGTTTAATATAGTACGATCATCTGTAAACCCTGTGCAAATTCACTCTCACACTGAAAAGACTCATCCCAGTGCTCACTGTATTACATGAGCAGGAGAAAACACTTTAAAAACTTCTTTCCATAAGAGCAAAATCTGTACATTATTCCACACTTTTGGCCACCACTGTACATATTACATAAAAAGTGTTACAGAAAGTTATGTCATCACTTTCTCACTCATATGTCATTCCAAAATCAAAAAGTTTGAAGGGTGTCCTGTTCCCCGATTTCAAATCAATGGCAGTTTATAGTGAACCACTTTAAAGCAAAGCAAAAAAACAAAACAAAAAAAAAGTGCCAAAATCTTGACTTTTGTTTTGCTTCTTGTGGCAATGGCTGAAGTCAAGATTTTTACTGAAAAATAACAAATTCCAGGTTGTTACTCACCAAAAACTTTTGTATGCCTTCAGAAGACTAAGAATATGACATACGATTCACATGGACTATTTCTGAAACATTTTAAAGCTTTAAAGTAACTTCCACTATCACTATCCACTGCCATTGTACAATAACCAGCAAACAAATCTCATTTTGTGTCCTGCATGCAATCATGTGGGTTTGGAACAATATAACGGTGAGTTAAAATCATGCATCGATTTTTATGTGAACTATCCCTTGAACATTTCCCGACTCAAATTTTACAAGAATGCAAATGTCTCACCAGTTGGTTGGGGTAGCGAATTACTACAGGCTGTACAGGTACACCAGGAATGAACGCTCCTTTAAAAAAAAAACAACAAAAAAAAAAAACATTTTTAGGCATTTTAAACAGACACACTTCATTTTATTCCTTAATGCACAAATTATTTTGTTTTAGAGAAATACGTTTTATATATATATATCACATTAAAAAAAAACTTATTTCTCTAAAACAAAATAATATATAAAACAATATATATGTCTAATATATATATAGACATATATAAATACTTTTATAACAAATGTTCTGCCTTCACCAATAAATTTTAAGTCAATTACAGTCAGACTTCAGATCATCCGCTGTGCGCAATGCTACCATTATTATGCATATCTGTAGGTCTCCCATATGTCTGTGAAAACTAGGATAGCTTTGTACAATAAAAGTCCTTAGCATCCATGTATTCCTTAAAAGCTCATCTCTTCTGTGACCCTGAACTAGCCTAATTATAAAAGGCTTCCTTAAGACCAACTAGACAATTTTGAAAACATGTACTTTGGTATATTAAGCAGCAAGTGTATAAAGACATACAAACCTGGTTTGAATGTAATCAGACAGGATCTATTGGTGCACGTTCCCTCTGGGAATATCATTATCTAGAAAGCAGAGAGATATCAGGCTAATGAGTTTAATCTGTTCACAGAGTGTAAAAACTTGAATAATGCTGTTAAACAAAGGACTGACATGACAAATCACCCTAGGGAAGGAGGGGAAAAAAAACAAAAAAACTGGTCCACATGAGGAATCGTTTAGAAAGGAATGAGCTCATACTCTTTGAGTTCTAAGAAAAAGTGCTTGTTTTACAGTCAAGACTGCAGACTTCATGAAACTATGGGAATATTGATAAACATGTGATGCATGTACAAAGACACATTCAAATCATTCAGTCAAAGGCTGTTTTATAGTCCGTATGTGTGACTGTATTGTACCTGAGGCCACTCTCCTCCTGAATGAGCTCTTCTCTTGATCTCCTCCACGGTCTTCCGTCTGGAGTCCTGGTCCGACCGTGACACAAACACTGGTCGGATGTATTTGATCAGAGCTGAAGGATATGAAGATATGAAAAAAATTTGGGATCTCCCAGATATTTTTGTAATGAAGATAATAACATAAGTCACCTTGCTTTAAGCAGTCAGAAAGCTGGTTAATTTCCAGAATTGAAAGGACTAGTTATGTCATTATTAACTCACCCTCATGTTGTTCCAAACCATATGACTATTCCGTTGAACACAAATAAGACATTTTTAAAATCTGCCATATAATGAAAGTGAATAGTGGTCTATAAAGATCTTAAAATAAATAAATACATAAAGCACTAAAAGTAATCAAAATGACTAATTAATAAAGCAACAAATAATAAAACAAATACTGGAATCAAAATATGGTCAATATGTCCAAACTCCTTTATACACCAGATATGATAAACAAGGTTTGATGCCATCGACGTGGCCGCAATATTAGATTACAGCGCTTGATTAATGATTTGATTTGAGAATGAATAACTTACATTTTATGCTGTTCATTGCACAAAGTGATCATATCGCTTCAGAAGACTTGGAATACAGTGCATGACTCATACTGATTACTTTTACTGTGGTTTTATATTTTTTGGCCTTTTTCCAAGTATGAGAGACAGAGTATTTACTTTCATTATATGGCAAATAAACCCCGTTAAGACCAGGACTGGGCAAAAATATTGATTTTCTTATTAATCGCGATCTTCATTTGAACTTCAAATACTGTTTCTTAAAGGTGCACTCAGTAACTTTTGTCTTTGTGTCTTCTTGGACTTAAACTGACACTTAGCGGCTTGGATGTAGCATCAATTTAATAGTTTTCAGTTTCAGATGCCACTGTAGAAATGTAGGATTCACAGTCAGCATGATTACTTTAATTGTATAAAATTAACACAATAAGTGTCAAATAACAGGATGGTTACTGAGATTAAGGGAGTAGTATTCGGCTGGTCATGTGATCCCAACATGGCAGCCCCCAACCCTCTCCATGTAGAATAAAACAGCATTTATATGATTACTGATATGACTGCAGTCTTCATATTTATGTGAGTACTTATGATTTCCTACATATATTGCAAAATTACAATGTATTTAGGAGATAAACCTTTTTAACAATAAAACAAATGACCGAATGCACCTTTAAAATCCCAAGATCCATTTTTTACTTTTACTTTAAAAAGTTTACTTTTGTGTTGATTATGTCTGTAAAATAAACAGCTACTGAATGGCAGAGTTTGGGCAAATATTTTAAATTTTAACAATATTTCTTTATTTTATATGTAAAGCTAAATAGGCTACAGTAAATAGACATTATAATTCAAATGTACCCAAAAGAATCAGAGTTGAATCAAATTGTATCAAAAATCTAAACAAATCAAGAGCTCAAGAGCTTGTGAATCCAAATCAAATTCAAATCGGAGAAATCTGTATCAATACCCATCCTAAGTCCAAAACTTTTTGAAAATGCACTTTTTTGTGTTTCACGGAAGTCATAAGGGTTCGGAAAAACATGGTGGAGTAAATTAGAGAATTACAAATTTTTGACTAACTGTTTCTTTAAATATGTACAGAAATCTGTGTTTTAACTTGTTTACATGCTACTTGTTGTTTCTCTTTAAAAACATCAGAAATAAAGTGTTATGAACAGCTCTATAGAGAGGTAGTTGTTAACAAACCCATAGCCATTTGATATTATTGTTAAAAGTAGGGAAGTATTATTAAAAGCAGTGGCAGATCCAACCACTTCACACATTCTCATTATTGACTTTTAAATGATTGTGCAATTTAATAGTACAATTCATATGTATGTTTGGTAACACTTTACAAAAAGGTTGCATTCATTAACATTAATTATCATGAACAATATATTTAAAAAACAATATTTATTCATCTCAGTTAATAAAAATACAATTGTTTATTGTTAGTTCATGTCAGTTCATAGTCCATTAACCAATGTTAGTTAATGTATCTCTATATGTTGAAATTAAGATGAACAAAGATTAATAAATGCTGTAAAAAATATTGTTCATTGTTAGTTCATGTTAACTAATGGAACCTTATTGTAAAGTGTTAATGTAAGTTTTCCTTTTAATTTCCTTAATTATTCATTGATTTTATTATATGGGATGCGGGTGCATTAGGACTCCCATAAGACATGAGTAATTTGAAGCACAGTACTCAAAGTTGTGAACATCCATGTGCTCTGCTGTCATGGGTATGCAAACAAGGTTTACTAAAGGGGAGTTATTTTTAGTATCAAGACATTAATGAGCTGCTTGATTGCAGGAGCTGATTTAATGACACATTGGAGGAAAATAAAAGCTACTATGGAAACAAATTCAAGCTCTCTCTCTCTCTACTTAACAGTTAGTTTGACACTTCAGAGTGTCACAATAAAGAAACTTCCTCCTTCACTTCCCTACAGTTGCTGCTGAAACTCATCGCACTTCATGCTCTGTGCATCCTTCAGTTCCACCTGTCCATCAAACCATGCTATACTGAACATCCAATCACTGTGCACCAGAGCCATAGGGAACGAGAGCTTGTGCTGCAGGCTGGAATGAGTCACCGTCCCTGGGGTATGATCCATCAGCACAGCCCTCAATGCTCTGGTGGTGTATGGAGGAGAGGCTGATGATTTAGATGAAGACAGGTCACTGCTGAGTGGGAGAGTGGAGATAGATGTAGTTGTCCACTATGCAGGGATTAAACTGCAGTGTGCAGCCCAACGCTTCCCTGACTGATCAGGGACTTAACACCTTCTGTGGAGAACCTTCACCAAAATTAGCATGCACTAACTAGCTTTGTCTTGTGTTTGGTGTAATTGCCTGGACAGATCCAATGCTCCAGTTTGCTTTGGATAAAGTGCTTGGGAACTTCATGTTAGTATGTGCTTCATCTAAAAACAGGGATATTTTGGACTATGGCAATTAAACGCATGATGCAAATTTCAGGACACGTGGTGCATATTTCGTCATCAGAAGAGTGCTCGAGCACTAAATGTGTATAGCTCGATTTTTTATTTACCGCACATACTCTGAATGCACAGTATGAGCATGCAATTATTTGAAATCAATGGTACCACAAAATTACACTAGCAACAGGGTGTGAAATTATATATTTAGCCAACTAGCTTAAGTTGAAGGGAGCAAAAAACAAAACAAAAAAACCAAGCAGTCAAATACTTTTTTTCTTTTGCATTCAAAAAATTGATTTGACAGACATGATAGAAAGCCTACTGTAGACAGCAATACATTTTTCAATTGAGTTTGTCAATCTGTCCAGTTCTAACAGGACGTCTTCTTGCGTTTCATCTGCTCTATTTTAAATAGAATGCTCTCATTAAAACATAGCTGTCAAATCAGCATAATAAACCAATTATTTACACCATGTCCGTGCCTCGATTAGAATGGGATCGTTTTAGTTTTGTTGTGTTGCTCATTTGCAGAGTATTGACGCTACATTCAAAGCCAGTGCTTCTTTTCAAGTGTCAGGTGATGTTTCTTCAGTATTCATTGCCGTGTGCCACGCGAACAGAGTTAGAACATCATGGAAGCATCTGTGCATTTAGATGCTTTAAAACTTGCGCATTAGGATCAGTTGTCATCACAGATAGGACGGAGGACTAATCTAAGTTGCTCTGATTGGCCATTGCCTTTTCAGTTTTCAATGGATATGTTAGTTATTGGTTAGAATACTCAACCGCTGCATAAACACGTTGTAAATTGAAAAAATTGATACAATGGCAGCAGACATAAATTGAACGCTGTAATCATCAGTATTCACAATTACATTATCGTGGCAGCCGTAATTGCGATTCGTTTTCAATTTATTGTGCAGCCCTAACTCGCAGTCACCAAAATTGGTACATATATAGTTCTCATCAAGCCAGACAACTGTCATAATTATAGTTATTATCTCCGCCCAACAGGAAGTTGGGCTTTTTGGAATTTTTTAATATTGCAGTCACTAAACTTTTAAATACTCCTCCAAGGGGATTCATGAGACTATCACCATATTTAGAATGGTGTTGCCATGGCGAGGCAATAAATTAATGACGAAAAATGGGAAACAGGAGGGGTCTCATATCTTCTGTGTGCAATTTGTGATTAAGATAAAAATTGAAAAGTATGTTTAGTCTTAAATTAATGACGAAAAATGGGAAACAGGAGGGGTCTCATATCTTCTGTGTGCAATTTGTGATTAAGATAAAAATTGAAAAGTATGTTTAGTCTTGGGGCCTAATCACATGGATGTGACTATTTTGGGTCAAGGTCATAGCGCCACCACCTGGCAGCAGGAAGTGTAGCTCTTACAACAGACACAGTCCTCATTTATTTACCCAAATTAATATTCAAATAGTTTAGAATGCATGTGTCCACCTTGCATTGTTTCCGACATCCAACGGGTGGAAATGATCATCACTGCTTGCTAAAGCCAAACGCACACTACGGGACTTGCAGTCGGCACCCTATGACTCACAGTCTTGTTTTCCATCATGCACACACACACACAACAAGACTGATCACTGATTGGGTGTATCAACTAAATGACCATTCGTCCCTGAATGAGGCCCGTGTTCACCTGGTATTAATGCGTTGTGTGATCCGATCACAAGTGTACAAGCGAGACGCATCACTGTTACACCTGGTCGCCTCTTTGACCACTTGTGTTTGGATTTTGAGGGGACAGTCTATGATTTCATATGGACATACATCAATTATTACGTCTGTGTATTAATGAATGACAATAAAGCACAAAATAGTAAAAGAAAAAGATCCCTTTAAATCCAGTGTGCTGCCTAAAAAAATTATATTGCATTTCTTTTAAAGATTCAATGCAAACTTCACAAACTATGGCCAATGATTCCAACAACTTGTTCCTTGTTAACTGCAGAAGCCTGGGAACTTGTGCAACTTTGTATCCTTGTGGACGGATATTAACCAGTGCGCAGTGAAATCCTGAAAGTTACTCAGAGGCCAGTCAATCAGATTGGACAAGCCAATTTTAGCCAGCTTAAACACAATATGCATCAGACAGTCCAGAGTGCCATCTGAGGTTGAGACTAGCAGAAGCTCAGCATCTTTCTGTAAGCTGTATATAGCAGTCAACATACAGTACTTCAAAATTAAAACTAGCAAAATTTAAACTAGCACTTCATCAATCACTCTTTTAGTGCTAGGCCGTCATGTAAACACATGCTGCTTGTCAACCAGACTAATCCACTATTTATTTAGCACAGTTTTTTAAATTCAAAAAGAAATATGTAGAATTGCCTTCCTATATGTCTCTTTCCCCATAGTACCTAGCAGCGAGTGAGTATAATGCAATAATTGTGGCAAAATTGGATGCATTTTAGAAGAGAAAGACACCTGTGTAGCAGTGATTATGCAGCCTGCAACGGTGCATTACTAATGCAATCCATCAGTGTCGGCTCAATTCTTTCTCTATTTGTCTGCTGAGCTCCACATGGTCCTCAAATGTCATTAGACAGCTGGCCTGCCGACTAACAATTTAAAAACCAAACAGATGAGATGGTCGCACTATTACAATAAGTGGAGCACAGGTCAGCGTTGATTCATTTTACAACAGCGGTTTTAAAAATGGTAGCATTTTCACAAGGAGAAAACAGACAAGTCAATAAACTTAAACAGCCATGATGATAACACAGTGATAATGATGCATGCATGAAGAAAAAAAAAAAAAAAAAAAAAACTATTACAGGGTCTCAACGATAAGGTTGGGCTGCTGACGGAACTGTCACTTGCCCTATAGGGCTAGTGCTGTACTGTCAACCATGTCTTATCTTTTTTTATCATGCTCATTTGTTTTTACACCCTATAAACAATTGATTTTTGCAATAGATTGGACATTATTATTGCAAATTGAGACCACAAAATATTAACTTGTCATCGTGGAAATATTTCCAAGTTGACTAGTTGAAAACACATGAGGTATTGTTTTCATCGTATGCTATAGTTTTTCAGCAAGTGCATTAATTAAATTATATCAGTCATTGAATAACATAAATAATAAAAAATATGGCACGGATGGTAAAATCTGAAATACTGGCCTGACCAGACCAGCAGAAATAAATCCTAAATAAATACCTATTGTAGTGTTCTCTTACGACTCATTACACTTGACATTGTGTCAGGAAGCTGATGCTATGGGGAGTGTCCTTCTATCAGACCTAGTTGAAACCATTCTACAATAAATAAAATAAATAATTCTAGCTGTCAGTTTGTCCAGATACTCAGGTGACATTTCACCACACACTTCCTGTAGCGCTTGCATAGTTGAGGCTGTCTTTTCGGGCACTTCTCATGCACCTTACAGTCTAGCTGATCCCACAAAACTCAATGGGGTTAAGATCCATAACACTCTTTTCCAATTATCTGTTGTCCAATGTCTGATTCTTTGCCCACTCTAACCTTTTCTTTTTGTTTTTCCTGTTTCAAACATGGCTTTTTCTTTGCAATTCTTCCCATTAGGCCTGAACCCCTGAGACTTCTCTTTACTGTTGTACATGAAACTGGTGTTGAGTGGGTAGAATTCAATGAAGCTGTCAGCTGTGGACATGTGAGGCGTCTATTTCTCAAACTAGAGACTCTGACGTAATATCCTCTTGCTTCGTTGTACATCTGGCATTCTACATCTCTTTCCGTCCTTGTTAGAGCCAGTTGTCCTTTGTCCTTTAAGACTGTAGTGTACACCTTTGTATGAAATATTAAGATTTTTGGCAATTTCAAGCATTGTATAGCCTGCATTCCTCAAAACAATGATTGACTGATGAGTTTCAAGAGAAAGTGGTTTCTTTTTTGCCATTTTTGACCTAATATTGACCTTAAGACATGCCAGTCTACTGCATATTGTGGCAACTCAAAAACAAACACAATGTTAAGCTTAATTTAAGTGATTTTCTAGTTCCAAATAAGCATTTTAGCATTTATTTTTTTTTGCACAGTGATGGTGCTGTTTTTTTTTTGTTTTTTTTTACATCGGTAATGTCCTGACTTTACCATATAAAACTAGAAGTCTTTTTAAAGATGTCATTCCTTAAGTGTTTCTTATGCGAGGGACAAATCCCGCCGTCAGATCAGCATGAGAGCTGCATTCACTGTCTGGGATGTGGACACGCAGAGACAGACTGCCCTCACTGTGACGGCATGAGTCTCAAGATGCTTTGCTCACAAATTGCCCTCATTCTGAGGGACAATTCAGACTCCTGCGACCTCGCACCCGCCACTGTGACTCCCGAGGGATCACGTGAGGAGGCATGGTAGGGCAGTGAGGTCGAGCAGGATGAATTTGAGGTGGACCTCATTCCGGCACACGCCCCGCAAGCACCTCAATCTCCATATACTGCCTCTTTGCTGATGCAGTATGGGCGTCACAAGCTTCGGCCCTCAGTAGGAGCGCACAGCCTCATTTTGTGCATATATATAATCATGAATGACCACTGGAATGTTGTTGAGGGCAAAGGTGGCGTTGGGGATTGGGAGGGGTAATAGTGCGGGTTAAATATTGATTCTGTGTATATACAGTGCTGTGCAAAAATTTTAGGCACATGTGAAAAATTTTGCATAGTGAGGATGTCTTCATAAATAATTAAATCAATATTTTTCATTTATCACTTAATGTTATACTAAGTCCAGTAAACATAAAAAGCTAAAATCAACATTCGGTGTGACCACCTTTGCCTTTAAAACAGCACCAATTCTCCTAGGTACACCTGGACATTTTTCTTGTTTGTCGGCAGATAGGCTGTTCCAAGCTTGTTGGAGAATTCACCAAAGTTCTTCTATTTAAGCTGTCTCAATTACTTCTGTCTCTTCATGTAATCTCAGACTGACACAATGTTAAGTGGGGGTCTTTGTGGGTGCCATGACATCTCTTGCAGGGCTCCTTGTTCTTCTATTCTAATCTTTTCTATTTGTATATGTAATGTTTGGGAGTCTAACATTTATATTTCCTACGGACACACTAAAGCTGAAGATATAAATAACCATCTTAAGACAAATGCTTTTGTGAAACAAAAAAAAGCCTTTTTTCAAATAGTGATGGTGCTGTTTTTTCTTTTTTTACATCAGTAATGTCCTGACTACATTATATAAAACTAGAAAAGTATTTTTAAAGATACCGTTCTGTAAGTGTTTCTTTATGCGAGGGACACATCCCGCTGTCAGATCAGCATGAGAGCTGCGTTCACTGTCTGGGACGCACCCACGCAGAGACAGCTCTCATAGAGACAGACTGCCCTCACTGTGAGTGCATGAGTCTCAAGATGCTTTGCTCACAAATCACCCTCCTTCTGAGGGACCATTCAGCCTCCTGCGCCCTCACAACCACCTCTGTGATTCCCGAGGGATCAGATGAGGAGGCACGGTAGTGCCGCAAGGTCGAGCAGCATGAATTTGAGCTGGACCTCATGCCGGCATATGCACCTCACGCACCTCAATCTCCATATACTGCCTCTTTGCTGATACAGTATGGGCGTCACGAGCTTTGGCCCTCTGCAGGAGCCCACGGCCTCGTCACAATCAGCGGTTCTGACGTTGGAGATGATATGTCTCTCGCTGCATCTGGCGAGTCGTCAATGTAGGACATTCCCCCAGCAAGGACGAGGAGCGTGAACTGACAAGGAGATGCTTCGTGTCCTTTCAAGGGCAGTCAAAGAGCTTGGTCTTGAGTGGTCACCTCCAGAGGAACCTGAAAAATCTCGCCTTGATGAATGATTCTTTCAGTCCGGATGACGTCAAGCTACAGTGTTCCGCAGATCTGCCCCATTCTTCTTGGTGTGTTTGTGAAGAACTGACAAATTCCTAGCACACACCCTATTCAGCTCGCTCACACAGCGATTCCATTCTTCTCACTAAAGTGGGCCACAGGGAAGACAAAGGTTATGCCCAACTAACCCCTGTGGAAGAGATGATAGTGGCACATCTCAGCCTGGCAAGTAGCAGGGCATGGAAATCACACCACATTCATCCTTCCAAGCCATGTCGACTGACGTCCACACTGGCTGGAAAAGCATACTCAATGGCGGGCAAAGCTGGTTCAGCACTCCACGTGACGGCAGTGCTCCAAATTTTCCAAGCTAAGCTCCTCAAGCACATGGTTGAGCAAGGCTACAATCCAGATACATTCAAAGAGCTCCGCACCGCAACGGACTTAAAGCTGCGAAAAATGAAAGTCACAGCACAGGCTATTGACAAGTCAATGAGCAATCTGGTGGTTTTGGATCATCATATCTGGCTGACCCTCACGGAAATGCGTGACGCAGAATAAGACGCTCTATTTGATACACCGGCTGATGCTCACACTTTTTCAAATAAAGATCTTTCCCACTTCAAAGCCCACACATTATGCACAAACGCTTCCCATTGGTGAGTGGCACATTATATCATATAATGAACAAACCAGGCCCCTGTCCCATTACGCGGACAAGTGGCGAGCCCTTATGGGCATTTCCGACTGTGTGCCCAAAATGATCGAATATGGTGATACGATCCAATGTGCTAGTTGGCCGCCACATTTCAACAGGTGTTCAATCTTCCACGGTTCCGTCTGAAGACGCAACTGTTTTAAGAGCCGAAATACACAATCTTCTCACAAAGAACGCGCTAGAGGTCATTTCAGATGAATTAATAAGCCTGCTGTCTGCTACACGAATGCGTGGCAGGTCCCCACGGGTGTGTCAGAACTGGTTGTTTCGATTCAGTTTGAACACCAGCCACCTCACTTCACCGCCGATTTGTAATCTGTGGTCCGACCACAGGATGTGCCTTCATTGCGCACAGAGATTCACAGTCTCCTCGCTAAACCACAAGAGAGATTTACAGCCATTATTTCCTCGTTCTGGAGGAGGTGGTTCTTCGGCCCATTTTAGTTTGGAGATGATTGAACCACGCACTCAAGAAAAAATGTTATCTCAGAAACAGATCTTCTGTTCTGTGTAATGCGGGCCCAAAGACAAGATCTACACAGCCCATTTGTCATTGAATAATGTCTCTTTTAATATCTTTTCTGTTCTCTTAAGTCAGTTGCTGATCAAAAAATGTAAATAAATAAACATTTATTTCCAATCATGCAAGGCACAAATAAGACAAAGCCATTCTTTCATTAACATGTGCGCATTTACAGATGCTCTTTACAGAAACGCAGGGTATGTTAAAGAGACAGTACCGGTTTTAGCAAATCAATGTACATGCTTCACTTTTTCCACATTTTGTTATGTTACAGCCTTATTACAAAATTGATTAAATTTAGTTTTTAAATTTATAAATCATACTATAAATCATAGTTTTTCAAAATTTTACAAACAATATCCCATAATGACAACATAAAAAGTTTGTTTGAAATCTTTGCAAATTTATTTAGTAGTAGCCTTTGCTCAATACTTTGTTGAAGCACCTTTGGCACCAATTACAGCCTCAAGTCTTTTTGTGTAAGATGCAACAAGCTTGGCACACCTATTTTTAGGCAGTTTCTCCCATTCTTCTTTGCAGGACCTCTCAAGCTTCATCAGGTTGGATGGGGAGCATCGGTGCTCAGCCATTTTCAGATCTCTCCAGAGATGTTCAATCGGGTTTAAGTCTGGGTTATGGCTAGGCCACTCAAGGACATTCACAGAGTTGTCTCGTAGCCACACCTTTGTTATCTTGGCTGTGTGCTTAGGGTAGTTGTCCTGTTGGAAGATGAACCTTCGCCCCAGTCTGAGGTCCAGAGTGCTCTGGAGCAGGTTTTAATCAAGGATGTCTCTGTACATTGCTGCATTCATCTTTCCCTTGATCCTGACTAGTCTCCCAGTTCCTACTGCTGAAAAACTTCCCCACAGCATGATGCTGCCACCACCATGCTTCACTGTAGGGATGGTATTGGCCAGGTAATGAGCGGTGCCTGGTTTCCTCCAGACATGACACTTGCCATTCAGGCCAAAGAGTTCAATTTTTGTTTCATCAGACCAGAGATTTTTGTTTCTCATGGTCTGAGAGTCCTTCAGGTGCCTTTTAGCAAACTCCAGGCAGGCTGTCATGTGCCTTTTACTGAGAAGTGGCTTCCATCTAGCCACTCTACCATACAGGCCTGATTGGTGTAGTACTGCAGAGATGGTTGTTCTTCTGGAAGTTTCTCCTCTCTCCACAGAGAAATGCTGGAGCTCTGTCAGAGTGACCATCGGGTTCTTGGTCACCTCCCTGACGAAGGCCCTTCTAACCCGATCACTCAGTTTGGCCTCCTGGCCAGCTCTAGGAAGAGTCCTGGTGGTTCCAAACTTCTTCCATTTACAGATGATGGAGGCCACTGTGCTCATTGGGGCCTTCAATGCTGCAGAATTTTTTCTGTACCCTTCCCCAGATCTGTGCCTCGATACAATCCTGTCTCGGAGGTCTGCAGACAATTACTTGTATTTCATGGTTTGGTTTGTGCTCTGACATGCACTATTAAATGTGGGACCTTATATAGACAGGTGTGTGCCTTTCCAAATCATGTCCAATCAACTGAATTTACCACAAGTGGACTCCAATCAAATTGTAGAAACATCTCAAGGATGATAAGTGGAAATACGATGCACCTGAGCTCAATTTTGTGCGTCATGGCAAAGGTGGTGAATACTTATGTGATTTATTCGTTTTTCATTTTTAATAAATTAGCAAAGATTTCAAACAAACTTCTTTCACATTGTCATTATGGGGTATTGCTTGTAGAATTTTTGGGAAAATCTTGAATGGAATCCATTTTGGAATAAGGCAGTAACAACAAAATGTGGAAAAATTTAAGCGCTGTGAATACTTTCCGGATGCACTGTATATCGGTGGACAATGTATTATTAGCCATTACCCTGTAAAATCAAAATATTAATATCCTGCAGATAATGGAATTACCTCTATATTTTTGCAGAGAATTTCATTAGGTTTATTTGCTTGCGGCTGAGAATCTCTGACTACATGCAACGTCTTTCCTTCAAGCAGGGACTCGGACAGCTGCAAGCAACAGTGCGTGAGCGCACACAAAACGTGTTTGTATGAATGAAAGCAAAGCTCATGTTGCTCTGTGTGGATTATTTCAACATCTCTGCTCCATATGTTGTTTTTGGGTCTGGTTTTAATTCGGGATTATCTGTAAGTAACGACATGCCATTTCTCACATTCCATGTTTCATGAGGCAATAAATGAAAAAGTGACAAAGATATGCATGTAGTTGAAGTCAGAAGTTTACATACACTAATTTTTTAACCACGCAACAGATTTAATATTAGCAAATAAGGCTGCACGATTTGGGGAAAATGTCATATTGCGATTATTGAGGTTAATATTGAGATATAATAAACAAATGGTATCATGAGTCAACTTGCTTGTTTATCAAGGAAAATGCACAAATAGATTATGGATAATGCTGAAATGTGTATTTTTCAACTCAAACATACTAACTAGCAACAACATCTATAAATGCATATTGTTTCCAAATTAAAATATTTTTACAAAATTATTTTGTATAATATTTGTAATACATATTTTGTATTACAACAAACTTGATATTTTCTAAATATTACACCTAAATAAAATAGAACAATAAATAAGAACATATAAACATGTACTTTGTGCAAACTGGATATAAAAGTGTGGTTCACTCAAACCATTGTTGTTGTTGTGTATAAAAATACACATACACACACACACACACACACACACACACACACACACTTTTTGTTGTAATTTTAATGTTATTTTTCACATAAGATTGATCTTATGATGATCTCATCAATGATGCAACACATTGCAAGCTGCAGACGGTGGGGGTGAGAGACGAGTGTCTCGTGTTAGTGTGCACATCAGCCGGCGGAACTTTAAATCCCTCCCGGTCTCTTCTGCGACTGGTTGAAGCGGCTCTGACCACACAGAGAACAACAGTTTTGGAGTTTGTGTTTATTTACATGGCACGATCCTGTATTATATGCATTTTAATTAAGGATAAAATAAAGATATATTGCAAAGCTGTGATCTGTGTTATTTTTTCTGACCACCAGTTCAGTGTCGGTCTGCTCGGCATCCATTTTCACCCGATTTCCACGCTGAACACTGGAAACTCACATGACCACACGTTCCACTACCTAAACTGAGACTGACTGGTCATCTTTTTATTAGCCGTGTAGAAAATGGGCAAACCCCTCTCAGAGAGAATGGGCTGTCATGTCCACACATGCACTTATTTGTTTAATAAAACAGCAGCATTTGTCGTCATATAATCGCACAGGCTGACATTGCAATTGCGATGTCATTAATCGTGCAGCACTATTAGCAAACTATACATTTGGCAAGTTTTTAGGACATCTACTTTGTGCATGACAAGTCATTTTTCCAACAACTGTTTACAGACAGAATGTTTTACTTTTAATTGACTATAATTACAATTCCACCTACCATCGCCTCTTGCTTGATATCATGAAAAATCAATAGAAATCAGCCAAGACCTCAGAAATATTTTTTGAATCTCCACAAATCTGGTTCATCCTTGGGAGCAATTTCCAAAACCAAAAGGTACCACATTCATCTGTACAAACAATAGTATGCAAGTATATACACCATGAGACCAGGCATCCATCATACAGCTCAGGAAGGAGACACATTCGGTCTCCAAGAGATGAACGTGGTTTAGTATGAACAGTGTAAATCATTCCTAGAACAACAGGGAGCTTGTGAAGATGCTGGAGGAAATGGGTAGACAAATATCTATATCCACAGTAAAATACCATACCACCACCGCCATAAAAAAATCCAGACTACAGTTTGCAAGTGCACATGGGGACAAAGATCTTAATTTTGGAGAAATGTCTTCTGGTCATATGAAACAAAAATGGATCTGTTTGGCCATAATGACCATTGTTCTCTTTGGAGGAAAAAGGGTGAGGCTTGCAAGCCGAAGAACACCATCCCAACCGTGAAGCATGGGGGTGACAGCATCATGTTGTGGGGGTGCTTTGCTGCAGAAGGGACTGGTGCACTTCACAAAATAGATGGCATCATGAGGAAGGAAATGTATGAGGAAATATTTGAGCAACATATCAAGACATCAGCCAGGAAGTTAAAGCTCAGTCACAAATGGGTCTTCCATATGGACAATAAGCCCAAGCATACCTCCAAAGTCGTGGCAAAATGGCTTAAGGAAAACAAAGTCAAGGTATTGGAGTGGCCATCACAATGTCCTGACCTCATCTGAAAAATTTGTAGGCAGAAGTGAAAAAGCATGCACAAGCAAGTAGGCCTACAAACCTGATTCAGTTACTCCAGTTCCTTCTGGAGGAATGGGCAAAAATACGAGCAACTTATTGTAAGAAGTGTCACGCCTGGCTTTGCCGTGCTGGCTGTGCTCACTCCACCAATTACCGAATAATGTTTGGGCCGTTTCTCTCCCCCCAGTCTGAAGGGGGAGCTGTTTGTTTTCGGTCCATCTGGCAGCAGCTGATGGGCGGGACTGTTTAAAAACCTCTCCTGCCAGTTGCTTAGAGGTCTCTAGGAGACTCTAGGCTGTGCGTCTCGGCATGGCTATGGCGGCAACACCATCCTACTCCTTTTTGTTTGTTTGCATTACACATAGTCTACATTTAACTGATTTGCACTACACTTTGGATTAGTTTCCTTTTGTTTCTCATTTACTGACTTTATGTATTTATTGATTTAAATTACGTCATTGTATAATTTAATGTTTAAATAAACTGTTTTTGATTTAACTGAACAAATGGTGTGGTCTCCCCTATGTCATTGCTACTGTGAGCCAGGTAGTCATGACATATGGGGGCTCGTCCAGCCTTTGGATCCCGAATTGTGAGTAGACTACTATTAATTCGCAATATTGTGTAGGCTGGGTTGCGTGGGTAGTGCTACGTCATTGGTTCACATTTTGTGAATGAAACGTAACGGTGATTAACTGATAGTAGCCTAGTAGTCTAATCAGCTCACACGGGTTGTGTTTGTTTGTTGGGGAGTTCCGCATCAGGTGTTTAGTTGATGAATTGAATGTTACGTTAGCAGTTTAGTATTTTGATCGCTAAAGTTAGTCCTTTGGGTTGTGAAAGAGACATTTTTGGGAGTAGTTTGCGCAGATTAGAGCGATTTTTTTCCAACCAGAGGTATTTGCTGAGTGGAGAAGTGTGTTTGTAGGTCTACTAATGTGCATGGCATGTTACGGAGTCTGTTTTATCCCCAATTAGTGCGCTTAGGCGTTGTGGGTTTAGGTTGCTGGTCACTGAAGTCTGAACGAGGGCACCGCCGTGGAGCACCGGCTGAATTGACTTCGGTCGGGACAGTACGATTCCATCGGTATTGGTGAGTAAATTAGCCTTGTTCTTGGACTTAGTGTGAAGATAGGTTAGATTAGTAGGGGGGTAAATGTTTAGGGGGAAAACTCCGTAGTTGTCCTGTAATAAGAGCTACATTCCACTTCGCCCGATTTAATTTGTGTGGTTGGAATTTAGTAACCCAAAAGACGTTGAGGTATAGATCTAGGTTTTGTTGATTTGGTTAGATGTAATGTTATTGGGTGTTTAGACTATAGCCTGGTTTGATTGTTGATGGGTGACTTGTAATTTAAGTTGTAATAATGAGTAGACTTGAGGAGTTTTTGGTTGCTCCTTCAGTGGTTTTGCTTGCAGCGTTGAATATTAAACAATTGCATAGTGTGGCCAAGCACTATAAAATTGATGTAACATTGCCGAGGGGAGCTAAGAAGCATGAGCTGCTTGACTTCATTCGTGCGTGTTTAATTAACAAGGATGTTTTACCCGACGAGAAATTGAAGGAGCGCTGTAGTCAGGGACCGTCGGACTCCGATAGTGAGCGCACTTTAGATAGTGAGCCCACTCTCCGAGGTTGTTTGTAGATCCACAGCAAAAATCCAGTGTATTAACATTTGAACAACAAGTCGAAATGTTAAAACTACAACATGATTTACTAGTGAAACAAAAGACATTGGAATTAGAACAAGAATTGGCAAGGAAAAAATTAGATGACGACTTGGTTCAAAGAAGGCTTGATAATGAAATGGACCGTAAAAGGTTAGAAGCTGCACAGAAAGACAAGGACCGTGAGCTGGAATGGGAAAGGCTTCAAAGTTTAGAGCAGGGGCGTGAGATTGAGCGTACTAGACTGCAGTTAGTAGCTGAAGGCAAACTTGACAAATCGCAGCAGTCTGGCCTGGCGGGTATGATCAGGTTCCTGCCTAAATTTAATGAGCACGATCCAGATGTGTTTTTTTCTTTATTTGAGAATATTGCTACTGAGCAAAAATGGATTGATGAGGATAAAACTGTATTGTTACAAACTACGTTAATTGGCCGTGCTCAGAAG
This sequence comes from Xyrauchen texanus, assembly GCF_025860055.1. Lineage (NCBI taxonomy): Eukaryota > Metazoa > Chordata > Actinopteri > Cypriniformes > Catostomidae > Xyrauchen > Xyrauchen texanus. Next base: position 36,108,218 of record NC_068290.1, read on the forward strand.
GCATTTGTGGCTTTACCGTCTTCTGAAAAGAGGGTCTATCGATGCGTTAAGACAGCTGTGTTAAAGTGTTATGAGGTAATTCCCGAGGCTTATAGACAGCGTTTTCAATCACGGAAAAAGTCAGACAAGCAGACTTACGCTGAATGGGCTGGTGAATTAACCAGTTTTTTTCATCGTTGGCTTACAGCTGAAGGGGTTGATTCTTTTGATGAGTTGTGTGATCTTATGATATTAGAACAACTTAAGAACACTTTGCCTGATCGCATAGCTACTTATATTAGCGAACATCACGTGAAAACAGCAGCAGATGCCGCTGTTCTTGCTGATAATTTTTCTCTCATCCACAAAACTCCAGCTCGTGATTTTTGTCAGCGTCCTAACATGAATTACAAAGAACGTCGCTATAGTAGTGTTAATACGGACACATCTGTGTTTTCAAATTCAACAAGTGGTAAACCATCGGATTTCGATCTTAAAACAGACTGTAATTACTGTTTTGGGAAAAATCATTGGAAAAGAAATTGCCCGGTGTTATTGGAGCGAAATCGTGGGAAGGTTGATGGAGGAAAAGTTAGTCTCTGCACCTCATCTGTTCCTGGTGTGTGCTCAGGGAGAAAAGATAAGAAAATTCCAGAAAAGACATTGAATCGTCCACAATGTACAGCGTCAGTTGATAAAGGTTTGAGTAATGTACAATGTGATGAGCTTGAATTTTCTGTATCTGTTATAACGGATTATGCACCGTTTGTCACGGAGGGTTTTGTGGTATTGGGTTTGTTTTTTAGTATTGATTATGGTAAATGGTGTAATGAGTAGAATGTAGTTTTACAGAGTCCCATACGGGTCTCTGTTTTGTGAGGGGGAGTGATGTCACGCCCGGCTTTGCCGTGCTGGGTGTGCTCACTCCACCAATTACCGAATAATGTTTGGGCCGTTTCTCTCCCCCCAGTCTGAAGGGGGAGCTGTTTGTTTTCGGTCCATCTGGCAGCAGCTGATGGACGGGACTGTTTAAAAACCTCTCCTGCCAGTTGCTTAGAGGTCTCTAGGAGGCTCAAGGCTGTGCGTCTCGGCATGGCTACGGCGGCAACACCATCCTACTCCTTTTTGTTTGTTTGCATTACACATAGTCTACATTTAACTGATTTGCACTACACTTTGGATTAGTTTCCTTTTGTTTCTCATTTACTGACTTTATGTATTTATTGATTTAAATTATGTCATCGTATAATTTAATGTTTAAATAAACTGTTTTTGATTTAACTTAACAAATGGTGTGGTCTCCCCTATGTCAATGTCTTTCATATATAAGCAAAAGGGACATTATAACTGAAATATACTCGATGAATCGATATTGAATCAAAATCAAATCCAGAGCTTGTGAATTGGAATCGAATCAGGACATCTGTATCAATACCCAGCTGTAGCCCTCATAAATGTAAATAATGCCCCTGAAAATCAAATCCATGAGGCAAATATTGCCCTTAATGGGAAAGTTCATTTCTGACACTGGCGGTCACGTGTTCAAGTACTCATCTGACTTGTGTCAATAAGTTATGGAATTTGAGACCTTTTTGCAGCTTAATTTCAAATGTCTTTTCCGGGGAGGTTGTAGTATGCTTTCATAGTACAATGAACTAGTTAATCTCAAAAGACCAAGGGAAATGAGATTCCTTATGATATGAAATGATGTGATACATTATATGACCAATGAAATAAAACAACAAATCAAGCCAAGAATGGAATACTTACTTCCCCAGACAGGGATGTCTTTGCTCTCAGCTTTCATCACAATGGATGCCATCGTCATGGTGACGGGCATGGCGTCAAAATATGAGGAGTGTGGGGCGAGGGTGAGGATGGGCGCCTCCGCTGGCAGAGCCTGTCTGCCTTTAATGCTGATCCAGTGAAACCCGCCTGCAAACCACATGACCCGCATGATGGTCTTTAGCACCAGGTCCACTACCCTACAGAAGAAGCTTGGGTTAGAGAGATCGAGTTACATTCTAGGGTTACATTCAGAGAGTTTTAATGTAGACCTTAGGTTGTTCAGTGTGAAAGTTGTCTTCTAACCTCACAAGCAGAGAGGTGCCGCACTTGTGCCCATTCAGTTCATGTGAACAATAGTATGGTTTGTGGTTAAATCACTTAGTATGTACTTGTGTCATTGCATGTTGATGCCAGACATGCCGAAAATTTTCTGTGAAGTCTTGTGCACACACATCAGAATGCATATGTGTTTACAATACAAATGAGATGTAATCACACGTGTCCCAACCATTTTTGGAAATAGTCAGGATCACATGGTGCATTGGACCCAGTTTACACTTTTTTCACTTGGTATCGGGTTCTTTGCTAGAGTTCTGATTGGGAAGTTGGGCAAACTGGAAAGTGGCTTTCCAATTTGACATCTGAATAGAAGGCAATTATTGCATTAATTAGGGGTCATGCAAGGTTATTACTAGTTATTAACATTACTGGGCTTAATTTACATCTTTGTAAAGTGTTTAATTTGAGGCTGGAAATACAGGCAGTTTCCTAATGGGATCTTGAAATAGCCATTACAAAGGCAACAGCACGAGTGTGCGTCATTAAGACTCGTGTTGTCAGATTAGTGTGACTGTCATTTATCTAGTGTGAGTCACATCTCACTACATACTGTAATCATTGACAGCCAGCTGAATCACCCAACTCACCTCTAACAAATTCTATAAGAATAATGAGAGTAGTTTTAATTGCTTTTAACATATTAACAGGTAAAAAAGCTTTGCTTCAATGAAAGTGATGGGTCAACATACAGTAGATGCCTTGTTGTCCATTAACCAACTAGTCGAATAGTGATTTTTGCTTGCATTTTTTAGCAGTGGTGCTTTAAAGGAATGGTTCAACCGAAGATATTTTGATAGAGTTATGAGGTGCTTTTGTCTTTACAATGCAAGTCAATGGGGTCCAACACTTTCAAGCTCCAAAAAGACTTGACTGGTTAAATCCATGTTTAATGATGTGATCCATTTGGATCAAGCATGAAGCGTAATCAAGCTTCAAATCATAACTGCACCAATGAGACTGCAGATATCAAGGTTTAAAGTGAAAAAAGTTAGGAAGTTAGGCTACATTTTGGTTTGTTTCTCACCCAAAACCGATCTTATCACTTCAGAAGACATGGACTGATCCACTGGAGTCTGAACCCAGTGTATGAAATTAGCAATTTAGCAATAATTAATAATAATTTGGTCATCTGCCCTCCAGTGTGGAGGGTGAACTGTAAAGATACCCCAAAGTGACATATTACAAGAAATGCCTTCAGACACACAGAATCGCACTTAAAGAAACACACCCGATTGTATTTTTAAGAACAGATGAAATAAAAGCCGTCGAAGCTAATGATATCCGAGTTTAGCTCGCTTTATTTCCACAGAACAGTTCATGTTTTAGATGCATCGTGAACGTAACTCTCAGGTTCACTGTATTTTTAAATGATCATTCCCATATTTACTGTACAAAGCAAAGGTACTGTACATGCAGCGAACACTGGGACATCAGGTAAATTTTCATGTGTACTCATAATAATTCAGTGTAGCTTCAGAAATTGTGCTTGCACATGAAGATCCTCTTCTGTGTTTGTCGTTTCTCTAGCATCTATGTGTGTGTTGCAATTTTCCTTCATGATTATTATAGTATTATTGTGTTACATGCTATTATATAGTCTATATAAGTTAATGTCTACTAATATATATATATATATATATATATATATATATATATATATATATATATATATATATATATATATATATATATATATATATATATATATTATTTATATATTACACACACACACACTAATATAAGTTGGTTGGACCCCAAACATAGCACAGAAAAAAATGAATTCCTCCTTCAGAATATCTTAATATGTGTTCCGCAGAAAGGAGATGGCATAATGGTGAGTATATGAGACAACTATAATTTTTGGGTGAACCATTCCTTTAATTAACGTGCTGACAGCGAGCTGCACTTGAGCTGTTAGACAGTTTACAAACCCCCTTTGGAAATGTTGCATCTTTAGATTTAGACATCTGTATTTTGTTCCAATCATTTGTGCTTCGTCTTGTTTTTAAATGCAAAAATGTCTTGTGTCTTATGTAAAACATCCCTGGGGGTCAGGTAAACCTGAAAGGAGCCTAATTATTTAATGCTTCGCTAAGACCAATACAGTGCATCCGGAAAGTATTCACGGCGCTTCACTTTCACATTTTGTTATGTTACAGCCTTATTCCAAAATTGATTAAATTATGTTCCTCAAAATTCTACAAATAATACCCCATAATGACAACGTGAAAGAAGTTTGATTGAAATCTTTGCAAATTTATAAAAAAAAAAATAAAAATAAAAAAAAAATCACATGTACATAAGTATTCACAGCCTTTGCCATGACACTCAAAATTGAGCTCAGGTGGATCCTGTTTCCACTGATCATCCTTGAGACGTATCTACAACTTGATTGGAGTCCACCTGTGGTGAATTCAGTTGATTGGACATGATTTGGAAAGGCACACACCTGTCTATATAAGGTCCCAAATTTAACAGTGCATGTCAGAGCACAAACCAAGCCATGAAATACAAGTAATTGTCTGTAGACCTCCGAGACAGGATTGTATCGAGGCACAGATCTGGGGAAGGGTACAGAAAAATTTCTGCAGCATTGAAGGTCCCAATGAGCACAGTGGCCTCCATCATCTGTAAATGGAAGTTCCAGCATTTCTCTGTGGAGAGAGGAGAACCTTCCAGAAGAACAACCATCTCTGCAGCACTCCACCAATCAGGCCTGTATGGTAGAGTGGCCAGATGGAAGCAACTTCTCAGTAAAAGGCACATGACAGCCCACCTGGAATTTGCTAAAAGGCACCTGAAGGACTCTTAGACCATGAGAAACAAAAATTCTCTGGTCTGATGAAGTAAAGATTGAACTCTTTGGCCTGAATGGCAAGTGTCATGTCTGGAGATAACCAGGTAATGCTCATCACCTGGCCAATACCATCCTACAGTGAAGCATGTTGGTGGCAGCATCATGCTGTGGGGATGTTTTTCAGCAGTAGGAACTGGGAGACTAGTCAGGATCAAGGGAAAGATGAATGTAGCAATGTACAGAGACATCCTTGATTAAAACCTGCTCCAGAGCACTCTGGACCTCAGACTGGGGCGAAGGTTCATCTTCCAACAGTACAACGACCCTAAGCACACAGCCAAGATAACAAAGGAGTGGCTACGAGACAACACTGTGAATGTCCTTGTGTGGCCCAGCCAGAGCCCAGACTTAAACCCGATTGAACATCTCTGGAGAGATCTTAAAATGGCTGTCCATCGACGCTCCCCATCCAACCTGATGGAGCTTGAGAGGTCCTGCAAAGAATGGGAGAAACTGGCCAAAAATAGGTGTGCCAAGCTTGTAGCATCATACACAAAAAGACTTGAGGCTGTAATTGGTGCCTTCAAAAGTAAAAAGGTGCTTCAACAAAGTCTTGAGCAAAGGCTGTGAATACTTATGTTCATGTGATTTTTTCGTTTTTTTATTTTTAATAAATTTTCAAAGATTTCAAACAAATTCTTTCACTTTCCGGATGCACTGTATGTCGACCAGTTATTCAGGCCACCAAAAAAATATATGCATGTTTAGATTAAAAAATTATATGTTTTCTCACATGCCTTCAGCAAGTGCTGTGATACTGTAAATGTTTACAAATGTACAACTATCACTCATATGTTGCAAATGAGTCCAACCCATCAACTTCCTCATTTAAGAAATAGCGGATGTGAACTCAAATACAACCACAAACCATAAATATTGTAGCATGTTTTGAAAGAAGAATGAAAGTCTATGCAATGTCTTTGTTCAATAGTGTTAATTAGATTAAAGTCATGTAATATAGGGCTGAATGATTAATTGAAATAAAACTTATATCATGATATGACCTTGTATGTTTATCGCGTTTTATCTAAATAGATAAAAAGTCTGCACGTGCTTCTGATTTGCTGTTAGACATGTAATTATTATTAAAAAATATATATATTTTTTTTCATTTATATTGACCATCCTGCTCTCTAGATACCGGCATCAGCCACTGAAAAACCCTTTTCGGTCGACCACTAATCATTAAGAGATCTTATAATAAAGTGTACAGGTACGATGTGACTCCGAAGTGAATTTGTCTTCTACGTTTCACTTTTAATACATGTAGTTTGGTTCTTTTAAGATGTCTCAAGTGTGAACACCCTCTTACAATAATCTTTGGCAGTTGAGCATGTTTGCCCATGACTTGGTTTTGGTCAAATGGGACCACTTACTATTTTTCATTTCATGTTAATAAAATAAAAGCACAATTACAATATTTTTCAAAAATAATCACAATTAGATATTTTTTTCTCCATATCGTTCAGCCCTAATGCAATACCATTTGTGCATCTTAACTATTTAGTGTATATTCAAAGATGGATTACTTTCTCCATAAGCACTGATGCTCCACTGCCAACTCGGAGCGGCCAATGGTAGCGATGAAGGCAAATGGCCAGGCCAACAGCATCATGAACGCAGCGATGAAGAGGCGGATGGGGAAGAGCGTCAATGTCATCAAGCCAATCTAAGGAAGAAATGACAAGGGGAAAACAATTATTATAATATGATAACTGATTATAAGACAGTTTCTAAACTTCAGCAAGCTTCTCATCAAAACAATAATCTAAAATCACAGAAAGTGACAAGTACAAAGCTTGTTTCACTTGTTTACTCACTGACACAAGTAAAAAAAAAAATAGCCCCAGTTTTGATGATATTCTGGTCCCTATATATGGCTTGCTGAGTAAATATCACGAGTCACTTTAAAAAGTAATATAAAACCTCTCTTCAACAAACAACGTGATTTCATTCTGTAGCACAAACGCTGTGGGTTTCAGAAACACATATAGTTAAGCGTATCGAGAACCACCAACTCAAAGAATAAGCAATGATATTTGTAATGCTTGAGGCAATGTACTGGACAAAAGTTCAAGATGGATTAACACCAAACCCAAAGACTCACTCTCACAAAAAAGACAGATCTCTCTCACACATCGTGACGCAGTTTCAGTACTAATAGCCTAGATAAAGTGATAAAATAAATAAATAAAACCAGACCCAAAACAACGTAACAAGGTGCAGAGATGTTGAAATCCACACAGAGCGACATCAGCTTTAGTTTGGCTCTTACCTGCTCACACTCACACAGACACGTTATGTGTACGCACACACACTGTTGCTTGCGGCTGTCCGAGTCTCTGCCTGAAGGAAAGTCGCTGCAAGCAGTCAGAGATTCTCAGCCGCAAGCAAATAAACCAAAACAAATTAATAATATATTGGCCGCTGATATATTGTTCATCCCTAAATGTGAAGGATAGTGATGTTGAGATAAGTATTCATATATACACACATCACGATGTGTACTGTATAACGATGTAGTTGTTGATCCTCAACCCTAGTACCAATATTTACTTGATTTAGACTTGCTTTAAGAGAATGTATCTTAAATATTAGTGTATTTTGATAAGTGTATTTTTTCACTTGTTCATACTTCTGCTAGAGCAGTAAAGAAAAAAAATATACTCATTCAAGATAATGCTCTAAAAGCAATCGTTTGTTCATGATACCCAATGCATTAACTAATGATACAAAATTTTTACCTTTTTATTAAAGGGCACCTATTATGGAATTTTGAAAATTACCTTTCATGTAGTGTGTAACAGATTTAAGTGAACAAAAACATCCTGCAAAGTTTTATATATGAAAGTTCACCGTAAAAAAAGTTATTATCTCTCAAACGTAGGAGTCGACTCTGAGTCAATGTAATGAATCGATTTTCCAACGAGTCATTTTCCTTTTCGTTGTGACGTCAAGACGAAAAATTATCAAATTGGCCGCGCCCACTCATTGCGCGCGCAGACACCAGGGAAAACTTGAAAACATCATGTCGACAACAAGACACTTTGTTCTGAAGTGCATATCAAAAGCAACCTTTTTTTCACTGCCCAGGGATGAGCATGTGAAGAATCAGTGGCTAGAGTTTATATTTACAACTATACCACACAAGTATAGCCCGACCCTTGTGCTGTGTTCGCGTCATTTTAATGACGATTGCTTTACGAACATGAATGCTTTCAAGTGTGGATTCGCGAGCCGGCTGATACTGAAGGAAGGTTCAGTACCAAGTTTATTTGGATCAGCTTCCTCCTCCGAATCACAACCTGTAAGTATTATTAATAATTGTTGCTTTTATGTGTTTTTTAGCATGCTTAATAAGTATTTGTGTGTGTTGTGTAAGTTATGCTCAGCGCAGCTTCTAGGTCTCCAATGTCAATTTTTTTGAAATATATGAAATGTTTGTCGATGTTATTGGAGTTGTCATAAAGAATAGAGCAATAACTTGTAGTAATGCAGTGCTTTACCAATATGTTTATGCGTTGGGCTAACGCAAACAATAACTGATTGGGTGTTTACCACCGAACTTTGGGCTATGATCGCTAACATAAATCAACTCAAATTCCTTCTCTGATTTTGATTTTTTTACTACAAAGCGGTGATGGGCATTCCGTTTCCGACAATCTCTGCACAGATTATACCAATCACAACTGACTGGGTCATCTGACCAATCACCGCAGATTAGCATCACGCAAAGGACGGGTTTGGAAAAATGAGTCGTTGAACGAATCATTTGGGAGTCGGTGAGCAAATCAGGTAAACATAAATGCATATTATAAGACAACAAGTGTTTTTTGTCATTGCATGCATGTAAAACTGTTGTTGGGGACTCCCAAAACAATATTAGGAACATTTTAAATGCAATAATAGGTGCCCTATAAGTGTTACCAAAATTACATACATTTTGAATTGCTAACATTTATTTGTATTGAAAACAGTTATGAATAAGTTTGGTGCAATATCAAAAGGTCATTGTGACATACAGGCAACCAGAAACCATGAGAGCATCACACACAGCAGAGATACTTACAAAATTAAGAAAAACATATCCATTGCAAGATGTAAAACTGCTCCAGTGAGAATGAGTAATATCTATCATTTGTTTACTCTCTTTGGTGTATTGTTGTACCACAAATCACTATTTATTCAGCAAATGCATGAAGATGCGGTGACGTTATTGAAGGTTAAACAGTTACATCTGTTATTAGTGTTATTGTGGCCAACATTATCTGATTTAAATTGGGATAATCACAGAATAGTGCTGAGATGAGTGACTAATGAGATATTGAGAGCACCTGCATCTTTGATCGACACCGAGAACGTTCCAAACAGTCTCTATCCTTCCACATCTGATTGTCATGACTCGAGTTACATCACGTGTACTCACTCAGCTTTGTATTTACATGTTTAATACATTTTTATACCCGTTAGCAGCCTCTAGCCTCATCACTTTGCTTGGAGTCAGAATAACTACCGTAATGTCTGTAGGAAATTAGCAACTTAATATTCATACACAATTAATTCTTATATATTTTTTAAAAAGGCATATTTATGTGAATTACATAATATCAGAAAGTTTAAATTCATGACTGCTTAGAATTGCCAACAATTCACCTCCAATGGCTCTCATGCTTCAAGGGCTGAGCAAGTGCTCATTCATTATAGTAGCAGTGTATGTGTGATTCCCTGCGTGCTGCAAAAAAGATCGGCCCTGATTCTAGGCATGATCGGCCGATCACGGATTTAAGACTAATATTGCCCGATTTAGATCGGTGCACCCCTATATATTAGCATTCCTTACCCCAAAGCATCAATTAAAAATTAAATCTTTCGATTCAAAAAGCATGCCAAAACAGAAGCAAATCTTATCTGCAGACTGCTGTTATGGACACGGAGAATATCTATTGTCAATATTTGTCTTGTTCTTATCAGCACTAGGCCATATTTGCGCACTGATAGCTTTCAAAGTGGACCAATTAACAACATTGGCAAAGTGTGGCTTGGAAAAGCTCAAGATGTCTGGTTTCCACTGAGCCGATCGAATGGAGTCGATAACAGACCAACAGACTGCCAAATCCCATATCAATGCACAGAGGCAGGGGATGAGCACACTGTAAAAATACAGTTGCTCTCCATCTAAGAGTACAGGAATCAAGGGCCAGGAGAACAACTGATTCTGCTGCTTTCAGCAGCTTCGTGCAGGTAAACATAAAAAATTATTATAATAATGCAAATTAAAGGTAATTAAAGTTCTTTCAAAAAAGGTTTATCACATACTCATATTGTTTCAAACCCATATGTCTTTTCACCATGGAAGACAAAAGGAGATTCAGACTAGAGCAGCAACAATCTAAAAAAACAAATTAATAATAATTGCGATTTTTTTTTTAAAAAATTTGCGATTGCGATTTAAAAAGCAATATGACACACACACACACACACACACACACATACACACACATACACACACATACATTAAAAAAAGGCTAAATGATCCTTTTGACCAAAATTTGATAGTGTTTAGGTTAGGTTACTCTTTGAGGGTTCACACTTGAGTCCTCTTAAAACTAACCAAAATCAGAACTTTTTAGCCACAAACAAACAAGCAAATAAATTAGTTAGTAAAACAAAAAACAGTCTTCGTATTCCACCGAGAACCTGTTTTTGTCTACTTTGAGATATGATGTCAGCCCAGTATTCATCATCATCTTCATCATCTTTTTGGAACCAGTCAACTTGAATATTATTTGATTTAATTTTATATTGATTATTATACAATAGTAATGCATTTCTGTAATGAAATCTTAACTTGCACAGGGCATTGCTATGTTTTAGTAGCAAGTCTGTTTTCTCAGCCAATAATCAAATCTTTAACTCAGTGACTCAATCTTTGATCCTTCTTGTGAAAACACTACACATGGGAGGTTACCCCATATGACTCTCCTCTCCCTAGCAACCGGGCCAATTTGGTTGCTTATGAGACCTGGATGAAGTCACTCAGTATGCCCTGGATTTGAACTCATGACTCCAGGGGTGGTAGTCAGAATCTTCAGTCGCTAAGCTACCCAGGGAGACATTGTACTAAAAACATAAGATATGAAAAATATATTTACCTTTGGACATATTTTTTGAAGCCATGATGATAAAAATGGCTATTTGTAATTTTTGTGTTGGGGCAAGTGAAAATTTTGGCAGGGCCAGTAAAAATCTGAAGCACTGGCCCAACCAGGTCAGTAGAAAAAAATCCTTAAGTGTTGAGCCCTGAATTGAGAAACATGTTCTTGTTTACTGTACTGTAAAGGGATATAATTGGAAGGAGGCAGGAGTGTGTTCAATAGCATATTACCTATGTGTTCTGTGGTATTGAGTATTATGAAATTGTATTGGTACCAACTTCTGAAATTTTGGTGTCTTGAAAACACTACAGCAGACACAATCACAGAATTTTAAGATTTAATAAATCACACTGGGCCAAGGTCTTATCCAGAGGTGTGGAACTACCCACTGTAACAATAACTTTCAATTATAGCATTATTTTTAAAGTGCCTTTTAGCAATTTAGCACAGTGCTTCACAAAATATAAAAATCAAAGCACACTCCGTAAAACACAAAGTAGTAAAAACAAGTCTATACAAATGAGTCTTTAAACAATACTATAAAACAGACACAGATTCAGCAGATCTAATATCCCAGGGCAGGCTTTTCCATAATCGTGGGGCCTTCACTTCAAAAGCTCCATCACCTTTTGTTTTGCATCTGGATCTTGGAACAGCCAATAGTTTAAGACAAGATCTAAAGGTCTTTCTTTAGAACCTTTGACCAAAACAATCTCTTTAAAGCACAAGAAAAAAAAATATTGGTTCTCCGTCAAAACACACAATACTATTATTACTTCAACTGATTATATTATTGTATTTATTTTTGTTTAAACATTGTTTAAAATTCATCTATACTATTCATTTTTATTTTTAAGCACAACTGGAAGTTGCTGGTCCAGGATGAGAGACATATCTTCTTCTATGAGAGTGCAGCTGTCAGATTCTCCTCTCCTCACCTGCACAGGTGATATTAAAGCGCTTTAAAAAACACAGTTGTTGCTTCAGAAATGTATCAAGTGTCTCGTATGCACTGTTCCATCTGTTTGCTTTGCGAGTAGAAGATCGCACGACCCTGTCGCAAATGCTACGATGGATTTCAAACCTTTATCATCAGGAATGCGCACTGTCCTGCCAAGCGAGTGACCAGCAATAAAGCAAAAGCCAATGAAACGGAGTGAGCGCAAGGGTAGAGAAAGGCATCAGGGGAGAAAAATAAATAATTAAATGAAAACATCAAAATCTACTGAACTGCTGCCTCATTATTTTCTTCTGTGTTTTCCCTAGTTGTGTGCAAATCAGTGCAATTATGGGTGCAAGCTCGTCTTTTATGTTGTTTGTTGCTTGTTATCACGAATAAACTCTCCTGTTGCAGAATTTCGGGATCGTAGTTTAATTTGGGCACAAATGGTCATGTGTTTGATACAGCTGGTCTGCAAACAGTTGTGTTTGAGCACAAACAATACCCCATAATGACAACATGAAAGAAGTTTGTTTGAATTTTTGTAGAAAATGTTGTAGAAACATCTCATGGATGATCAGTGGAAACAGGATGCACCTGAGATAAATTTTGTGTGTCATGGCAAAGGCTGTGAATACTTATGTACTTATGTGATTTATTTTATGTTTTATTTTTAATAAATTTGCAAAGATTTCAAACAAACTTCTTTCACGTTGTCATTATGGGGTATTGTTTGTAGAATTTTGAGGAAAATAATTAATATAATCCATTTTGGAATAAGGCTGTAACATAACAAAATGTGGAAAAAGTGAAGCGCTGCGAATACTTTCCGGATACAATGTATACTGCAAAATTACAATTCATGTCTTTACGAGTAAAACCATAATGAGGAAAAAATGCTGCACCTTTAAATATACATTTAATGAAGCCAGTCGCTCATACACTGATAACACATCATAATCATGTGCGCTCTTGTAATAAATTACAGACAACAGAGCGCACATTAAGCTTGAAGTGTGCAGCACATGCAGACTACATATTTATTTTAATTAAATTGCAGCCTTTTGTGGTTTATTAAGTACATTTAAGTCATATATCAAACTGATGATCCGGAGATGTGAAGCTGTCGTCAAAATAATTCAAACCAATTCAAATTGCTTCATTCGGCTTTCTATCAAAATTAAAGCTCAATTTGACTAGACTGTAGTAACAAAAAATAAAACAAATAATTATAATTACATTTAAGGAATATCTCACAATATACTGTTTTCATCAATTTAAACTATGATGTGATGCTCTGCTGCACAGGTTTTTACAGAAATCTAGTACTGTGTTTTGGATTGTGCTGTGAGGATCTGTACAGAAGCACTTCATTAGATCAAAACAAGGTAATGGTTCATTAAAATATTTTGTTTTTCAGTTGATTCAAATTCTATAAATTCATTTTAATAACACTATCATATTTAATTTTAAAAACGGAATTCAGAAAATATAAAATGACAAACACAGCTTTTGGGAAAAAACTGAATGAGAAAAAAATCAAATGGAATTTGGAAGAAATCTAATGGATTTCATGCAAGTGTGGCTGTAAACTAAAGTCTACTGGCTATTTTTAAAAAGGGGGATTAGTCATTTGACATGTCCCAACCCCACTTCCTGTTTCATTAGAAAATACATCAAAACACCAAATCGAACTGTGCTTGTCAAAGCACTTCACAGGGACTTTTAGTAGAAATCTAATGCACATCTCACTTGTTAACATGTCCATTAGACAAAGGTGGAAGATTTATTAAATCATAAAGATTTCTCAAAAAGATGCGAACTACTTAAATTCATGTAATTATTTGTTTAAGGCAAACATTGTAAAAAGCAGAGCAAGCAGTACACTAAGAAAAGTTAGCAAAAATAGGGCCCAATGTACCGTTAAAATGAAGGAATTTTCTGTATTGATTTTTCAGGTATTTTGAATTACACATTGCATTGTGGGAGCAAGAACCCCCACTAACCATGAAACGTGCAAGAGTCAGGGGCAATCACACATGCTTGTCATTTAACACTGTCAAAGTTTCATTTGGATTTCAGAGTTGGAGTAACCTCTCTCACTTCTGTGGTAAAAATCAAGAATTAAAATGTATTTTTTTAACTAAAATGATTTACGGTATGTTAAGGATAGTTTTTGTTGGAAAGAGTTGCTGAGCTTTTGTTAACCCATGTCTACCGTTACCAGATAAGCCAGGAATATTAAACAGACTCATTTTAAAATTATTTACTTTTAACCATTACTAATACTTTAGTGGACGTCAGGCAGATAAAGGCTTTGCTAGCCCCAAATTTAGCCTCAGGCAGTCCGCACAAGGTCCGATATGTTCAAATGCTAACATTAGCCATCTGCTTCCCCACCAGGGTTGCAAAACTTGGTCCTGCTAGTTAGCAAGATATTGGGCTGCCGTGGTATGTTCTTCTACTATATTAACTTAGCCAACATAAATAAAGTTTGGTACTGTAATGACTGCAAATGTTAAACTGTTTAAGTAACGTTAAATTAGTTGCTATCTGGCTTGTTTGGCAAATTAACTTAGGGCCTGGCACATTAATCATCGTGTGCATATTGTCACGCGTTGAAAGATTTTGTTGATATTCCCAGAGGTACCCTGACTGCATATGTGTTACTGTGTCCTAACTTTGATTAACCTTTGATTGTTGGCAATGCAGTTTATGTACTGCTGAGTGGATAGTTTCAAGCATGCGGCATATTGCTGCAGTGGTGTTGCTGAGCAGTTGTGATAAAATGCATGAAGTTCAATGCTAGTGTATATGCCTTTATCAGTCAACAGTGGTGGTGCTGACACATTACATCTTAGTATTCGTGTGATGATCTTGATCTGAAACGGCTGAGTCTGGTGAGGCTGTGGTTGACTGCTGCTGGCCTAGCTCAGTTGTTAGCCTCTGGTGTGAGAGAGAGTGAGAGGGAACCCAAACCATGCTAATCTATTAACAATCCAGTTTACCTTTTCTTTCTGAATAAAATATATACATTTTCAGCATCTGTTTCTCATCATGTGAAAGCTTTACGCTTGTGTCAATGCTCTAAATTCAATCAGAGTTGCATATGAGAGCCTGACAAGGCATAGCAATCATTCCTCCTTCATCCGAGTCCCCTCACAACCTGTTCTTAGTCTGGTGCAAGATTAGATAAGGCAGTCTTACCGTTATGTTGGCTTGTAATGTATGTGTATTTAAATGCATCTCATTTACTGAATACCTGAAGCACTGCAGATCACACAGACATGTTAACAATGTATTATTCTTATGTGGCCATAAAGATTGTGAAAGGTTTACCTCTTTCAATTGCTTAGCTGTTCATAAGCCACAAACAAGTCCAGACAAAAGAACCAGACAAACTTGGAACCGAGGTGTGTCTGTACAGTTAAAGTGTTCATTTAATTTTTGAGTGGAGAATATGTAGATGTTAAAGGGCTTGTGTCTCACTTGAGTGGCCTCATACAAGATGGTCTGACTGTAACTTGTCCCTTTGATGGACGTTCTAAGTCTTTTAACGTAAAGACATCCTTTTCATCTTATATTTCCAGATATCATAGAGGAATGTGGAATGTCACCCAGATAGCACCTGTTCATCCATGCGAAGTTGCAGAACAGTCTTTTCCAGGTGAGGGAGCACATGTTGCAGAGAATGTACCAGAAGGAATTGGTGTAACTGATGCAGACCAAGGTATGTTGAGAGTGTTAAAGTGCAAGATACCAAAGAGAATCTGGCTCTGCTTTACTTGGGTTTGCAGGCAAAGTATTTAGTTCCAGCCTCCACAACTGAAGATATAGCAAATGAAAATCTCTTCTGGATATTAAACAGGAGTATACAATAGATGTGCTATCTCGAGAACTTGAACAGTATGGTGTTCGAACAGAGACATTAAGATGTCTTGGGAAGAGCGCATACGAGCAGAGCCCTGTGCACAAGGGCTTACGTGCAAATGGCCCTTTAACGACACACCATCGAAAGCAATATTACAAGACGCATTATAACTATGTTCAGCCTGTTAAAGTCACACTAGGGTACAATGATAGAGGGTAAAAGAGGCACTATCATTACATTTCAGTATTGGAAAGCTTCAGAGCAATGCTAAAAGAAGGCAGTGCAGCTCAGCAGTTTTAACCCTCTTCTTGTTGAATATGGTACACTCTGTGATTTCACTGATGGGCATGTCATTAGATCTTATTAGGGTTGTGCCGATGGACGATATCATCGTCCATCGTGATGGCTGACCAACATCACGATGTAGAGCCACCATCGTGATGCCACGCCCCCTTTTGCGAGTCTTGCTAGTGTGACTCACTAATCCTAGTCTCTTCTATAGTTAACCTAAAACCTCTGCAGGGATTGCTCTGTAAATTAAATTGAGAATATAACTAATGCATATATGCTATTTTAAATACTGTAGTATATGCCAGAGACGTGACGTGTTAGTCTGTGAAAATACCGTGTCAGGCAGGCTACACAAATATTGATTGTTAGCTTCGTCTTTTTTTTACATGTCTTACACTGTACATTTAGATTAAAATATTTTATGTTGTAGGCTACAAGAAAATAGCCTTTATTAATTCATTATTAGTAGTTGTAGTGTCTCAGAAAATCTTGCTCATTGTCACATAGCTCTTGTATACACTGAAGCGGCAGTTTAAGATAAACCCAAACCAGCGAACGTCAAATAACTTTTGTCTGGTTAATACTTTTAAAGAAAAATTTCCTTGGCCATAAATCCATAATGTCAAATCAAATGAAAGAAACAAGGTGAATATGAATAACACACATTTATTAAAACATAGAAGAACAACAAATAAAACAAGAAAACGGGACAACACTCAGACCGAAACTCGGCATTAACATTTCACTTATAATTAGCAGCACAATTAACTTCAGCACAGGCTACAAAATAAATTATGTTATTGAAATATAGTAAAGTGGTCATATGAACTACACAAATGAACGTTTACAAAATAATGTGCAAAATCGAATAGCTCCGCAACGGATGGCGAAAAATGCGTAAAGAAGTCTACTATCTTTCACCATAGACCATGTTTAAATTTCGATGTTTCTGGCCAGAAATACCAACATATTCACTTTATCTGGTTTTAATAAGCTGCGGATTGGAGTAACTACACTACCCGCTGTGCTGAAGACCCGCTCTGATGGAGTACTGGTAGCACATATGCACAGATATTTCCGTGCTAATCTTGCAATGAACGGAAACCTTTTGTCGTTCGTTTTCCACCAAGTCAGCGGGTCCTCTTCCCCATCAATGGCCATTTCCTGCAGGTACATGGTCATTTCTGCCTCGACCTTTTGCTCATCAGTGAGCGTGGCTGTGGCTGCTCTCTTCGCAAGAAGGCTGCCCAAAGACGACTTTTTTTTCTTAGGCGCATTATATTAAAAATCCCGGATGAGTAGGCTACTAATTAGTTGGGCTAGTAAAATAACGAAATTATAGTTTTTCAGTAGAAAAAAAATATCTATGTAAAGAGATATATTAAAATAAAAAGTGCTTAAAAGTGCACAACTCTTCTTAAGTGGAAGAAATATTTTCCCCCTTACGTGCAACCTATTGGAAAGCCGGATGAGTCAGTTGGGATAGTAAAATAACGAAATTATAGTTTTTAAGTGGAAAATAGTATTTATGTAAAGAGATATATTAAAATAAATAGTGCACAACTCTTCTTAAGTGAAAGCTAAAAAAAAAAATGCTTCACGTGTCGTGCAACCTACTGATAAAGCGCCGACGAGTCATTAGTTGGGTTAGTAAAATAACGAAATTATAATTTGTCATATAATTTATGAAAATTAGGCCTATATGAAATTATATAACCCACCCCATCGACGATATCATCGTCCATCGCGATGTTTTACTGTCAACATCGTCAACTGCCAATTTAGGGGACATCGCCCAACCCTAGATCTTATGCAATGTTTGCGTATAGGTGATGCTTTTTCAAGATGCTTTTGAGGTGGCTAATTCTCTTGGATGTTGGACAGGAGATGGAAAGCAATATACAGGCAAGGGGTACAAAGCAGCTATACCATGTCATCAACATCATCAACATGCCCACTCGCTCCATGTGAATTCTCTGAACGATGACCTGCTCTAGTCACACATGGGAAGAAAGTAAAACACGATTCATTATTAACTGGAGAAAAAAAAAAACGTTATGTATGAGCTACTGGCTAATATTTGTCTAGAGGAAAAATATTTTTTTTCATATTTGACCCACTTTGCACTGCTGGTGCTCTCTATGGTCTCTCTCACCTTGTTAACCCATCTCTCCCTGAAACCAAAAATCAAAGAAATCAGTAAAATCCAACTTCTTTGGTTTGTTTCCTAACAAATGGAATTCCTGACCAGGACAGAATCCTTACTTTTAACATTGACACTATGATCTATGCTTACAACATGATCACATGGGAAGTCTGCATGCTGTTTCCAAAAGTTCCAGTACCCTAGGATCGACAATAGTATGCAGACTCACTGACATGCCCCATCTCCCATCGGACATATTTGGAATGGCTCAAAAACTATTACTTTCCCTCCTGGCTGGACTGGTAGTGCGTTGCATCAGTTGCATGGGAGACCACAGTTCAATTAACAATCAAACCAGGAAGTAATCACGTTTGCATAAACAATCATGAGCATGATAAGGTGGTTACATTTTTGTCCCTACACACACACACACACACACACACACACACACACAAAATAATAATACCATTATATATATATATATATATATTTTTTTACAACTGGCTTCTGGCATCCTCTCCTAGCTATAGATAGATGTCACACTTGTTTATATGCTCTGAAACACTTACCGCTTTAGCCTCAGGAGGCAGTGTCTTCAAATTCGGTCAATGTATACCGATACTTACCGCTTTAGCCTCAGGAGGCAGTGTTTTCAAATTCGGTCAATGTATACCGATTTCAGCTAAAGAGAAATTGGCACACACCTGGCAATTATTATGCGAGATCAGGCTGATTCTTAGCTGCTCCCTCCCAATTAGTTTACTGATTGGTCCGACTTAATAGATGCCGTGTAATCAATTCTCAGTGGATCCTCTCCAGACTATTATCTTGTTGCGCAAATATAGCGTGCGAGGTTTAGGCTTATTGTAGTTACTAGAAACAAATTTAATTCTTACTAGTCATTTATGATGCAAGTATGTGTATGGGGAAACACTGTATCCATTGGAAACATAGTTCATGACATTCATAGTGTTTCTTTGATGTTTTCTTTTCCAACAACAGGACACAACTGCTACTGGACTGGGCATCCCAAGCACCCCATGCATTCTTATCATGGGTTTGTAGTCTTTTGTATCATATTAACTTGTGATATTCGTTTCACTTGTTTTTAGTTTTGCTGCTAAGACAATTTGGGACACAATTGCTGAAAATGTCTGGAATTTGTTGATTTGAAAAGGTGATTACTTGTAATTTTCTGCTAGGACATTGTACAAATGCAAATAATTAGTCCCAGCTTGGACAAAACTGCTGTGTTTGTGCTACTAATGGCCCCAAAAGCAGTTCATTTTAAATCCTTTTAGAAGACTGTGATCACAACTTTTGAACTTATTGTCCTTACAAAATCATCATCACACAAAGGAATAACTGTCCTATACTTGGCAACTTGAGATGTTGCGTTGATTACTTTTAGATTTATGCATAAAACATAAGACCCAGTCGATATATTCTTTTTAATCATAAAATAGCTTTTAAGAGGCAAATTGGTCTGAAATCACATTCATCTGACACATGACACATTACAAGGCAAGGAAAGATTAACAGGGTCATGTTAGGACATAGTCCAAATGCAGTGTGACAAAACAATGAAACAGCAGACTAGCCAAGGGGCCATGTCTAGGTGTCTGACAAACAAGC
This sequence comes from Xyrauchen texanus, assembly GCF_025860055.1. Lineage (NCBI taxonomy): Eukaryota > Metazoa > Chordata > Actinopteri > Cypriniformes > Catostomidae > Xyrauchen > Xyrauchen texanus. The sequence goes on from NC_068290.1 coordinate 36,128,219, forward strand.
ACATTTAGTTTTTAATGGCTCATTACCTGAGGCTTTATGATCTATCTGTTAATTAGAGAGCTGGGAGATTTCAGAGGCATGGTATTGAGAACTGAAGCCTTTGACATTGTGATGCTAAAGGTTTCATGAGGTCAATTGAGTCCATGCTAATTGTTTGTCAGTCCTTGAAAAGACTGCTGGTCAAACACCTTTACTTATGCACTTACTCACAGATTTACATGTGAATATGATTAGTTAGTGAGAAATCGGGTCCATGCAATGTACATATAGTAGATAACCATTTTTTTTTGCCGTATAATTGCAAAAATGCTCATATTGTAAAAAAAATTATATTCATTGTACTGTGGAAAGACAGTGTAGCTCTGTAGATTATGGCGTTAATAACCCCAAGGTAAAGTTTTCGATTCCCAGGGAACACGCACACACAAAAAAAAATAATTATTATAAAATGAATACCTTGATCAGACTTCGCTTTGGATAAAAGCATCTGCCAAATGCATGAATCTACAATGTAAATTTGGCCAATGTGATACTTTCGGTATCTGCCAATGTTTGGTCAGTGTTACTGTTAGTTCGCAAATCTACCAACACCCTTGTCAGTGGATAGTGCACATACATATATATATATATATATATATATATATATACACACACATTTTAATTAGGGCTGTGAATTGATAGACAATGTTTAACTAATTAATCGCACAGTTTTATGTGATTAATTGAGATCAATAATTTTAAAATGGTACATTAAAACAAGCATTCAAATATAATCATAAATATATTTAGCTCACATTTGCCTCAAAGAACTTGCAAGTAATTGTTTATTCATTATTAATGTTTTTAATAATAATTAAAATATTTACATGTTAAAACATGTTTTGGTTTGAGTTTAGAGTTAATTCGACAGTTTTAAAGGTATAAATCTTTGGTATACGCAATGGTTGCCACGGTGTACGGTGATACCGCTTCGAATAAATCAATACAATAGCCTAATGAATAGAATAGCTTTAAAAAAATGATAGTTGCCTGATGAAGAGTTGAATAGTTGCGACCCATGATAAATGAACCTAAATAACGCAATGAAAGGCAGATGTTCTTTACCAACATATCACATTTTACAGGCAGCAAAGTACACACTGACAGAAGATGTTTATTTGCAGGAAGCGAATACAATGTGCATGGTGGGTAACTGCAAGACATCTCAGATTCAGAATGACACAAGAAATGCCGTTAGACACACAGACACGTGCTTGAAGAAACCCACTTCATTATATTTTTAACAACAGATGATAGAAAAGCCATCTATGTGCATGTCTGACACACTATTTGTTCAGAGTCGTGCAGTCTGGTGGAACGCGCGTGTAAAGGGTTCTCACTCTTATTTGTTTCAGTCTTCTGAAAAAATTTTTAAAAAATAGCAAGAATAGTATCATCTAAGAGAATGCTGCAAATGACCATTTCAGCTCAGGAGGTGCTTTGAGTTTAGTTCGGTTCATTTCCAGAGAGCAGTTCATTGTGAACGCAACTCTGCAGGGTCACTCTATATATAGAGTGTATATCTGTGATTAAATCATAAAATAATACAAAAACATGTTCACCTCGAACCATGATGTATATTATAAAGTGATTATTATCATCATTATAATTATTATGTTAGCATTTATAATTGTTTTTAAATCTTGATATGTATTAGTAATCTTCCGCCTTTGCCTGACGGTAAATGTGATGGTAAGTTTGACCACTTTGTTATTTTAATAGCTTTTCTTGAGTCATTCTGAATCCGAGACATCTTACAGTTACCCACCATGCACATTATATTCGCTACCTGCAAATAAACGTCTTCTGTCAGTTTGTGTACTTTGCTGCCTGTGTAATGTGATATGTTGTTAAAGAACATCTGGCTTTCTTTGATAAAATTTCACAGCGGTGTTGTACCATGTAAAACCGGTAACACCGTACACCGTGGCAACCATAGTGTATACCAAAGATTTATACCTTTAAAACTGTTGAATTAACTCTAAACTAAAACCAAAACATGTTTTAACATGTAAATATTTTAATTATTATTAAAAACATTAATAATGAATAAACAATTACTTGCAAGTTCTTTGAGGCAAATGTGTGAGCTAAATATTTTTATAATTATATTTGAATGCTTGTTTTAATGTACCATTTAAAATTATTGATCTCGATTAATCACATAAAACTGTGTGATTAATTAGTTAAAAATGTTATCAATTCACAGCCCTAATTAAAATGTGTGTGTATATATATATATATATATATATATGTATGTGCACTATCCACTGACAAGGGTGTTGGTAGATTTGCGAACTAACAGTAACACTGACCAAACATTGGCAGATACCGAAAGTATCACATTGGCCAAATTTACATTTTAGATTCATGCATTTGGCAGATGCTTTTATCCAAAGCGAAGTCTGATCAAGGTATTCTTTTTTTTTTGGATGTTTGTGTGTGTGTGTGCGCGTGCTCTTACAATGTCATATTTTTGCTTCTTGCTTGTATGCTGCACAGTTTACCTTACAGCAGAGCAGGGTTTTGTATTGTTCTTACTTAAAGGTGGGGTATGTGATTTGCAAAACGGCCGGCAGATTTTGAAAAAACACAACTCTAAGGTCCTACCTTCTCTCCTCCAACGCTGGCCCTGACTCCACCCATTCGAAAAACATGGACGCGCAATCATGCACGAGCGAAAACTCAGATGCGCAGTGTTCTAGCAGTGTTCTAGACTCACTAGTCAAACAGTGCATTCACCTGTCAGACAATTTTTCAGAGCAAATTGTTGACACAGCAGGAGGAGGGGGTCGCATACCACTCTTGAAAGGTGTAGAGCTGATTTTCTCATAACTGTAAAAAAAGAACATCGCCAGCCCTGGCGTCTGTACAGCGGTCTTCTATTCAAAACAGGATTCATAGAAATGTGGAACAACCCCACTAGCACTATAAAAGCTCTATTCTCCATACATAAATGCAATCGCTTCCTGTTACTGGGTCACGAGCTTTGAGTATGCGCATCGAACGGGACACGCGCGCCAGGGTGGTGGGGGGAGGGGGCATGGTACGACCGTTTGATTGACACATTTTCTGTCCAATGATTCTAGATGGTCTTGAAAATGATTGGCTGGAGTTTTTCGAGTCCTGCCCGTTCCACAGATGATTAAATTGCTTAATTTTCATTTCAGTGCTTCTAATTTACAGCCAGTAAGTGGGTTAGGAATAGGATTTCAAGTTATTTTGAAAAAATGATCAAAAAAGAAAATCACATACCCCACCTTTAAATGCTTCAGTTTTAAATAATAAAGACCTCTTTTCTTTCAATATATTATTTTGATTAATAAAATCAACAATCAATATTATCATGCTATGTTATTAATATGTTATAAGAGGGAACTAGTACAATATAAGATTTCTACAATGTTTTTTTTTTTTTTGGACGCAGAATATTGTCCGTTTATCGTTATCAGCAAAATCCCAGAAAATAGAGATATCATTTTTTGTCAATATCGCACACCCCTACTATATATACACAGATACTGTATAAAAAAAAAATAAGAAAAATAATAATTTGCTGAAGTTTAAAATTTTAAAACTATATATTTTTTTCTGGCTGATGTTCAGTCTCTATCAAGCACACGATGGGTCTCTCTTGTGTATGTTAGTTTTTGACTAAATTGGCTCATATGATAGAGAGTGCCCATCTCTCTCACACAACTGACTCACCTCTTGTGGATGAAGTCTCTATTCTCCATAAAGTAAATCCGCTCCAGTGTTTATTATGCCGGGGACATGCGTAGCATGTAATGAATAACTGTGCACTAGGGCTGTCAATTGGGCTGAGAAACTACATTTTAATTTTAAATTCGGCTGATTTTTAAATTGACGTTGTTTCCTTCGTTCAACACCCCCGGTTGGGCCAGTGCTTCAGATTTTTACTGGCCCTGCCAAAATATTCACTGGCCCCAACAAAAAAAATGACAAATAGCTGTATTTACCATCATGGCTTTAAAAATAATATGTCCGAAGATGAATATTTCGTACATATTTTTTGTTTTTAATACAATGTCTCCCAGGGGACTGGGTAGCACAGCGAGTAAAGATGCTGACTGCCAAGCCACGTGATAAAATGTGCGGATTAACGGTCTCAGACGTGGAGGGAACTGAGATTCGTCCTCCGCCACCCAGATTGAGGGGAGTCACTATGCCATCACAAGGACTTAAAGCGCATTGGGAATTGAGCATTCCAAATTGGGGAGAAAAAAAAATGTAAAATACAAATGTCCCCCAGAATTGAATAACATTTACAATTTGCAAGATATGATTTATGATTTAATCCCATATGTGCACTTTACAGATATAAATTAATAAATGCATCATATTAACCTCAGCCGTCCTACCATTTACTCATGTGTTTTTAAGCCAAGATTTGTGTGGGGGAGATGATGGGTTTTCAGTCACCTGTTTAGTCATGCAACTTTTGCCCATGTGTAGTGTTTTCACAAGAAGGATCAAAGATTGAGTCACTGAGTTAAAGATTTGATTATTGGCTGAGAGAACAGACTTGCTACTAAATCAGTTGTGATGTGTAATATACAGTAAGTAGATATTAGGCCTAATGTGTATATAACATGAAATCAGACAACCCAAACAAGACCAACACTGACTAATATACAAAGAACAAAAACACCTGTATGGTCCAGAAATGAGACATATAACAGGTGTTTCATGAGGATGATTTGAAGTAGACCGTTTCAAATATTCATCTTCACCACGCAGCTGAACAGCTCATGCAATAATAGCCGTAGTGATCTTGCTTTTTTTCATATCAAACGACATTTTCATGTCGAATTAATGTTTACGATTTGAAACATTACCTAATTAAGGTATTCTTACATTTTGGATATTGAGCAGCTCGTGATTTCCAGACTTGTCTATAACTGGGGTTTAACAAAGTTTATTCAATCACTTCAGGCAAATTATTGAGAGAAAATGTGTTTGTTTGTTTTACAGTGGGAATAAAACTAGCGATTTTTAAAAAAAAATTTTTTTAAAAAGAGCACATGCATGTTAAACAGACTAAGCTGCACGAAGAGAGATGAGACATATGCATGGAGAGACATGGATTTTTGAAACTGTTGCTTCTTGTGTTCCAATGTGTGGATTACCAATTTTCACCACTGTGAACACGGAACGTGCGGGGATACTCAAAATGTTGCACATAACGTTAAATCCCACTAAGAACTTCATTAATTGTGTTTTTTTCCTGCCATTTTCTACACATTGGTAATAGCTGCTGCAAAGACACTTGGAAAAGAGCGAGGACTGTGCTAAGAGAGTGCGCTCTGTGTCTGCACGATCTTGTGCATGCACGCGACTGTGCCTTGGCGCGTTCAGTATATTATGCATTTGCGCGTCTTTGCGAGATAAATATACTAGCGCTCGCTCCTTGGTTAGAAGGCTTTGTTCTCTCTTGCTTGTTATTTGCTTGCACTAATGTTATAAACGCAGCCCTGGCCCGATCGGCAATTGACCATTCTAGCAACTGGCCTGAATCTCTCACACTGGCCTCGGGCCATCGGGCAGTCCTTATTGTCAAGCCCTGGGGTGCATTGGATAACTAAACAATACAGCGCCAAGTTATATTATTGCAAAGAACATTCCTGGCTGTTAAAGAGCATCCCATTCCACTAATGTGCATAAAAAAAAACACATAAGTTTTAGACGGTCCATATTCTCAATTGGTCCATATTCTCAATTGTTAAGTCAAATTGAACTGTCAATTGCGCTTCAAAGCTGCTGTGTACACCTTGTCACACAGCAGCTTTTAGGCATTTTTCTGTCTTTTGTTATATGCTATAAATGACAAGGAGGCAGCCTCTCGCAATGCAAAGTCAACGGAGACGGCTGGATTGCCCCCCCCCCCGGTGGCCGTGGTCTTCAGATTATGACACGTTGCGCTCGGTCTCTATACCTCCAGGTTGCTTCTCAAATGCAAACAACCTTGTGACCCTGACCATGTTAAAGTTGGCGTGTGTAATTTTGTCTGCTTAAGGCCATGTGAAATCAAAATGTAAGTTTTGCTGCTTTTAGCCCATTAAAGTAATGCTTAATGCTAGTGTACTTCTAAATGTTCACAAATTTTGTTTACAGAAGATATACAATTTTAAAATCTGCAGTCTCTCTCTTCCAGCTAAAAAAGATTCAGAAAAATCAATGACGTCACAGAAGTTGAGAAACCTTGTCCAATCAAATGCTTTCTAGTAAGAATACCCACCCTCTTCCTACAACTATTCAGTGCATCTGCCGCTGAATGGGATGGACCAAGGTGGGAGCTGGATGCGAGGAATGTTGCTGGAGTTTATATTTTGTTGTTCAGCCAAATTTAATACAGCAAATGTGTGAACCCACTCATATGCTAACATCACCACAGTAGAGCATAACTCTGTGCATGTTGTAATAGATGACAGAACATGGATTATTCACTGTGAATCATGTAGTGATAATTAAATCTAAGATTTGTTTTATTTAAAAGGCACACGCAGTCATTTTTCATTCCTCATTAAAAAACATTGACTAAAAAAATATATATATATATATATATTAATTTAAAATCATGAATACTTACACGAGAAGAGGACTGTAGTCATATCAGTAACCTTATCAAAGCTGTTTAAATCTACATGGAGAGGGTCCCTAAATGGGGGCTGCCATGTTAGAATCACATGACCAACTGAATACTACTTGCTTAATCTCAGTAACCTCCCTGTTATTGGACACTTTCACTCATGGATTAAAGTAATTATGGCCAACTGTGAATAGTGAATTTCTACAATGGCGCCTGAAACTGAAAACTATTGATTTTGAATTATGTGCCTCCTGCCACTAGGTGTCAAGTCAAAATGAATCTTAAAAAAAAGAAAAAAGTTACTGAGTTACTGAGTGCACCTTTAAAGGAATTGTTCACCCAAAATTATAATTTACTTCTGCTTAACACAAACAAAGATTTTGTAGAATAATGTATCTACTCTGTTAGTGGTTACAATGCAAGTGAATGGTAAGCAGCACTTTAAAGCTTCAAAAAGCACATAAATGCAGTATAAATATAATCCATATGACTCCAGTGGTTAAATCCATATCTTCAGAAGTGACATGATAGGAGTGGGTGAAAAATAGATTACCATTTAAGTCACATTTTACTATAAATCGCCACTTTCACATTCTTCCACATTTTGAAAGTGAAAGTGAAACTGGAGATTTTCTTATCTTCAGAAGTGAAATGATAAATGTGGATATGGATTTAACCACTGGAGTCGTATGGATTACTTTAATGCTGCCTTTATATGCTATTTGAGCTTAAAAGTTTCAGTCCCTGTTCACTTGTATTGTATGGACCTACAGAGCAGAGTTCAATTTAATTGAACAGCACTGGTTTTGTAAAGAAAAAAAAATAGAAGTTTACTGATATGGACCTCCATGAATGCACAGACATGTGTTCATCCTCACCCTTTAAAGCTGATTATCTGACCAGCACCTGCCATCTCTCTGCAGTACTCAAACTAACACACATCCAAACAACATTTACCAGGCCACCATGTTATCTCACACATGTTTGGTATGCAACACATTGGCATGTTTCAAACAGCAGCTCATGGTGCAGATCTGCACAAAAGACAAAAGCCACGTTGTAGTTTCACATGCGAGCATGTGTTGATGACCCTACAGCTATAAAAGCGCAATTGCTCAACATTTACCATATGCTAAGTCCTGTTAGGCTGTTTGAAACTGTGTGCAACATGTATCACAGGACGCAAACTCTCATTTGAGCAGGCCAGAGAGGAACTGATAGCACACAAGCAAAGGAGCATCGCTTACTGTCCATGGCCTACATCACACATCCACCTCATGCATGACACAAACACGCAACGCATATTGTACCTGCAGCTTTTGAAGTGTTGTGAATCTTAAATCATGCACGAACGGGTTTCTGAAAGGAGGAGCCAGCTCGTGTTTCTCGCCTCCATCCGCATGTGTGCTCTTGATCAACCTCATCCTCGACAAATTCCGATCGTTAAAGACACAAAATCACCGTTATATCCGTCTCTGCGTCCGTTCAGCCTGTTGATTCCACTTTAACACGCAATTATCTTGCAGTCCTGGCTGTTGGGGAGGGTTGAGGGATTAAGCGGATCATGTATTTGACGATCGCTCCTCTGTCCGTGTGCGCAACAGAATCAGTCAGTCCCGCTGGATGTCATGGAAGGGCTGAATACTGCCCGCAGTGCGCATGCGCAGCCCCGCTCCTCCGTCCGCTCACGCCACAAAATGTTCTGCTGTGTGTGGAGTGCACATGCGCAGATGTTCCCCATCCGCTACATTAGGCGACAAATGTTGCCTTTTCTTCTTTATAACAAAAATTCTACATGTACAATAGCAACTCAGTAAAAGCCCTATGAAATTCCTTTCCCTCATGATCATGAGATACCTAGTCATATTTATGAGAATGAAAAAGTTTTATTCAATGGAAAAGTGAACGCTCATAATTATGAGATTAAACATCACAATTATGAGATAGTAAATCATAATTATGAAATAAAAATAGAATAGTATCTTATAATTGTGATTTTTATCAAATACATTTATTGAAAATCAATTATGACTTACTATCTCATACTTTGACTATTTATGTCAAAATTATGATTTTGTATCTAATAAGTATTACTTTTAGTCTTTATATGCCATTAAATGATATAGTATCTTATATTTTTTTTTATTTGTGATAAATATGCCTTTAAATCTAATAATTATTACTTTTAATCTCATAATGACGACTTAGTGTCTCATAATTATGACATTATTTTCTCAATGTTATGAATTTGGATCTAATAATTAAGACTTTTCATCTCATGAATATGACTTAACAAAACACATTTATTTTATTTTTTTTATTCAATGTGGTGGAAATAGGCTTTCATAATAAGCAGAAAAGCAAGGCACAAAAATGTAGAGCTAAAAAATTACAAAGCAATAATTACATTTTGTATAGGGCTGAAAGATAATCACCAAATAAATCTCTTCTAAAAAATAAATAAACAAAACAATTAAAATTAAAACTACATTTATTTTTCCTCACAAATTTAGTAATTATTTACTCACCTCTGTGATGTTATATAACCCTATATGACATTCATTCTTTTTCATAACATAAAGTGAATTGTGTAACAAATCTGTGCTCAGTGATGTCATAATGGCAGTTTATTGTGACCACCTCTTCAAGCTTCAAAAGGACACAAAAGTATAATTCAGAAGTCTAATAAATTACTCCATGAGAGTCATGATTGTTAAGAAAGTATACCATAAGGTTTGGTGCAAAACAAACCGAAATCAAATGTATTATTTAGTGAAAATGTTCACTGACTGTTATTCTCCTGCGCATATTCATGAGTCTGCGTCTGCAAGCAACCTTTAGAGCTCTTTTCACAAAAGCAACAGTAGTTACACAGCTCGCGAGATGGGGTGTTCAAGCGAAAAATTATTTTGTTTCACTTCAACAGGACTATCAACGATATTAACAACAGAAAACACAACAAAGCTGGACACAAACCAGAGAACAGAACTGAAGAGTTTGTAGTGGAAGAATAGGTGCATTTCAATGGAGTCCTCATCAAACAAAGAGATGGGGCAGAAGGTAGCTATAATGTCCTACTTAGACGCCAAACGACATGCAATAAAAGTTATGTTTTCTACATTAAGCAGCAATGGAACATGTCCCAAGAATGGGACATTCTTTTGATGAAACCATTAAAAGTGTTCTATATACTGAAGACATTTTTAGGGGTTCCAAACACGAAGTGGGCGATAGAACTCTTAAGGGTTCTATATGGAACCTTTTCTTCTAAGAGTGTAACTGTTTCTGTGTCAAATTACTTTGTCTTATCCCAGAGTAAAATACAATGACAAATATAAGTAAGCCATTTGTAGGCTAATTTTCTCAAAAACTGTAAACACTGTCTCTGTGGCGCTATGGAAATTCCTCTGTTTGTGACCCATCTTGCTCTAGACAATAACACTGACTCAACCAATGCCTGGTTGTGGGCAGGACACTCTACAGATGGGGGAAATAAATGTGTATATATATATATATTTATATAATATATCTGTCTTCTTATCCATTATAGGACCTATTGTCATGAAAATGTATGTAATGGTCGCATCTTGTGTTCTTTACATTCACGCAAAACTGCATAGAAAGCACATCTGAGGCCAGTTAAGCTGAGTAAAAATGCCAGCGTCTCAAGCTACATCAGTATTATGATGGTTCACAATGATTGGTGATTAATATTTCCTCTCCACATCCAATGAAGCGATATCTCAGTCTACACTTATTCCTTTTCTACACAGTCCATTTGGAGTGCCCTTCCACTTGAACATGTATGCTCCCTTCGGACTGGAATCTTACATAAAATGGCTGAATACCATGTGAAGTCCATTTTGTAAGACACTATTGGCTGACTGGAATGCACTTTCTTGAGTGAAGTGAACTTCAACAGATATCTCATGCTAAGTAGGCAGCAGTAATCACTGAACGCAAATTGGAACGCAGCAGTACAGATATAGTAGATGGGCAAATGGATGATGGATGATGGCTAGGTTTTAACTTTTAATGGTATCAAATGAAGTAAAATCGAATTAACTTCTTGACATAATATTGATTCATACAGAAGCCTTCCACAGGGATAGAAAGTGCTTAATCTTCTCTGCTATATTCACATCTCCACAAAATCTTTATGTTCACTTGGGCTTTTGCAGCCTTTAACATCTTTATGCTTAAGGCACCATGTAGCACCAAATCTACTAGTACCATATATACCTATTAGTTTGTGACAAACAGCATACAATAATCTTGTTTGAAGCCATTCTTGTCATACCTAAAGACGTCTCTCTTTCTGTTTGCAGTAGTTGTCTGTTGCGGAAACTTTAACTTGACAGGAATGGTCAGGAGCTATGTTTAGCTCATATCTTGCTTTGTGGTGGTGGGAGTTGAGGGCATTATGAGTGTTATTTTCAGACTTAGGGGAAGATTTATAAAGCACCTGTGGGCGTTCCTTAGTAAAGTAAAATTTCTGTCTGCAGCAGAATCTGTTATTGATATGAATCACTGCCTTATAATAATGAAGCCATGAGTTACAAAGTATGTGTTAAAGTGGACGTGACCTCATGTTGACCACACATTAGTTATCTGAAGGTCCAACCATGCTTGAACTTTCTGAGGCAGTCGAGCGCTGCTGGTCTCTTGAACGAAGAGAAATGTATTCGACTTTCCGTACTCTAAATACAAATACAGTCTCTTATGTAGGCCAATTAAACAAAAGCTTAACATTGTTATTTAGTGATGTTTAGTGTCTACTCTGATTGGTTTGCCTCTTTATAGTGGATTAGAATGCCCTTTATTTATATTCAACAAAACTTCTCGATGATGGTTATATCACTGCAAAATAGTTACAGTTCTTGAGAATAGATCTTGACGTTGCTAATTTTCTACTGTTTTATTTATTATTTAGGCGTACTTGGTTTCAAACCAACCAACAAAGTGAATGGTGGCTGAGGCTAACATTCTTCTTAACATCCCTATTTGTGTTCCAAGGGAAAAAAGAGAAAGTCATATGGGTTTAGAATAACATGAGTGTGAGTAAATGATGACAAAATGTAAATTTTTGAGTGCAGTATCCCTCTATCTTGATCATTTAGCCGAGTCTGCACCATTGGATTCTATACACACACACACACACACACACAAAACATGACAGTGCACATTAATCATCGACAGTCCCACAACAAGTTCGAATTCAATAATCAACTGATCAAGTTAATTTTTGCTTGATAGCCTGCGAGAATATAACCTTTGAGCTGCAAAAGCTACAGTACAAGTGATGTTGTTTTTATAGGCTTTGGCGCCCTCTGGTGGCAGATTATAGGCAATAACAATAACATAGTACAATAATATCAGCCGCGAGAGGGCGCCAATTTGCTTCTTCTGCTGTCTGAGTGCTAACCTGTGCTTGCTTTTTAATCAGTTGATACTCTTTCAATTCAGGTAAATTTCATATTTTCAGCACTGTGAAAAATAAAATAATTATTCAGTGATAAAATCAAAAGGCAGGGAAGGCATTTAGTAGGAACAAATTTACCAACGCTGCACACAGACCTCCGGAGTACTCATAATGTCCATTTAAACAGATGGATATGCGACCACACGTATTGAGCGTTGAAAGACATTTATTATAAGTTTTAAGTTAAAAATCTTCATTAATTTGTCTAAATTATCTCACAATAATAGAAAACATATAAGCCTAATGCCTAACAGAGGACTAACAGAGGACTAACAAATGTTGTAATGGAATTGGGTGGCAGTACAGCCGTCACTTTGTTGAGGACAGTTTCGGGTAGTGGGAGTGCACTGCACAGACGTCCTTGTTGTGACGTCACAAAGTGGCAAAAATCATTCATAAAATTATTAGGTTAAGGATTAGGTTAATCATAAATCATTTCAAATACTATTTTAGTGTTTTGATAGAAAGTCATTGTTTACGACAAGCTCAAATAAATAATAGCTCTGAACGTGCAGCATGCGTTTGGAGTTATTTGCACTAATAAATGGGTCCACAAGGTGGCAACACTCACAATGGAGCAGTTGCTTTCACAAAGAAGTGCTAAAAGATGTTATCACCAGTAAACAACAGAAGACGAATGTGGAAACAACAGTGGATGTGCACGTCTAGGGCGCATGTGTGAGGTCTGGAGATACAGTACCTATATTTCCGGTCTGATGGAATAATAAGACATATTTATATATCTAAACTCTTGAAGATAAATAGTCCAGTATATCATAGCAGTCGTAGCTCACATGCGCCAACCGTCTGTGTATGCGCACACAGTCAAGTGAAGTAGACTTTGAAAGGCTAGTGTTCGACTGTACGCAGATGCTAAGCGTTCGCATCAAAATAGAAGGATGCTTTGGGCTTAAGGGTGCAGAGATCTGCTCATGCTGTGGTTCAATGCTGTTGAAGTAATGACATAATTGTGCCCATATCCAAGGGTGTAGAAGCCACGAAAACGTGGGGACATGTCCCGCCCAGTCTTTAAAAATTATGATTCGGTCCCCCACACTTTTTCTAGTACTTTGCCATGATTTTAGGTGAAATCCACACAGATTGCAAAAGGCTGGATTTTTATATTTGCTGCTAATTATGCAAAATTTGTGCAGTAAATTTGTTATACTTTAATAATTGAAATAACTTAAAACTTATTCAACTTTGTCCAAAAAAATACAATAATTATTAACCATTTCGCACATTCGATGAAACCGGTGTGATTACAATAAACTGGGTTTAGAGGTGTATGATCAAACCGGTGCAATCTGCATTCATGCTGGTGTTTACCAGCAAGAGAGGAACTAAATCGGCTGTCATAATGAACCAGCTGCTCAAATAGTCTTTTCAACATCACAATATCTTTATTTTTATAAGTTACAATCATTAAATAAAAGTTTAGTCATTAGGCCTACCATCGGAGAGCACTGTTTTGATGCAGTGATTCGGCCATGTTTATTGACATCAAAAAAAGAATATATAAACTAGTCAGTCCATTCGAGCCTTCTCCCATTCCGTACATCATTCATTCTAAACAACATCTGGTGCTGAGTTAGTGGAAGGGCTAGTTTGTTTTAGAAACTACTATGCTTCTATAACGAAAACTCAGAATCCCATGCTGCATTGCGATGTAAACAATATGGCGGCTCACATAGCCAGCAAGCACATTTGCATCTAATCTATTATAATCAATAATTATAAGCATCTAAAATAACACATTATATGTTTGCTAATTGTCACAAGACACTTTAAATCATATAAATATATTTTTGGGTTTATAAATGTAGATGTGTGATTTAACCATTTTAAGTTTCATTCTGAACTGACTGCACTGATTGGAGTGTTTTTGAAGCTACAGCTACAGACCAGGACGAGCTCACAGATACTGTTACATCATACATCAGTTTCTGTGAGGATATGTGCATCCCTACTAGGACATTTTTATCATTCAACAATGATAAACCATGGTTCACAGGAAAACTCAAGACAGCTTCGTCATGTTAAAGAGGAGGCTTACAGGGGTGGGGATAGAGTCTTGTATAATCAGGCCAGGAACACACTGAATAGGGAAATCAGAGTGGCTAAAAGAAGCTACTCTGAGAAGCTGAAAAACAAGTTTTCACAAGTTTTCAGCTAACGACCCTGCATCAGTGTGGAGTGGCCTGAAACAATTACTAATTACAGGACTCCTACCCCCAACCCTGTGGCGGACCAACGACTGGCTGACGACCTGAATGTGTTTTATTGCAGATTTGAAAGGCCCAATTTCACAACCCACATGCACTCGGACCTTCATTTCACACAACCATTAACACCTCCTGCAACCCCCCCTCCTACCCCCTCCTGCTACACTACCTGCACTCAAGATCTGTGAGGACGATGTGTGCCGTGTCTTTCGGAAGCAAAGGTCAAGGAAGGCTCCAGGCCCAGATGGCATCTCACCAGCGTGCCTTCGTTCCTGTGCTAACCAACTGGCCCCCATCTTCACTCAGATCTTCAATAGATCACTGGAGCAGTGTGAAGTCCCATGCTGCTTCAAACGCTCCATTATTATCCCCGTCCCTAAGAAACCTAAAATCACAGGGCTTAATGACTACAGATCTGTCGCCCTGACATCTGTGGTCATGAAGTCATTTGAGAGACTGGTGTTGGCCCACCTGAAGGACATCACTGGACCCTTTCTGGACCCTCTTCAATTTGCTTATCGAGCAAACAGGTCTGTGAATGATGCAGTCAACATGGGTTTGCATCACGTCCTGCAACATCTGGACAGACCGGGGACATACGTAAGGATCCTTTTTGTGGACTTCAGCTCGGCTTTCAACACAATCATACCAGATAAACTCCAGACTAAGTTAAACCAACTCCCTGTTCCCACCTCTACCTGTCAGTGGATTACAAGCTTTCTGACAGACAGGCAGCAGCTTGTGAGGCAGGGAAAATTAACTTCCACCACCTGTACCATCAGCACTGGTGCCCCCCAGGGATGTGTGCTCTCCCCACTACTCTTCTCCCTGTACACCAATGACTGCACCACCAGTCTTTTGTTTTTAATTACCTATGTCTTGCTGCTGTTTTTGGTATTGTTTGTATTGTTGTAGACTGGAAGCTCCTGTCACCAAGACAAATTCCTTGTATGTGTAAGCATACTTGGCAATAAAGCTGATTCTGATTCTGAAGTGCATGTCAGGTAGATTCAGCCATA
Organism: Xyrauchen texanus; assembly: GCF_025860055.1. Lineage (NCBI taxonomy): Eukaryota > Metazoa > Chordata > Actinopteri > Cypriniformes > Catostomidae > Xyrauchen > Xyrauchen texanus. The sequence continues at coordinate 36,143,594 of NC_068290.1, forward strand.
CAACTCTTGGTGCTTTACAGACGAGCGCACCTTTTCATGGTCAAGCTCATTTGAATGGAAATCGCTGCACACTGTGGTAGCAATTTCTTCCTTTTCCTAGTGTGCGTCTTTGATGTTAATGTGAATTGTTGTATCGTAGATACCAAGGAAAAACTCAGAGAACACGAAAACTTCGGATTGGTCTCTGTTGCCAGCAATACACACACAAGCACCCACACTGCGCGTTCTTCTCTGCTTTTAACAGTGCTACAGCCCACAAACACAGTGTGCCACCGCCCCCTACTGGACAAACCCAATACCACCCTTAACATACAACATTTCCCCTCCACTTAACTCAGAGGCAATCCTTTCCCAAGACACAAAATCTTCTAGGACAATTTTACAGTGATTTTTTTTTTCACACAATTCATAATTCAATAGGATCTAATGTTCTTCTTGATGACACTATTTATGTCACAAAGTCTTTAAGATATGCTGGTGGTTTCCTCTCTCTTACTGAACGTCGTAGACATCCAGAGGATGCACTCTCAGGCTCATTTCTATCTGCAGTTTGAGTCAATTCAGGCATTCTTTGAGCACTGGGTGAATCTGGCAATTGATTTCTTTGACATCCAGATTTCGAACTCTCAGGCTCCCAGTTATCTGAAGATTCAAGTGTTGACACCGTACTGAGTGATTCAGGCATTTTAATATCAGCATCCATTTACACAACATCAGAATCATAAGGTTCACAGTTCCTAGTGTACACCGTATCTCCTACTTCAAAATAGCGAGATTTTGCATGTTGGTCATGTTGCTCTTTTTTAACTTGTTGTTTCAATTCAATTTTGCTGGTGAAGTCAGGATGCATTTGGTCTAGAGTGCATCGCAATTTCCTCCCCATCATCATTTCTGCAGGTGACAATCCCGTTGTAGACTGGGGTGTAATACGATAACTAAACAATGCTCTGTGCAACTTGGTCTCCATAGTGTTCCCAGAACTTTTTTTCATGAGGTCCTTTAAAGTTTGGACTGCCCGCTCAGCAAGACCATTAGATGATGGATGATACGGGGCAGAAGTAACATGCGTTATGCCATTTCTAGACATAAATTCTTTGCTAACTTCACTTACAAAACACTGAGCGTTATCAGACACCATCATTTCAGAAATGCCATGGCGGGTACTGAAACTCTCTCTGAGGCACTCAAGAGTATTCGCTGTTGTTGCTGAATTTACTGGATATGCCTCAATCCACTTAGAATGGGCATCAACTAAGATTAAAAACATCTTCCCCAGGAATGGACCAGCATAGTCCATATGCACTCTTCTCCACGGCTGTCGTGGCCACTCCCACGGATGAAGTGGTGCACCCACAGGGGCGTTTCTCTGTACTTGACACACAGTACAATCTTTTACTAGGGCCTCAATGTCAGCATCTAAATTTGGCCACCACAGGTAACTCCTGGCCAGGCCTTTCATCCTTGGGGAGCATTTGATGATGGGGAGCATTTGAGGACACTGGATCAAGTGTTGCAGCGGTTGGGAGTATGGTTTGAGGTTGAAGAGGGGAAAGTGTAAATTCTTGGAAAAGGATGTCATTTTTCTGGGACACAAAGTGGATGCCACTGGTATTCATCCAGTTTCTTGTGGCTTTATTCTACATACTCTATTCACATGTCCAATTTCACCACAATTATAACACTTTTCGTTGGCAAATCTACAGTCTTTTGCATTTCTCTGCTTTTAACAGTGCTACAGCCCACAAACACAGTGCGCCACCGCCCCCTACTGGACAAACCCAATACCACCCTTAACATACAACAGAATATTTGAGATTTGTTTGGTCTTTCCATTTATTTCTCGGTTAATTCATTAATTGAGAAATACACTTGATCTTTATGACGTGCACTGCATTGATGTATTTGTTCACTTGTAGATTTGAGCTTGCAGGTTATAGTGACAGCATGCTAATGTGTGAATTGCCCATTTTATTGAGTGTGATGTAGTAGATTCCCGCTTTGATTTCATTCATTGTTTGATGTTTTTGTGACTATTATCGCAATTGTAGTATGTATAGGTGATATTTGTTATTGGATTGATTTGTTTACTTAAAAATGACCATTGTGATCGAAGTTTGTTAGTTTAGATGGTGTAATGGCGATGATAATAGCCATTAAAAATGAATTTATTAATTTGTATTGCACATCTGTCTTTCTTTCGTGAAATCAATTCCTGTTTATATTTGACATTTGTTTATAATTATTTGCACCTATGGATAATTGCTATACCATGCTGATTGATTTTGTTTTGTTTCTGTAGCACACACACACACACACACACACACACACACACACACACACACACACACACACACACACACACACACACACACACACACACACACACACAAACACTCAAAAGTTTGTGGGAAATAAAAGGCCTTTTGAAGGGTAATGGGAATGTCAAACAGTCTCTGTATGATCAATCTATCCTAGTCACTTAATCGTGACCAGCCTGTTCATCTTATCCTGCACCATTAAAATCACTAATACAGTATCCTTCAAAAATATATAATCTGATCTTCAGGTATATAATATGTCATCCAGTGCATCTGCTGTGAGATTTTTATAAAAGCTTGCATTAAAGAACTCAAAGGATCCGTCAGTACTGGAGGAACTCTCTCGAAAAGGTTAATGCTGTACTGTAAAGCCCTACATGTCCATGTCCCCTATACTACAGTTGTCTGCATTGCTGATCGCTCCACGCACAGTATGCGTGGTGCAAATTTCATCATCAGAATAGACTGTTGGACTTTAGGCCAGATTTTCTTGACACACGCACAGTCCCCATCTGTTTACCTTATTGGTGCGTGTGCCAGCCGTTGACTGTACTAAAAGTGTATCACAAAGCAGTTGTTGTGTGCATGTGTCGAAGTGTTGGGTCTTTGAGAGCCATGCATGCCCATTCACAGCTGTGCCTCCCACTTTTAAAATGCTTGTAACGCCCCTGCCCAAAGATTCATATTTGGTTTTGAGATGCAGTAATTACATTTATGAAGTCTCTAAATCTTTGATTCATATTTTTTATATTTCTAAACAAAGGTTTTGAGTATTTGTTTACCTGCTGATAATATCCTTGTTCTTTACTCCTCCGCAGCTACAGCAGAAGTGAACACTTAGCAACTACCCATGTAATGGATTCCACTTTATATTTATAACATTTTTCCTCAATGTGCCTTGTTATAGGTTACACCACGACATTGGAGAAACTATAAGTTGTTATTTTTCAACTTAGACTGTTGAGTGGAGTAATGATAAAACAACTATATAACTATTTAAGGACATAATTCAGACATCTTATTACAATGAGGAATCTTGACTTATTTAGACATTTACTGTTGAAGCTGGGAATTTTGTGAAAGAGCTGCAGTGACAGTAGAATGGTGCAGTGACTGCGGTGATGGACACGTCTTTGAACCATGAAAATATTAAAGCTAAACATTTTTCTTATCTCTTGTATATGAGGAGCTGATTGGACAGCCTTGCTAAACCTGTGTTCTCTGTTGCTGAACTGGAAAACACGATAGTATATTGAGTTATAATATCATACTACAAAATGTTCTCGCCCGCGTGCACACAACTCATTTTCTCAGAGCTCTGCCTTCATGTTCCAGAGCCCATGTTTGTAATTGCAGGTGTCAAAAGCAGTCACCTGCTATGCGGTGTCCCTCAACTTTGCCTTGAATTTCATGGTGACAGTGCTGTCAAACCCACCCTTGGGCTGCCTGTACTGGGTCGTGACATTTGCATTTGGTAAGCATTGGAGAGGCTACGTTAATGTTATGAGTGGGCTGCTGTGAAAAAAATACCTCCCACCTCCCACCCTCAATGCCGTAGGAATTAAAACGGAAGAAATGCAATTTAAAGACATGAAGTAAACAATCACATAACACTTGTTTCAAGCACGGACACAATTTCCCAGACCTTGTTCAATTTCTTCATAGCCCAAGGCTTGGTGTGTTTCTTTTACACGTGGTTCTACACCACTGATTAGAATGGTAATGCAGGAAGAGAATCAATCTCTATGACATTTGAGAGAATGAAACACAGTTTTTCATATACTGCTGCACTTCTATTTCCCTTTAAGAAACATTGTCCTAAAGTCTCTCTTTTAAAGTAAAATGTATTGTCTGCAAAAAAAAAGCTTCTTGTGTTTAACACGTGGTATTTGCATCCAGTCGCAAATAAAACGTGTTAAACACAAGAAGCGTTATATTAAATATGCAATATTTGTGGTGTACTGCATGCCAGCGTAACTTGGATCAATTTGATCACAGTTAAAGCACCTTGGAGTGACCAGCTGATCTTTGGGGGACAGGTTTGTACTTTGTACACAATGCCAAATTCTGAGCGTTCACTAGCTAGGATAATGTTTGAGCCCCTCTTGGGCAAGCCCATGACACTGCTGTTGACCCACCATGATTCCACTTCAGGAGACTGGCAGATGACATTGACAGTGAAGCCCTTTATAACTTATTCTGTCTTCAGAATATGTGGATTTGTTCATTTTACCAACATTGAGGCTGCAAGAGGACCTCCGAGAGACTGAATGTCTTAAAAATGGTAAGAAATGTTTTTGGTTTGCAAAAAATATCAAAATAAATAAATCACACAAAAAAGTATTTGAAAAGAGAAAGTGTACCTTATCAATTGACAAGGCTGTTGGTACAATTTGGAACAGCTCCAATGAGAGCAAACAGAAAGTTTATCTAGCAAGTCAGTCCACTGTCAGCCATTTTTCAATGCTCTCAGGAGGCTATTTCCAGTCATGCCAGTGCAGCTCCTATCTACTTGAATGGGAAAAGAACGGTTGGGCTGTGTTTCCAAATAACAATCGATCTTAACGTTAAGAGCGTTTTATCCAAGCAATTTTACAAATGTTTGTTGACTGCCCTTCACATGAACATGCGAGGATTCACTTTAAAGGGGTCATGAATTGGAAAATCAAACTTACCATGATATCTTGACATATAAGAGTTCATTGCACTTTGTCAGACCAAAAGAAAAAAAAGGCTTTATTGAAAGCAAGGTGCCAAAATGACTTGTTCTCTACTTCCTCCTCACTAATATATCATAGTGAGGTATGGCATCAGTACAGGCCAGCCTCTGCATAAGCAGATCAATGCCTACTTTATCGTCGACACTGCTTAAGCCGGCCCACTGGTCTTGCTGTTAGAGTAGAGCAGTGAGATTTTTTTTTGGAGCAACCGGAGGTGCCACGAAGATGGAGAGACAGCAGGCTCAAATCGCGGCAGCGCCATCTAGCAGCGGCACTTCCAGTGTCATGCTCAGATGCCGCTGACTTTACGGCATGTGTCGCTGTTTGTGGCTGGTGCCACTGAATTTAAATGGCATCTGCCGCTGTTTATGGATGATGCCAGTGAATTTCTATGGCAGATGCATCTGTTTATGAATGATGCCAGTGAATTTACGTGGCAGATGCCTCTGTTTATGGATGATGCCAGTGTATTTCTATGGCAGATGCCGCTGTTTATGGATGATGCCAGTGTATTTCTATGGCAGATGACGCTGTTTATGGATGATGCCAGTGAATTTCTACGGAAGATCACGCTGTTTATGGATGATGCCAGTGTAGTTCTACTGCATCTGCCGCTGTTTCTGGATGATGCCAGTGAATTTCTACAGGATCTGCCGCTGTTTATGGATGATGCCAATGCATTTCTATGGCATCTACCTCTGCTATGGATGATACCAAAGAATTTCTACGGGAGATGCTGCTGTATATGAATGATGCCAGTGAATTTATGAGGCAGATGCAGCTATTTATGAATTATGCTACTGAATTTACATTGCAACTACCACTGTATATGAATACTGAGTATTCCCAGTGATGAGAATAACGTCTGTTATACGTTACTTTTAAGAACTCACTGTAAGGGACTATCAAGCAATTACGATATCTATAATACAATATGATCATTAATACATGATCTATAATACAATATGATCAAAAAGCATTTTTCTATTGGCATACTTAATATTATTTTATAAGAAGTTTTTATAGCTATTATTTACAGGATGAGGTTCCTACATGCAGGTAGCAAATATTACAAACATTTTCATTACCAATTCGAGTAGAGAATATTTGTGCTAAAATTTGATTTGCTGTTCATAGGTTACATTATGATTCAAATGCATTCAAAATTGACCAGAATGAAGGAAGTATCTCTGATAATCACATTTTTTGAAAAAGTAAAACAAAAAGTACAAATATACAACTATAAATGCTAAGCCTGCTGTACTTGTGCTTCTGGACATCAGTTAATATTTGAGCCTTATTGTGATGACTGTCTTTTTGGGGCAGCTGCCAATAAATTGTGCAATCTATGAATAGGTTGATATCTTTTTAATAAAATATGTCAGTGTTTAAAACATTATCATATTAGGGGATCTACATTAATGCTATGCCCTTTACTTTTTCAATCTTGGCATTATTATTATTTATTTTCTTCTTCAGACCCTGATCAGCACAACACCAGCAGGTCTAGGGCCACAACCTGCAACACCATCCACAGGTACATTAGATAACGAGTGCAAAATGACAAGGTGTCAGAGACTTTAGGCCTTTCTGTTATGTGTATTATAGTTCGGATAAAACAGGAAAAGAGCACACACCAGTTCTGTATGATGGTATTGCTTTGGCCTCCAGTTATTCTGAGTATATAGCCTATTTTAAGATCTTAATATTAAGTCATGTACTTTTCCCCATAATATGTTCCTTGTAGAGCCCTTGGATCCACAGACTTGCTGATCACAGTGACAAAACATCAGACCAATGTTAACCCACCTTCTGCATAACTCTTTAATACAATCTCCTTTTGCATAAACCATAATAAACATTATTCACAATGTATAAAGTACTTTCCAATTTTACAAACTGTTATTACTTAATAGTTTCAAATATTACCATCTTCTTTGAATGTTTTTATACTTTCACTGTCCATTTATTTTCACTTTCTATTTATTACCTTCTTTTTACTGTAAATTACTATAAATTTCAATGAGTACTGATTTTGTGTTACTTTGTATGTCAATCAGCACCAATTGGCTGACGTTTGCTCATGTCAATTTGCGTCTCCTGTAGTAAATAAACATTCTAATAGGTTTCTGAAGTGTTTCTACACCTCCTAATGGCCTCCAAATTCTAGGTTTATGAACATTAATTTAAATGTAGTATTTAAGGAATATTTGTAATAAATATTATTGATAGAACCACCTGTTTAGCCACATTAAAATACCCTTAAATGTGTTGCAAACACCTATGGGCTTCGAATGAACAACATAGTGAAGTTTCATTTTGATCGGTGCAGGGTAAGTACTTAAAATAAATCAGGAAACATATTCAGAAAAAATAACTGTCACTTTTCACTCAAAAGTCAGCCAATTTAGCACTCATTTAAGGGTGCTAAATCATTCAGACTTCAAACTTTGCACACTGTCTAGGGCACCCCTGAGAAGATATTTCAAATTCATTTGGAGGTTTCGGAGTGGTTTCCATAAACAGAGTATATAAATTAATGGTATGCATTGCACGTTGAAGAAGTCGTGGCATCACGTTGGTAGGTCCGACAGACCCCAAATTTCACACGGTGACGCGTCCAGTGCCCCTCAATAGGGGACTAAGACCTAGGATGCAGAAAACTATTTTTCATTATTTTCAATAGATCTCTCTGCCTGCCATAGGAAACAACAAGACAGCCTGCCATGTAGGCCCGAGTGCAGCAGTACATTCATTAGAGCCTTTAATACTTAACAAGCACCCAGGGCCTCAAAATTGTAGGACATGATTTGGGGGCCCCTGATGGTCAAGGATGTAAATTTTCAAGGTCCTACAACCTTTTGACCCCTCTTTTTTTTGAGACGACCAACTCGCCATGTAAACCAATGTAATTTTCATGCTTGGTTTTTGGAAGCCATCCCTAAATGGGTGTATTTTGTGTCAAAAGAGGTCAAAGGGTCACGTAACTTTGGACACTGTCTGATGACACCCCCACGAGACATATATGTTGATTTTTGGACATTTAGAGATTTTTGAGCACTGTCCAACCAAATTGTATAAAAAATTAATGGAATACATTGAAGGTGGAATTTTTCTAGAAAGGTCCCACAGGCCCCAAGTTTCACCCAGTGGTAGCCTGAGGTCACCCCAAACATCATATTAAGAGGACAAGGCTCTAGAAATTTTTTTTTTTTTGCCATTTATGCAAGAATCACTCACACAGCCCTCTTCCACTTATGCATGGACAGAGATTTTTGAATGTTCAGCGTCAGCTAGGGTAGGGTTTGAAAATTCAATCTGAAAGCTTATAGAGCCCCCAAATTCTGGGGCTCGATCGGGGGCCCCCAGGACTTTGAGGATCTAGAGTGTCATGTACCAGCAACCTTTTGACCCCTCTTGGGAAATAAAAAAAAAAAAAAAAAGGGGGAAATTTTGTGTCAAAATAGGTCAAAGGGTCAAGTAAATCTGGACACTCTCTGAGGACACACCCACAAGATTATGTAGATTTTTGGACATTTGGAGCTGAGCTGGTTAGTTGGGCACTTCCTGTGTGACTCAGCAAAATCTGAAATTGTCTGAAATTGATTTACATGTCATATTATTCATAAAACACATTCATCTACCTTACAAGTAAAAAAGTGAATAATATGCTTAAAAACTGAGTGCCCACAGACCATGTATTTGGCGGCCATTACATATATTGCAGGTGGAATCTTCCTGTATGACAGATTGAAAACACCCTTAAATGTGATGCAAACACCTAAGGGCTTCAAATGCTTATTCATTGAGCCCTCATGAATAACATATTGAAATGTTATTTCGATTGGTGCTGGGAAAGTACTTGAAAAAAAATCAGGAAATATGTTCTAGAAATATTCACTTATAGTCACTTTTCATTCACAAGTCGACCAATATAGTACTTAACCAACTCATTCAGACATCAGACTTTGCACACTGTCTAGGGGACCCCTGAGAAGATATACATTTCAAATTGGAGTCATTTGGAGGTTTCGGAGTGGTTTCCATAAACAGAATATAGAAATGTATGGTATACGTTGCACATGGAGTAAGGCGTGGCATCGCGTCGGTAGGTCCGACAGACCCCAAATTTCACACGGTGACACGTCCAGTGCCCCTCAACAATGTACTATGGGGACTAAGGCTACTAGGTATATGGGCTCAATACTGTGTCTGTAGATGTGTGGGAAACTACGGATTATGAATACTGGGTAAGTGGGCACTATAAAGGATTCGTTGACATGAGGAAGAGGTTGGGGATACTATAGGGTAAGGGGACACAGAACTAGGATGCTTGATATGGGAACTATGTATGATACGTGGCAAGGTTGATGGCACCGGAGTGCCCGGGGTAGAGCTTGAAGCCCCCTACAGGCTTCAATACAGAGAGTTTGGCCCCTGACTCAATTTTACCTCAAGTTAGTCATAAAGTCCAGTTAGTCATATAGCTACTAGACAAACAGGATTTAAAATTGCGATAGGATCCCTCACACCATATATGCGACCAATGGCAATGTATTTGACTGGTCATTTGGCCAGAAACCATGTACATGCACTTACCACAGCAATGAGGAGCCATCCATGGTCTTACTTGTGGAAATGACCTTATCATTACAAATGCCACTGTTAAATAATGGAAGAAATATGGTAAACTTTCATAGGGGCAAACATAATTTAGAATAAAGGGGTTGAAACTTACATGAATTATGGACAAAATATTGAGAAATATAATATAATAAAAACAAGCAAGTACAACCCCCCCTCCCATATTAGTACCATGATAAATGGAAATATATGTTTCCCCTTCTGTCACTCTCTCAAAGTTGTGTCGATGTAGTGACACTAGGGGTCGATCTTGAGAGCCCCAGACACCTTCAGATCTTTTAGAAAAGGCCAATGAGAATTGGCAAGTAGAATTTGCATGCATTTGCACCCGACATATGGGTATAAAAGGGAGCTGAACCTGGTCGAGATGAGGGATGCAGATAAGGTATGGTTCCTTAATGCACCCATCTCCCAGGTCGGCCTCTTTGGTGACACCGTCGAGGACTTCGCCCAGCAGTTCTCGGCAGTGGAGCAATAGATGGAGGCCATCCAGCACATCTTGCTCCGGCATGGCTTAAATATGCGCACCCCGTCTGTTCGCCGCATCCTGTCGCCGCATCCCCCTGCGGCGACACAAACCAAAGCAGCTCCGCCCCAGCCCGAGCCCAGCCCTCGGCCCCGGTGTAGGACCCCCACAGGAGAGGGACACCCCTCGCCTCTCAGCCGGCTGTGAAGACCCCCAGGAGGGCCCATAGTGCCCCTGAGATGAAAGACCTGAGAATCGTGATGTCTGCGGGAACTCCAGAGCTGGTAGTCAGACTACTCCATCCCCCGGTGGAGGGCCGGTAGAAAAATCTTTTGTTCCCTTTTCCTTTTCTGTTCACCGTTACTTCATCGTTCCCAAGAAGGGCGGTGGGTTGTGGCCAATCCTGGACCTGCGAGTTCTGAACAGGGCCTTGCAAAGACTCTTGTTCAAGATGCTGACACAAAAGCACATTTTGACGTGCATCTTGCATCAAGATTGTTTCGCGGTGGTAGACCTAAATGACACTTACTTTCACATCTCGATTTTACCTCGACACAGACCCTTCCTACAGTTTGTGTTCGACGGTCAGGCGTATCAGTACAAGGTCCTCCACTTCGGCTTGTCCCTGTCCCCTCACATCTTCACGAAGGTCGAAGAGGCAGCCGTTACCCCGTTAATGGAAGTGGGCATTCGCATACTGAACTACCTTGATTACTGGCTGATTATAGCGCACTCTCGAGAGTTACTGTGTATGTGTAATAATTAATGGTTCAGGTCATTCATGTATTTGATCTCTGAGGAGTGTCTGAGTGCCTGGAATGCAATAACCGGGCTTGCTTATTTAGCCTGGTTCCCAGAGAATGAATATACATGTGAGCTCTAATAAATTCACGGATCATTGATCAAATTAAGCAACAGTTTTATGGTTTTTAAGATTTAGTTCATTATTGTGCCACATTTATTTACTGACACAAATGCACTCTTAGCATGCCTTACTCTGCTGCATTTGGACGTTTGTTTTCTATATATATTATACATACAAACAGTATATACATACACACACACACACACACACACACACACACACACACACACACACACTATGTTGTGACTAAACAAAATCCAAAATAAATCAAAACTGTGTTATATTTTAGCATGCATATATGTATATACATGTACATAGAGGAACCTCCCCTAAAATGCTTCACACTTTAATGTTCAAACCAAATCTATGCCCTTGCATGGTTGAGCCAAGTTTGCTGTGTAAAAAGCATCATTAGCCAACAATAGTTGCAAGTTCAATCGTTACCAACATAGTTCAAAGATTTGGTGTTTCCCAAAACAGTAGTTCCAAAGAATATTTGCAAACAGCATCACAAAGTTATGAGTTTGAATCTACAGTTCTCCACCTGTGGTTAGAAGCATAGTTTCATGTTTGTTTATGGTGTATACTGTATACTATATATATCATTCTGTAAGTCATAAGACCTCATGTCAGTGCACTTAAGGAAACTTCTTATTCAGAGATTTTTGTAGAAAGTGGCATTCTGAAACATCATCCACGGCCAGTTTATTTATGCCAATAAAGGGATTCAGGTTATGTGGCCATGTAAATGGATAGCAGTGTTCTTTTAGGTTTTTGAAGAGTGCTCATGTTCGTATGCGCTGGGGGAACCCTGGAGTATAACGTTAGAAGGGAAACTTACCTATAGCCGCATGCACTGTATATGGGGTAAAGAGAACAGAGATTACAAAGTGCATACAAACACTATGTTCCTTATAAAGTGGCCTCACTGAATGTTTTTTAGTTTTTTAGTAAACTCTAGAGAATGTTGTACGTGAAAATCCCAGGAGATCAGCAGTTACTCAAACCAACCCACCTGGCATCAAAAAACATGCCATGGTCAAAATCACTGAGATCACATTTGTCCCCCATTCTGATGGTTGATGTGAACATTAACTGAAGCTCCTGACCTGTATCTGCATCTGATTTTATGCATTGCCATGCTGCCACATGATTGATTGATTAGATAATTGCATGAATAAGTAGGTGTACAGGTGTACCTAATAAAGTGCTCAGTGAGTAATTATCAGCAGATTTTATATTATTTATATGTTTATAGTATTGCAATGTTCAAGCATTACTATTACTAAACTCAAACAATCTAATATGTAATTTTACATTTCAAATCTCCCTCCATCTGCCTCTCTCTACTATTCTCTCACTCAATCATTTACTTGCTCTGACATTTGGTCAAAATTGCAAGCCGGCATGAATTAGGGTGATACAGCCTTCTGTAAATAAGTGCTGTTTATTTATTTATGTTTATTGATCGAATGATTGATTTTTAAATGGTGAACAATCTGAGATATTTAAGTCATTTGTCTGTCTTAAAGGGGACCTATTATGCAAAATTCACTTTTACATGGTGTTTGAACATAAATGTGTGCTGGCAGAGAGTGTATACAACCACCCTATAATGATAAAAACCCACCCAGTAATCTTTTTTGAATACCCATTAATCATAAGAACTGTCTCAGAACAAGCCATTTGCAGATTCTGTACAAAGTGACGTCACATTGTACTGGCCCTACCCACGACGGATGCTGCCGACGGACATGTTTGTTTGTGTGTGTTTTTTCGTTATAGAGCATAACGAACATTGTAACAGTATTTGTATGTGTGTGTGTTGCTCATCCATCGTTGCAAAAATGCTGAAAAAACTCTACAACAAATAAATACATTTATCAAATAACCATTCTGAAACTTCCTGGTTCATTCTCAGATTTGTTACTTCTGACGGAGTCTCTCCCTCAGCAGTGTCTGACTCCGGTTCAAACATATAGGGCTGAACACCACTATTTTCACTGGCAGTCATATTGCTTATGATGTCTAGTTATCTGAGGCAGAGATGTCAAAACTCCGCCCTATTTTGGATATGGGGTGGGGAGCACCAGCTCATTTGCATTTAAAGACACACAAAAACAGCTGTTTTTTTCCCACCCAAAAATTGGCATATTCAGCATGGTATAATAAATTATCTGTTGGGTATTTTGAACTGATACTTCACAGACACATTCTGAGGGTACCAAAGATTTAAAATGACATCTTGTGAAAAGTGGCATAATAGGTGCCCTTTAAGTGTTGTGATGGCATTATAGCAATCGGAGTTGCAACAAAATATCCCAGAATACCATACTTCACCCTACATGTCCAAAAACACTTGGTATTGCCAATAGTACTCTTTGGTACTATTTTGTTATGTTTGTTGGTTTTATACATCTAATGACTCTCCTCTTTTGATAAAATAATTTCCCACACTATCAGGATGTTTGAGAATATTTCTAGATCCATTCTGAGATGGATTTCTAGATATATTTTACCACTGTAGAAGTTCATGCTTTAGCTGCATAATGCTGAACACCCAGGTCACAATGAAGGGCTACTGACAAACTGACTGTTGTTGTTTCACAGTAGAAAGTGTTTTACCAACCACAGATTGGTGTCAATCAAACGTGGCTATGTTCCAAACATATCCAAACACAAATATGAACATGCATTAGCTGCATGAAATGCAGCCTCAAGGGTGCTTGCTTGAAGGGCATGTGTTTCCTGCCTTTGTTTTTACAAAAAAAAGTGTTAACAAAATCTCACACTGTAATGTTGATGTTGGAAAAATATGAAAACGTCTCAGGTTACGACTGTAACCCTAGTTCCCTGAGAAGGGAACGAGACGATGCGTCGATGATGCTTTGGGAAGCATCATCAACGCATCGCGAGTTCCCTCGTAAGGGAACTAACAGTGAATGTATGTGTTAGCATAATAATAATAGAATATTAATAATAGTAGTACTGTAGCTTCAAAATTCAGATTATTTTATTATGTTTCTCAAACCTAATCAAAATCCAGTTGGCAGAAGTTTTTGAAGTTTAATCCTTTGTTTTACCACAAGGAAGGCATGCACTCAGAAATGAGACTGAATCAATGCATTAATATACCAGGTCTAAAAATTATATGTCAGTTTGAGTCAATTTGACCCCTTACATTGTAGAAAATAGAACAAAAGAAATATCTTTCAGTTCAATGTAAAGAAATACCTCGTCTTCTTTTTGACTCCTGTGGGAGGGACAAACAAGACATTTGACCACAATCACCCTCTTCATTTCATGAAAAAAACTTCTGAGGATGCTACAGAGGATAGGACTGTTTAAACATTTATCTGCAGCCCCTTTAAGGATTGAAGGCTGTTGGCCAGAAATCCAAGCATTGGGCCTTGTCAGTGACAGGTGCCCTGTGTTTCAAACAGGACCTCCTAAAAAGTAGCTACATGCTTTGAAACTCACCCGGCGGCGCTCGAATGTGTGTGATGGAGGGGCATATCAGTAACCAAAGCCATGATGTTACAGTGGAAAGGTTGTTGTTAGACAAGAAAGATCTTTGTGGTGAATACAAGTGATTGGCTGTGCTCTGACATACCTGTCTGTCTGCCCAATCCTGCCTCAAAAACACCTGCGCTGTGTAATTTTAAACTGCTTAGAAATGGTAAAACTAGTTTGACAGATAAAAGGGGCAAGGGATCTCTCTGTTAGCTCTCACAGGTGTCACTGAGGAACATCAGAGCAGGATAACTCCTCTGAGGTCAGCTGTGTGTTGTGTTTGAGGCCCTTTAGGTCCATGGTTAGATTTTATGATACGTTATCCCTGAGGTTTGACAGTATTGTCACTTTTGGAAAGAAAAAACTATATATATTTTTGAAAAAATGATAGAAATATTTTTTTTTCATAATAAATATGGACATGTTTTACATTTATTTAACACTTTGTTTAGATGATCATAGTTTAATAATTTGTATTTTATACTGAATTCTCATAGTTTCATTTTGAAAGTCTATGTTGGGACAAGGCTAAAACAGTCAAATACACAAAAAGCATTTCAAAGTATGGAGCACCTGAGAAGACAGAGCGGGATAAAAAATGTTTTCTGAAATAGTTGTGTGTGTCCTCGCAATAAATGTACTATGGTTTTACTAAAATAAGCATATTTTATCCTTGATATTCATAGTTAAACCATCGCAATAATACAGGTAAACAATATCATATTTGTGGTTATTTTGATTTTACTACACTATAGTAAGCACTAGATAAACCATGGGTAATATACATTTTATTTTTTTTTACAAATTATTAAACTATGATCATATGATCAGGGGGTACGCAAAAGGATGTTGAATGTTTGGAGGGGTACGACACTGTACACATTTGGGAACCACAGCTATATATTACTCACATTTTATTTAATAGCTCTTAAAGGTCCCATGAAAAATAAATAAATAGGAGTTTTAGGGATTTTAGTCAACGTTTGTTAGCTTTGAGGTCATCTATATGTTAGTGTTCTCCTAAAAAATTAATAAATTAACTTAAATTAAATTATCTAGACAGATATACTGTATATGCAGTGATGGGCAGTAGCTTCCCTACAAATTGCGAAGTTTTTGGCTAAACAAAATTTCTAAGTAGAGAGGTTGTAGCTTTGCTAGTTTTTAAATCAAGTAGCTTTTCAGCACTCTCAAAAGCTACACCACTATACCATGCCATGGACCCGGTGTTTACTATGGCCAGTTTTTAATCAGTAGTAAATACGTCAGATTCTCAAATGAATGGCTCATTTGAGTCAGCACTTTACAATGAATTGGGCACATACTTTTTCAGCCATCTTTCTTGAAGATTTGTTTTTATTAATTTCTTGCATAGGGATTTAATTAAATCCTTCATGAAAGAATTCTAAGCCATGAACCAAACCAACATGCTCAATAAAATAAATTCGTAAATTTATTAAAACGTAAAAGGTACACAACTGTTTAATTAATGCATTTCAACAGGGCATGATCTACAATCCCATGAAGCAATGCAAATGACATTAAATTAAAAACTATGGACAAATATAAAACAATTGATGTAGAGTTGTTGATTATAAGAAACAATACAATTTAATTTTATTGCAAAATATGTAGACACTGTGGCAAGCAAAAATATGTAAACCCTTTAGAATTACCTGAATTTATGTATAAATGTGTTTTATAATCTAGTTTGAACTTCATCTTAGTTATAATAATGAACAAACACATTCTGTTTTAACTAATAACTAATACATTTTACATGTTGAATACATAATTCAAAAATTCACAGTGTAGGTTGGAAAAAAGTATGTGAATCCCCATATGCTATTGACACCAACAAATGCTAGTTACAGTCAGGAGTTAGAAAACCTGGCATCCAGTTAATGAAATGAGATTGGAGGTGTGGGTTCGAGCTACTTTGACCTATAAAAAGAACTCAAACATTTTGAGTTTGCTATTCACAAGAGCCCTCTGCTGACATGGACCACGCCTCAAGAAAATGAGATCTCAGAAGACCTTCGATCGAGAATTGTTGCTTTGCGTAATGTTGGCAAGGGTTAATAAGTTATCTCGAAGAGCTTAGACATTAATCTGTCCACAGTTAGACAAACTGTCTATAAAGGGAGACGATTTAGTAAAGCAGAATCCTCAGTGAGGCAAAAAAGAACCCTAGAGTGACAGCTAAAGACTTGAAGGAATCATTGGAACTAGTTAACATCTCTGTTCATGAGTCTACAATACGGAAAACATTAAACAGGCATGTGTTCATGGCAGGACATCACGAAGGAAGTCACTGGTTTCCAACAAAAACATTGCTGCTCGCCTGAAGTTTACCAAAGACCAACTTGACACTCCACAACGCTACTGGGAAATGTTTTTGTGGACAGATGAAACTAAGGCTGAATTGTTTGGGAAGAACATGTGTGACATAAAAAGGGGCATCACATACGGCAGAGGGTACATTATGATTTTGGGCTGTTCGGGGCCTGGACCACTTGCCATCATTGAGGGAAATCTATTTTTAAAGTTTATCAAGATGTCCTAAAGGATGCTTCCAGGGTTGCTTTGTGCCAGCTGAAGTAAACTAAACATTGAAGTAAATTTACTACAGAATGGCTTCAAAAAAAAGAAAATCTACCTTTTGGAGTGGCCCATTCGGAGCCCAGACCTTAACCCAATAGATGAAATTCCTTCTGAACTTTGTGCAAGTCTAATCCAAAGCTACCGGAAATGCTTGGTTGAGGTTAATGCTGCCAAAGAAGGATCGACCAGTTATTAAATCTGAGGGTTCACTCACTTTTTCCACAGCACTGTGAATGTTTAATGGGCTATGTTCGATAAAGACATGAAAGATCATAATTTTTGTGTTTTGTTAGTGCACCATCGTGTTTATCTAAACTTGTAACTTTTTCTTGCCTTTGTATTTGCATATATATAAGTAGTTTTAAAACTGAAGGCTAGAACAGTATGTCATAGGAATGGCTGTTCGCTACAGAGCTTAATGGTGAACTTTTATGATCATGATTCTCTGACTGGTGGAGCGTTTCTCATCAGGATCATGGGTACTGTATTTCTTCAACATTTGTAAGGACACATGCACACCAAAATCAAAATTTGTAAGGTGCCGAGTAAAACAAAACCCCTAATATTATAAAAACAAAAAACTTGCAAAACAAAGTTGAAATGGCACACAATGATGGCTTCAAAGGAAGCATATACCATCAATTAACAACCTCAGAACTCACAGCAGGTCTGTCTTTAAAGGTTTATTTGTTATCGTTAAAAATGAAAACAATTTGATTTTTACTTCTGTAACCAGACTGTTGTACTCTAGCACCTACATTTGACTAGCAGTAGCAAGCAGCAAATCAATACATGGTGTGGTCATTCTTTAAAAAGCTGCTCTAAAATATTGTGATAGACAGAGCAGCACTGATTTTAGTGCATTGGCTAACGGATGCGGAATGCAAATGGATGATCTATTGCAAATGTTTAACACTCACGAGTTATCGACAGGGCCATGTGTTAGCTGACAGTGAGCACAGATCTTCACATCATCCTAAAATCCGATAAGAGTCTAGGCAATTGACCCGAGCATCATTTGTTATTTTAAGGTTATCAGGAGTTTTAGTCCTTGACTAGAACACGTCCCCTCATCGCTCACCATCCATGGCTTGAGTTTGTCTACATCCTGCAGTCATCTACCCTTTTGAAATGGTCAAAACAGCACTTGTTTTGTATGCTGCCTTATCTTATGATGGTGACTTAAGTGTTTAATTGGCTTTCAAAGATTAGAACAGCTCAGAAACAAAGCTTTTGAACTAAAACAATTATTGTTGAAGCTGTTATCATCTTGATGTGGTGTTTGGCTAATTGTTTCAATTGCTTGCTGCTGGACGATTTGATATGAACATTATACAGCGATTTACCAGAGCTCAAATCTACAGAGCTCCTGCAACTACAAGGACAATTAACAACACCACAAGTAACAGAATCAGTCAATGCGGGCAGCTTTACCATAATTATACCCCTGCATCAAAGGCTAGCGGCCTAATTTGTCAACAGACACCCCAATGTCAAACAAGGCAGAAAAAAGTCGGAACAACCACAAATGCTTGCTCGACAAGCTAGATCAAAAAGACAGCGGCAACAACAAAAAGACTGCCTTTGATTGGGTGAGTGGGCCTGGCTGCCCTATTTGTTCCTTTTTATGTTTCCAGGAAGTGAGGAAAGGTGCCCTTTACCATCACTTCGTCCGTCAACATGGCGACAAATGTGCCCTGGCGGAAATTATCTCACACAAAGAATGCTGCCAAAAGGCAGATGTTGTTTGGTCTAATGCGGAAAGCATCTGTGGTGATGAGTGCTGTATCAAAGTGATGAAATTCCTTCCGCATTTCCTCCTGCGGTCTCAAATATCTAAAAAAAAAAAGAAGAAAAAAGACTTTATTTGGCTCTCGAGGGCTGTTGTTCATTTTCTTCTCTCAGCCGCTCAGACCAGTGTGTTTGGGTAAAGATCAGTCACAAAAAGCTGTTCAAATGTTGGCCAAACCTCAAACATTTTTGTAATTTGGATTATGGATTCTTGAAAGGTAAACAGACACGGGTCATTCATAAGGGGTATTACTGTGAATTGTACTCAGTTGTACTCAAAAATATCAAACCACAAAATGTGCTATATGCTTGTAAACATGAACAAAATGACCAGTTAATAATAAAGGGGTATTTTTATATATCTTTCAAGGTATTAGCAACACAGTAGCAGATTTGTTGTAAATACAAATTTCATAACATAATGAAAAACAAAATAATAAAAAAAATTCCAAACAGCATAGGCCCAACAATGTGCAAACCTAAATATACAATACGATGATAACGAACATAACAGGCTACTGGGACACATGTTGTATTAGTATTAGCCATATTACTAAGTGACAAAAGATATGGAAAGATGTTTCTCCACTCTTTGGAAAGTTACAAACTTTGCTAGTCTACCTTTGTGTGATTAGTTGGTTAGGTGGATTTTAGTACATTTAGCATTGTTTTTCCCTGCTGTCTGTGACCCAATCAGAACAGGGCCCATATTCACAAATCTAAAAGTAGCTCCTAACGCAGATGTTTAGGAGCAACTGTTCCAAATTAGGGACTTGTCACTCCTATTTGTATGACTAAGAGTAATTCATGAAGTATTTTAACACTAAAAGTAGCTCCTAAACCCACGACAGCTTAGAATCCTCCTGAGGACTTCTAACCCCCTAAGAGTTCCTCACAGACGATCCGAAGCATGGCTGCTGTCCATAATTCACATTAAAAACTAAATATATTAGAATATTATTATGACATTGACCATTTAAAAAGGCATCACCTGAATCACAATTGAGTTGATGTATTTTAATAATATAATATTGTAATATTATTAATGTTGACAATGACCTTTAAAATAGTATTGTCTCAATCGTGAGGGTGATTTTTATTATTATAAACTTAGTTAAAGATGCAGTTACCTCTCCCAAAAAACAAAACAACCTTATTACACCTGAGATAAAAGATTTGCCAACTCTGCGCTCCCTGGCCACATCAAATAAAACTGTGAAGCGCAGATGAATTGCAAATTTCTGCCATCCATCAGCAGAATAATATATCAAACTATATATAATATGCCTTCTCCAGACCTCATATCTGTCTGTCTGTCTGTCTGTCTATCAAATGTGTATATACCAATCAGTAGCCTATGGGTGAATTAAAAGAGCCTGCTAATAAAACGTGACATCATCCATATCAACAAGGTCAACCCTGCCTTACTCTTATCTTCTTAAGAATTCCTTACTAAAACTTGCTCTTAGTAGTTTTGTGAATAGGGTTTGAGTATAAACTCCTAGCTGGGAACTCTTTGGAAAACTTCTAGTGGTAACATAAAAATCTTTGTAAATACGGGCCCAGACTTGTAGCCCAATTATAAGTGGCTACTTACCAGTAAAGAACCACTGATATAGTGGTTACTTCATGTAGCATGTCTTTGGTAAGGTATTAGCGGTCGTTGTTGCTATACTACTTAAGACCTGTCAGTTACATTAAGAACAATTTTAGTCAGAAAACTTGAAAACGTCACATAGCTTTTGTCTTGAAGACATTTTGATGAAATAAGTTAATTTTATATGCAAAATGTTCCTGGTCTGTATATCAGTTGACAAAAGCTAAAGTAGCCAAATGTCCAATTATTGCAGTACTGATAGACACCAGATGGAGGAGCTCTAGTGATGTTTTTTCTATCGTGTTGGTAAGAGAGAAAGAAAGCCACAGATGGAGAGAGCGAAAGACCAAAGATGTAATCCAGGCATCACCTCAAACCTTTTCACCTCATGGTTGAGATAGAAGTTAGGCTTCTGAGGAAATGAAAAACTGTTAATTACCAAAGCAGTGTAGTAGTCTGCCATATTTTGTCATTAATCGGAGAACATTCATCACAAGAAGCTCATTTGATTAGTTTAAACGAATTGCTGTATTTTTAGGAAAGCAACAATATTATGGTGGGAAAAGAGTTAACTATCACTTTAACTTTCTTGCACTGCATATGTACATTTAGCTATAAGCATCAAGGGGAATACTTATTGTTTGTTTTATGGAGCACCTTTAATGGCAAATAGGCATGTCCAAGATTATTAAAACAAAATAATGAGTTTAAATAAAAAGTGCCAAGTTATTAGATGTGTGATATTCTTTTATGTTAAAAAATACATTTTTAAACCATTTTCAATAAAAGTTTTTATTTAATGACTCTAAAATATCACATTAATGTAATAATCCAGTGTGCACACATTTTAATCAACATGGTTTTCAGGGTACTTTTTTTTTTAAACAAATTTTTAAATCACTAATATGATTCATTTGTATTCAAAAATTGACAAATCTGAAAAGTTTCTAATTTTACTAAATTATTTCAGAGAGACTTCTGTGATAACATTTCCTGTTTTTTTTTTTTTTTTTTTCAATAAGAATTAGAATTTTTTTATTCGTGACATGACAAAAAATGAGTTCCTGAGTATGTTGGTTATACCCAACTGACTTTGATTTGTGGGACAAATTGTATCAATCCATCCCTCCATCTATAATATTAATATTTTAAATGGTACATTTGAAATAAGACATTTTATAAATAAAAATGAATAGAAATAAACTAAAATAATATTAGAACAATAATGATAAAATTATATAAAAAAATAAATAAAAAAAGGCAAAGACAAACTACTTAAAAATATTAAACATTTTATTCAAATAATTTTTTTTGTTCTTTATCTCCGGACAATTGTCCTCATAGAAAATGTATATTAATGTTATTGCATGCATGACATTTTTAATGTTTTAAATGTCGACCAATAGAATAAATCTTATTATCTTAGCAGAATGGACAACTGATTATACATTTCTTTTCGTGTTTCTGTGTGTAATTGGGTGCTTAAATTAGATTATATGCATCATCATCATCACCATCTTCATCACAATCATACCTACTGGAATCACCTGTTTGTCAAACAAACAAATCATACATGCATGCTTGTCATGTTAGTGTTATAGAACTTAATAACACACACACTAAACACTTTATTTATCCTTTCCATGATATGTGTTAAACTAGCTTGTATCTTGCTCATACAAGTCTAAGGCTGTGACTCAAGGGATTCCCTGTTGTCCACTTTTTACAGATTACACAGACTGCAAGACAATGGCATACAAGCTTCTACTGTGTATTTGTTTGCCAAAAAGGAGGGAGAAAATCATTACATGCTGGTAAGGGTGAGTCTATCTCTTTTACGCTCTCCCCTCTCTTTCCTGGTTATCGCTGGTGCAGGCGGCCTGCTTTCCCAAGGCCACAAATGCTAATCATCAATCTCACGTGCATACAACGTCTCTGTTTAAAAGCTGATAGGGCCTCTCCAAAGATCGCTTGCTCTCTTTGTATGGAATGACACAGAATGGTCTCATTCCTTATCAGGGTCTGAATGTGTTTCCCTCCAATACTTCAGTCCCACATGGGGATTAGGACTGGTCTAACAAAACCTGTGTCCATTTAATCCATTATTTTAACAGAAAATTATTTTGTGAGGGTAGAACACTACTGTGATGAAATGATAAAACAGTATAGGACAGTCTTTTTTACAAATCTGAGAAAGGGTTGTTTTGGGCAGGATGGGTGATTAAAATGAGTGGTTATTAATGGTTTTGTTTCAAGGCCCAGATTTTACATTGGACATCAAGTGGTGATTTAACAGAGTACCAGACTTGTTAACTGTACTAAAGTAAAATAAAATAAAAAAATAAATCCTTACGATTGAACATCGAAATGTATTATTATGTATTAATGTAACCATGAGTTTCATAGGCAAAACAATATGCAAAATAATTAACATAATGCTGAACAGCAAAATTCACAATTGTTTAAATGCATAAATGACAGCAAAAGTGTGATTTACGGTGTTTAAAATACAGGTGATTCATTTGTAAATGTAACTTAATTTAGATGGATTTATGTTCTTAGCAGCCAATAATTCAATGCTCAAAATACATATTTATTCTGTTGCAAATGAACCTGGATGTAATGAAGTTTGGGCTGTTTTTTTACATAATATAGTTTTGTTCAAAGATTGGGGCACCTTCTACCAATCTGGCTAGCTTCTACAAAATGACAAATTAATTTGGGACAAAATACTGTGGAGTGTGGAAGCACAGCCTGTTAAGTCAACAACACAATTTTTTTTTTTTTAAAGTTAATAAGCCTATTTATTTTGCTATCTTAATAATGCCCAATTGTATATTTAGCTTTTTATTTTTTGCATTTAGCATCGTTTTCCCTTGCTGTTAGAGTTGCTGGTAGGGTTGACCAATGACTGACAAACTTATTGCTGGCCATCATACAAGAATAAAATATTATTTATGATTGTTTGCTCCTTGTTTGATATGGAAACTACTATATGTATTGCATTTATTTCAATGAAAGAGTAACATTAATACACTTAAAAAAATATGTTATCCTATTTTTAAGATACAGATTTGAATTACATAACAAAATTCTAGCTAAATTGTGTAATTTGTAACTAAATGAATGAAACTTATATATATATATATATATTGTTAAAGACTACTAGATTAAATTTGATGGAATTATGTTATGAAATTGAAATGTGTAAAATAAAAAAAATCCAACTGACACTAACCTTTAGCACTGAGCAAATGAACAAACTTTGAAACTTCCTTTCTTAATTATTTAATGTCTAACAAATAAAGCAATCAAAACAAGGGAGTTCAAAATAAACAGTCCCATATCCATAACACATTTTAATATATAATTACATTATTTTATTACTATCAATATTCATGTTAAAATAAATTATAGCCATTGCTAAAATGCAAACAAAGAAATTAATATGCATTTTCTTTGTAGTAAACACTAATACAATACGTCTAACCATTTTAATATATTTTAGACCACTGAAACCCCTTTTCTGTCCACCACTAATATGAATATCCTATTAGGAACACATCTAGTTCTCTAAAACATGTTGAATTCAGTGTTTTAAGGTCACTAATCAACATTCGTTCTCTCTAAACCAAGCATCTAGACACAGTACTCAAAGACTTGCAGCCAAACAGTATATCTTGTGTTTTATTTGATTGACTCGTTTCTGTTGCTCTTGTTTTTTTGTACAGAGCATTAAATTGAGGCTCTTAAGCGCAGCTTCATGAGTAGCGTGCTGTGCAGAAGGAACATTACCTGCATTCATGGCAATGAGCCAAGGGGCTTGTCAGACTCATTTTACACGCATAGGAAAATCTTGAAATTCCTGGACATTTTGTGTCCAGGAATGGAATTAAATTTTTCCAGGACAGATGGACAAAAACTGGGACAGGACGGGTGGCAACCCTACTTGCGGTCCACAATCCTGGACCTGCGACCAATTTTTACGTCACAAAAGTGAGGGAACCACTGGTTTTAATAATTTCAAAGGCCAATTTTGATCACATTTAAAAGCTGAGGTATGTAATTTCTATGCCATTAACCTCACCAAAGTGAATTGCACTCGGACAGTCAGATTGTCCCCTCTGTATAATTGCAGTGAGAAGAATAGCATCTCAGAATGCACAACTTGTCGAACCTTGAGGCGGATGGGTTGCAACAAAGAAGACCACATCGGGTTCCACTTCTGTCAGCCAAGAACAGAAAGCTGAGGCTTTAGTGGGCAAACAATCTCTGTACCTCAGCAGAAATAAAAATCCATCAGACCAGGCAATGTTTTCCAGTCTTTAGCTATCCAGTTTTGCTGAGCCTGTGTCTATTGCAGCATCAGCTTTCTGTTCGTGGCTGACAGAAGTGGAACCCAACGTGGTCTTGTGCTGTTGTAGCCCATCCACCTCAAGGTTTGACATGTTGTGCATTCTGACATGTTATGCTCCTCACTTCAATTGTACAGAGTGGTTATCTGAGTTACCATAACTATGTCAGCTTGAACCAGTCTGGCCATTCTCCGCTGACCTCTCTCATCAACATTTTTTTTACGTCGGCAGAACTGCCGCTCACTGAATGTTTCTTGTTTTTGGCACCATTCTGAGTAAACTCTAGAGACCGTTGTCCGTGAAAATCCCAGGATCTCAGCAGTTACAGGAATACTTAAACATCTGGCACCAACAATCTTGCAATGGTCTAAATCACTGAGATCAAATTTTTTCCACATTCTGATGGTTGATGTGAAAATTAACTGAAGCTCCTGATCCATATCTGCATGATTTTATGCACTGCATTGCTGCCACATGATTGGCTAATTTGATAAATGCATGAACAAGTAGGTAAACAGGTGTATCTAATAAAGTGGTCGGTGTCTATACATACACTGATGAGCCAAAACATTATGACCACCTTCCAAATATGCTGTTGGTCCTCCGCATGCTTCCAAAACAGTGCCGACCTGGCAAGTCATGGACTCTACAAGACCACTGAGGTGTCCTGTGGTATCTGGCACCAAGACATTAGCAGCAGATCCTTTAAGTCCTGTAAGTTGTGAGGTGGAGCCTCAGTGGATCGGATTTGTTGGTCCAGAACATCCCACAGATGCTCAATCGGATTAAGATCTGGGGAATTTTGAGGCCAGGGCAACACCTTGAACTCTTCATCATCTTCCTAAAACTATTCCTGTGTGTATAGTGTAACAATATACAACAATATAACAATGTGTGTAGTGTGACAGGATGCATTATCCTGCTGAAAGAGGCCACTGCCACCAGGAATACCAAAAGCCATGAACAGGTGTACCTGGTCTGCAATGATGTTTAGGTAGGTGGCACGTGTCAATTTGATGAAACACGGCCGTCCATGTGATGTAAAAGAAAACGGGACTCATCGGACCTGGCGACCTTCTTCCACTGCTCTAAGGTCCAGTTCCAACACTCGCATGCCCATTGTTGGCTCTTTCGACGGTGGATAGGTGTCATCATGGGCACTCTGACTGGTCTGGCTATGCAGTCCCATACGCAGCAGGATACTATGCACTGTGTGTT
The DNA here is from genome assembly GCF_025860055.1 of Xyrauchen texanus. Classification (NCBI taxonomy): domain Eukaryota; kingdom Metazoa; phylum Chordata; class Actinopteri; order Cypriniformes; family Catostomidae; genus Xyrauchen; species Xyrauchen texanus. The sequence continues at coordinate 36,169,685 of NC_068290.1, forward strand.
GAGACACATTACTCCAATAACCATCATTCATATTTTCTGTGACTTGTGCCACAGTCAACCTTCTGTCATTTCGGACCAGACGGGATAGCCTTTGTTGCCCTTGTGCATCGATGAGCCTTGGGCGCCCAGCACCCTGTCGCCGGTTTATGGTTTGTCCCTCCTCAGACCACTGTCGGTAGGTACTCACCACTGCTGACCGGGAACACACCACAAGCCTTGCCGTTTCAGAGATGATCTGACCCAGTTGTCTGGCCATAACAATTTGGCCCTTGTCAAAGTCAATAATGTCTTTACTCTTGACTCCCATTTCTCCTGCATTCAACATGTTAACTACGAGAACTGATTTTTTGCTTACCATCTAATCTACCCAGACCTTGATATGTGGCATTGTTAGGAAATGATCAACGTTATTCGCTTCACCTGTGATTGGTCATAAAGTTTTGGCTCATCTAATATATATATATATATATATATATATATATATATATATATATACACTGGTGGCCAAAAGTTTGGAATAATGTACATATTTTGCTCTTATTGAAAGAAATTGGTACTTTTATTCACCAAAGTGGCATTCAACTGATCACAATGTATAGTCAGAATGTGAAAAATTACTATTACAATTTAAAGTTTTCTTAAATTACTTCAAAGTGTTCTCATCCAAAAATCCTCCACGTGCAGCAATTACAGCTTTGCAGATCATTGGCATTCTAGCTGTCAGTTTGTCCAGATACTCAGGTGAAATTTCATCCCACTCTTCCTGTAACACTTCTCATGCACCTTACAGTCTAGCTGATCTAAAAGCTCAGTGGGGTTAAGATCCATAACACTCTTTTCCAATGATCTGTTGTCCAATGTCTGTGTTTAGACTTAGAAAAACACATCTCGAGACCCATGCATTAAAGTTGCTCTCTGTCCAGCTCTGTTGGAATACACATTTTGTGCGGTCTGCTATCAGTAAGTGTGATTTGTTACATGTACAGCTGGAGTTGCACTAACTGCCCCCTACTGACTGGGATTTTTTTAAAACATAAAGGTGGTACTTGCTCTGATGGTAAGAAAGTTCCTTGCTACAGCCCAGGGGCATGATTAATTGCATTTATGTTTTATATAATTAATCACACAGAATTATGTGTTAAATAAACAGCCTTAAAAATTAAATACTTCAGCTTTAAACCTCTATATCATTCCCAATGAGACATTCATTCTCATAGATGTTTGATTCAGGTCCTGCATATCCTCAAACTGGCTCCAACAAATGCAAGCTCACTCAATAGCTGTGAGAAGTGACACAGGCTATAGATCGGAAAGTTTGAACAACAAGCACTTGACAGAACCTACTATTGATCTTTTAATCAGCATCGACCCTTTGCTCCGGTCACAGACAACTCCTATCCTTGTTCTCCAATACTGTTTCTTTGATGTAATCTTGATACAGTGAATAAATCAGACCTGGGAACTGGAAGCATAGTCAACATCATTAGCATGTTGAAAACATCATCCCACAAGCATTACAGATGACCAACATAGTTTTACATGGGAAATTCAGTGGCTGCTTAGGTACTCTGTAAAGGTTTTTACATATTTCTATGGGGTTGGAAGGTGTTCTGGATGGTTGCTACTGGTGCAAAAGAGCCCTCCCCAAGTCAATGATATTCTGGTCTCCTAGATATGCATCGGGTTCCCCCTTCAATATAAGTATATGTAATTTGTTCTCCCGTTTTAACAAAAATATTAAGAACAATTACTTATAAATTGATAACACACCTCTTCTCAACAAGCACGTATGATTTGATGTGTCATTCAAGTCCATTTATGAGTTTAATACTTAGAGCTAGGGGTTTGTTCAAATCAACAATAGTAAATTGGATGCAAGCCTTGGCAAAAAAAATCACCTATAATAGTCTCATAAGTTAAGAATTTGCTTAAATGTCATATGCACATCAACACTCAGGAATGCCAGTCTATATATTGGGTGTGCACAAGTGCATTTGCTTTTTAATGCATTAGAATTTCTAGTGACAACATTAGTCACTCTCCAGACAATAAATAAAGGACCAAAATGCCTCTCCTCACCAGCCAACATATTTTCCACTCGGACAACTTTAAAATTTCACTTGGGAGTGTCACTGAGGCCTGAAGCGAAGTGTCAGGAAACAAGCTTTTATAACTCAAATGGGGCTAATTTACTTTTACTTGTGCAGAGCGGAAGTTTAAAGACTGTTGAAAATGTGGAGGAAGCTGAATATACAGGTGCTATAATGCAGTATAAAGGGATCATGTCATTTCAACACCATATTATTTTTTATTTATAATTTTGTGGAACATAAAAAGAGCTGTTTTAAAAAATGTGCTGGTTACTTTTTCCAAATGATTTCATTTAATGGAGATGGATGTTGTCAATAGCGGTGTGCAGGAATTACAATTTTAATAGTTATTTACTGAAAATCCTCCACTCAATCATAACTTTCAATCTCTATCACATTAGTATATATATTCAAATATGTTGCTTAAAGACATGTTGCACAAGGCTAAATGGTTCTTGCTAGTTGTGTAACAGTTTATTGTGGTATGATACATCGTAGTTAAAAAATGTGGTGATGGGACAGTTTTTATAATATTTTTTGCATCTGTTCTATCCAATACTCATGACGTCCTACACCTATATAACACGAGCATACAAATGGAAATTGCTTCATTGGACATAATGATCTATAAAATACGACTGCATATTAGCAGCCACAGGTGTAATCATTGAAAGTGTGTAAGTTTAGTTTAAAGAATCATGAACCAAACCGAACCGTGATTTCAGTATCGTGAACCGAACTGAATCTTGAGATGAGTGTATCATTACACCCCTAGTTCTTATGGTACGTGTCTCGTCCTTGATGTCAAACCTTTGTTCCAAAACCTAATGAACCTCATACATGAGTTTCACAAGTTTTAAATGCTCAACATATGCAGTTACATACATCATAAAAGCCCACCATCACTGTAATCACTAACAACTGGGGCACACTATCTCGGGCGATGTACACCTGGGGCACACTATCATCGCTCTGCTCTGCTCTGCTCTGCCCTGGCTGCCTCGCCACACTCCCCCGTTGCCCAATTCAGGCCGAGCCAGTGCCGAATGATTTTCCCTGCCTCTAGTAACCAGGAACAGCTCTAGGGGAAGGAGAGGGGTGAGGGAAGCGAGAGGCGTGAACATGAGAAGGAGAGAGATTGAAAAAGAAAGTGGGACAAAACAACACTGCTTGGCTCCCATGCATGCCGTTCACCCAGTTCTCAGCTATTGCACTGCTCCCTGGCGGACGCTAGTGGGCTTCTTTGCCTCATGGTAGACAACAGTGGTTCCTATACTTCCCGGAGGAAGGCAGCGGCACCTCTGTCCCCTGGCAGACAGCAGCGGCTCCTCCATCCCCTGGCAGATGGCAATGGCTCCTATGCCCCCTGGCGGACGACAACGGCTCCTCCGTCTCCTGGCAGATGACAGCGTAGTAACCTTTATTTAACCAGGATAACTCATTGAGATAAAATCTCTTTTACATGCCAAGAAGGCAGCACTGACACAAATGACAGATAACATAACATGAATGTACAATTTACACTCTCTCCCCCGCCAAAAAGAAAAACAACCAAACAAAAAACTAAATGATAAATATAAATCAACCAAAATAATTATCTGAAACTGCTGTGATGCCCACTGGGAGTGCCCGCTCTTAAAACTGTTCTGGTGGATTGTGAGGAACCACTTTAATGACCATCTGTGGGTTAAACACTTCCAATTGACTATGTTTCGATGAATCTGTGCCAATGTTGGAACTTTCATTGGGCCAGTCACATCAAGCCATCGCCAACTCATAACTTTTGCACAAATGGTCAAATCACGCCATCGCTTTGCAGATAAAATGTTTCTCTCAACTTAATATGCATTTGAACTAATGCATAAATGCAAATCCACCTCCTCCTAGCGCATTCAATTTGAAGCACATTTTTAGTTTATTTGCATACCAAGCATTTCCATTCAGGACCAATAATTTCATTATTGTGGATTAAAGTAGTTGGATGGAAACCCAGCTACTGCTGACACAGTTACCGGGATTTCACCAAGCAGGAAATGCTCCAGGATTAACATCCTTGTTAATTCTGGAACAACATCAGATTTTAGGGTTAGTTTCAAAGGAATTGTTCACCCAAAGATGACATTTCCAGCCTGAGCTCATGAAAGTTACATGACTGTAGTGTCATTTTTGCAGAATGATATTATGTGGTTCAATATGAGTATTGGAGCAGTACCAAGGTGAAATGTCCACTGTGTGGCACTAATAGCGAGTTCAATTTTCTCCAAAACAGATTAAATCCATGTACTCTTCATGACTCATACACCGATCCTTTACATCACAAGTGCAACACTCTTATCAGCTGAGCTATTGTAATATTTTATCATACTAGAATAAGCTTTTAAATGTAGTTGGTTATGTAATGCAAACGTTAAAATGTATAGCCTTATTTTATATTTGAAAACTCCTGTACACCTCGGCTCAATCAAAAATGCCGAATACGAAGCAGGTTTTGACATCATTGTCCAACCTGTGCCGTAGTCTGAATATTTGTAGAAATCCAAGCTTCAAATACCAAACATCTAATATGGATACTAATTCTGTATCCAACAGACCTCAAATAGTGGCTCAATCACTTGCAACTAGTAACAAAAGCATAGAAGTCGGTCCTTAGTGAATCAACTGTAAGAGATAGATGACACCTGGTTAAACAAGGTTTCTGTGCTCCATGGGTTGATATACAACACCGCTTCAATCTCTGGTTAGTTGCAGCATACAGGCCATAGAGGTTAGAGAGAAGGAAATGAAATTACTATTATAAACGATATCTTTGTGATAGCACTGCGAATAACATATGCACGGTCAGGGAGCTTTCACCAAGGTAGAGCTTTATTATTGCAGATTCATTTTTCTCTGCCATGGCATTGATGTATGTGGCCAAGGAATAAGTAATGCATATGTAACCTATAGGCCCTTAAATATAAATTTGCCAGACCTAAACCTGGCCGTGATTTGGTCCTTATCTGCATTCGCAGGTTGGTAAGATCCATCAATGTTTATGAAGCCAGGCCATGTAATTCCAGCACATTTGTCCACAGAACACACACATGAACGTTTTCCATTACACAATGATTATCATGTTACAACATTTTGAATATCCGGCCCGGATACCATCTTGAATTATTCTTGTGGAAAATCCCAAATTTCTTGATGAGATAAGGAAGGCATTGGCGAGAGGCCTTCACTGCGCTCTGAATGAAGATAACTATGTTTTATTAATGACCTGCCATCAGACAGGACCATAATTAAAGTTTTTTTTTCTCTTCTCGCCGAAGGATGGTAGACAAATTTTGTTCATAATTCGATAACCAAAGGACACTAGCAGGAGAACGGAGGAAAAAAGGGATGAAAAAAACGAGACAAGCCATTGATACTATCACGGCTCATTTAATATGTCCAAGAAGGCCACTCCTATCTGTCCCGTTCACCTGTGAATACTTAATTATCCTCCTGATGCATATGGGAAAGTCATTAATTAAATTTGACTATTGGTTAAGTCTCTACTTTGCATGTGTTATCAGGCTCTCGAGCAGACCAGGAAGACGGTAGTTTCAGCGTGAGGACCTTGTTAGATACACAGAAGGAGCCTTGTGAAATGGATAGCTTTATTATGTGAGATACACTCCAAATTGATTGAGACTACATTTGCATTTCAGTGAATAATAACACTTATTAGAGAGAACAAGCCAATAAATAAAGAGAACTGTCTGTTAGTTAATTTGTCAGTGACTGTATTGTTTGCCTGCATCTGCATTTGGATAGGAGTGGGGCGCTGCTCCCATGGAAACTTATCGAACACCGTGTGTGGACTGCATGCTGAGTGGGTTACATTACAATCCCTGTAAAAAAAATCAGCATCCAGTGAACAGAACATCATCATTAACATGGATATTGGTGTATAAACTAATGCATCGACTAACTCACACAATTAACATTGGTCACATAGGCAAAAGAACAATTTGAATGACCAATTTTCATAATGTGACATTCTGATTTAAGTACAGACCATAACTTGTCTATTTTGCTACCTAATTTAAATGTGTGCATAATTAGAAAGAAGGTGCCAATTTGGCATTTGAAATAATTCAAATGCACTTACTATTGAACGTAACTTGCAAAAAAAATAAAAAACTCATAACCCTAACTGCCAATACTTACTCCAGCCACTTTGAGAACTTGGCAGTACAACACTGTAAATGAATAGACACAAAACAAAACAATTGTGTTCTTTTTGTCATATTTTTATATACCAAAGTTTCATTTTGATTAAAGTAAACAATTTTAGCTTATTCACCTGCAATACCTTCCACAAAACCATCACTTCAATATGAGCTATGCTGAAAATATGAGCTTTTGTAAGACCATTTTATATATACAAAACACTGAACCAGCATTCAGTTTCACATATTCATTCTTTATTTAGGTGCCATCATTTTATAAGCATTTATAATCTGTTTGGACTTGAACTGTCTGTATGATTTTAAAGCAAATCTATAACTTTGATCTCTTTAAGTCTGAATCAATTTACATTGGCGAAATATTCATCCCCTTTTATTAATACATTCATAACCAAAGCGCTGCATCTTTCCCCCTGTTAACATTATCCCAGTCCATTAACTCATCAAATAAAATTAAAGTTCAATGGAGTGAGATAAACCTGACTGCCACAGAGGGTTCTTAAAACGATTAAGTCTCTCAATGTCTCTCGCTTTTCTCTCCCTCCCTTTGCCAATCGGTGAAATGGCTTAATGGAAGCAGACCGGATAGTTATGAAGAGATCACCGTCCCTGCCATACAATATTCCCTCAAAGACGTATTAACCTTTAGCTAGCACCAGCTCAGCAGCATCTCAGCCCCCCTCTCCTCTCCATTAGCAGAATATCCATCACCGTGTGTATGTCTAGCTCTCCCTGCCTTGAGATGCATTCATCCTGGCAGTTGGCACTAAGTGTTTAACTGTAACGTTATCCATCCCCTGTGTGTTTCACCAGACAGCCTCCGGTCAGACCAGACCGATCCAATATATACTTATCATAGCAGGATAAAGAGATTATCAGGCCGAATCGAAGGGTGGCGCTTCTATCTCGCCTGCCATGCTCTCTCGTCTTAATCTCTGAGAGTTTTGGACACTATACTGAACCCCTCATCACCTTATCAAATACTGTACCTGTGCTGCAGACCTGCCATCAAGGTCAAAGCAAATCTGCAGGGGTTGAGGGAATGTTTTGGGGGACAGAAGGCAAGAAATCCACCTACATGACTCAGATGCAACAAGCTCATGTCAGAGAAGTCGACAGAACAGACATCACTCTTGGTCCCACGGTGAGTTACAGCGACTAGCCTCATTTATCAGCGGCAGGCTGCCTGTCGAGTCTGGAAAGATGGTTTGGTTCTCTCTGCCCTATAAAGTGAGTTCGGGCCTCCAATCAAAGAGGATTTAGATAAAGGTCCTGCAGGGAAAGAGGGGGAGATTGCATAGTGTGGCTGGCAAGGGTGCGAGATAACCTCTCGGTAGCCTCAGTCCGATCAGAGCAGCACTCTCTAGCCCCAGCTCAATCTGATTCTTGTCAAATGATGAAAGAGCTTGTAAGAGGTCCTGACAGAGAGAGAGAGAGAGAGAGAGAGAGAGAGAGAGAGAGAGAGAGAGAGAGAGAGAGAGAGAGAGAGAGAGAGAGAGAGAGAGAGAGAGAGAGAGAGAGAGGGCATCTTTATATTTGTGTGTGTGTTAACCCTTTTTGCACTGAAATGGTGCTGGTTCTCATGACGGAGCTGGTGCTTGGCTGGAGCATCTGCAGACCTTTCTCAGAATCGACCCGCATATCCACTGGCTTGAGAGACGAACAATGGGCCTCATTCATGAAACACAAGCAGAACTACATTTTGATAAAAGTAGTCTTTTTAGTAAAAAAGAAAAGTAAAAAAAAAAAATCACCCTTTGTTTTCTTTCCTGCTTGCATTTATTTTTCAAAGTATATTTTTTCCCCAACTCTGCTTGTCGTTTTTCCAGCAAAAGTGTTTGACATGGGGTGAAAGGTTCATGGACAGATGCAGTCTGCATTTGATTTTCTCAAAACATTTATGCCCTCTAATGTGACTGGTTGGACAGTTTTTTATTTGATCTATAATTTAGGTTTCATAATTTAATATATTGTATTGGTAAATTGTGTTCTGTTGATAAAGTATGGTCAATGCTAATGCTGTTAAACCCATAAATAAACACATCGCTAGCAGGTGCGTAAACAATACAATGGGGAAAAAAATTGAAAAAGCCCAGACACTGTCGAATAGCTTGCAAATTAATAATATCATAAAGTTTTTCAAAAATGATGCTGGCGATGCGCTGCAAACTGAACCAGAGAAGGTTAATGGTGGGGGACATCCTCCTAGCGTGAACTGACATTTTTTTACACTCTTGTCAAACCATTTTTATTGACTCTTTAACTTTTATATTCACAAAAGAGCCTCCATTGACTTGATTTTACTACGTGAATGCACATTATTGATAAAAACGACTTCATATCTGCATAGATGTTAACAGTATTTACTAGCGAGACTGGTGCCTTCTTTATATGGCATTTTCATGGCCGTAGATTATGTTAATTGTAAATGAACGTACAAACCCCCCTATTTACTAATGTTTGGAATTCACTAACGTACACACATTTAAAAAGAAATCTGGGGAGTATGAAGCTTTTGTGAATCCGTCAAAAAGTTTTTGGGAAGGTTCAATTATGAGCAAATTATTCTGAATTTACTCATAAATTTATGAGGCCCAATGATTTTAACTACATAACCTGCCCACAATCAAGCATTAGCTGCATACTTTTGCACTATTCTATGGCATTTTGCAGTTTAAGTAGTGAGTTGTGTGTTCACAATGAAAAATGTAGCAAAAAAAAAAAGGTATGAGGATGATGTACTTCTTTAACCGAAAAAAAAAGTGTGGACTGTTGGACACTTCATGCTCTCAGGGCTCACTGCTTGACATACTAGTGGAAGGGGTGGAGTTACTTGGCTGCAATGCTGGCCTGAAAAAACTATTGTAATTAAGGGTGAATTTTGCACACAAAAAAAACTTCACCACACAATGTTTGAATATGTGCTGTACATTATTTGAGATATAAGTGTTGAACTGAGGTTGGCTAACCTGTTGAAGCTAGCAACATCACATCGTGTGCGACTGAATCATCACCTCCATCAGCTGTAAAATGGAGAACACTTCTGTTTAGTAAAAAAGGTTTAGTGATCCATTTGAGAAGATACTACACTACATTCATACACTAGAAAGCTGAGTGAATAGTGTAAGTGCACACTGAATAGTGCATCATTTGAGACAGCTCTTGTGCATCCTGGACTGCTTTTACTAGTGCTACGGGTTTTGAGAACATAGTTTAATATCCTAAGTAATTTGATTCAGTGTCTTTATGCCATCACAAACTTCTATCGATGCAACATTCATAAGTTTTATATTTATTATATTTTTGTAAAGCTGCTTTGGAACAAAATGTATTGTAAAAAAATAATTGAATTGCATATCTAGTAGAGACATATTTACAATCGATATTGATTATTTTTACGTTTAAGTGTCTGATAACCATCATGCACAAGCAATTGCAATTAGTGTTTCATTTCTGTTGCTACTTATCATTAGACCTGATATGGAAAAACTGATAACTACTAGATAACTAGCTGATAACTACTAGATAACTAAATAAATAGCCGCAAACTTGCCACAAATATGCAGCAAATGCCACTTTTATTTTCACATGCAAATGTTTGCCAGAAGTTTGCAGTTATTTGCTGGTAGTGGTGAAGCTCTGGCAAACCTTTGGAAACAATGGACAATTTGCCCTTCCAGCTCCTCCTGCGGGCAGGCTTTTCCCTACCTCTCTAGAGCTGGGGAGGAGGATGAGGGGAGGGGGAAAAAAAAATAAAAAAAAATAAAGAGGAGTGGGAAAGGGCAAGGCGAAGCGACAGCAAGAGAGAGAGAGGAGAGAGAGGAAAAAAACTTGTCGCCTGGTCCCCGATCACCCTCTGGCGGGCGACACCCGCTCCTCTCCGGGCGGACCTGAGTCAGTCCTCCGACTCGTGGTGGATGGAACGCCCCTCCACATTTTGCCGGCCGGTAGGGAACTCCTCCACCCCTGGCAGCGGCTCCACCGCTCCAGGCGGCCAGCCCCTCCTCCCCTCGTGGATGGCGGTTATTCCTCCGCATCCAGGTGGCCGGCAGCAAGTCCTCCGTTCCCCGACGGATGGCCCCGCTGCTCCTTTGGGTGGATGGTAGTGGCGGGGACTCCACGACAGCGCATCCCTCCTACTTCCCAGGCTTCAGCACCAATGTAACAAGGTTAAGGGAACCGACTGAATGGTCAAATTAATGTTTAATTTAAACAAAAATACACACAAAGCAAACACACACATGGCAGCTGCTTGTGGCTATCTCTCTCTCTCGAACTGCCATGTCCCGCTGCACTTATCCTCCTCCTCAGACTATTAGCCTGATTGGGGTCTGAGCATGCATATTCATGGCCCGGCACGGCCCGGCCCGGCCCTCCTCCCCATCACAAATGTTATTTACAGTATATATGCTTCCATTTTCAGAATAAAGACATTTTTGTTCTTGAAAGAAATTGATTCTTCCTTTCACAAAAGAGTAATAATAGTATTCAGTCAAAAGAATATTGCAATGTATGTAATTGTTACTATATTAGATATTATGATTTTATGAGGGAGGGGGGGTGATCATGGGGAATGATCTACTTTTGTGAGATCTAGTTAAGTTGTGCAAGACTTAAGAGTTGTTGTTCTGAAAGCTTTATTTGGTGAGGACATTATCTCAATGTTACTGGTTCAAGATCAGCAGATCTGAGCCAGTGTGGAGCCAAATTTTCCAGCCCAAAACACCTTTTCTGTGGTGAAAATGGGTGAAACAGTTCCAGATTGGGCACCAAATCCGGGCTTGTGTGCTTGTGCCGAGTACTCAGGGCCAGACTGAGACCGCTGTCAGCTCTTCTAGAGTAGAGAAATAAACCTGATGAGGAGCAGAGCAAAAGAGCCAGAGAGACTGATAATAGCCGAACAAAATGTTAGTGTGCTTTCCTTCCTGTCTGCCAGGGTCAGGGCCACTGTGTGTTTAAGCTATAGGAGTAATGAGCCTCACGGCAAACCGTGTGTATCTGTGTGTTTTTGTGTACACATGCGCGTGCCTATGTGTACTGAGCATGTGTGCTTGAATGGGTGTATGCGTGTGCTTGGAGCCCACAGCAGGCAGAGGTAAACTTGCTGAGTGACAGACTTGACCTCCTTACTTTCCTGATGTTAGGCTATTGCCTGAACCCAGAACACATACCGCTTGGCCTCTCCAAAATAGGGGTCAGATGTACAAATTCCCCCCTCTGTCAGTCTGTCAGCAGCCCGCAGGGGTTAAGAGATAGATTGGGTAGGGTCAGTCTGCTCCAACTGGAAGATAGCATTGACACATACAGTATGGATGATGTTCAGGTATTAGCAGCTTAATCCGAACAAATATTTACTTTCAGTAAAAGCCTGTTTATCATGATAAATAAACAAACCAAGAATATATATACGGTATATATATATATATATATATATATATATATATATATATATATATATATATATATATATATATATATATATATAATTTACTCACCCTATGTTGTTCCAAACCTGTATGACTTGAATGTTCAGGCTGATCTTTTTGATACAATGAAATTTAAAGGAATATTCTGGGTTCATTTCAAGCTAAGTTCAATCAACAGCCTTTTTGGCAAAGTGTTGATAAACCACAAACAATTATTTCGACTTATCCTGCAAAAATCACACTTAGGTTACACTAGGGCTTACGATGGAAGTGAATGAGGCCAGTCACTATGAGACTAGGTGGATAAACATGTATAATGTTTACATCAAGGGATGAGTCAAACTTTATTTTTTTGTAATCAACATTATGCCATTGCCATTGATTGAGCTAAAATGGTTTTGAACCCAGGAAATTCCTTTAATGGGAACAGACTCTCCAAAAAGAGCTCAAAAGGGGGAAAAAACATCACAATTGTACCAAAAAATGTGTCTATATGATAGTATGTACTATATTGTTAGTATTATAAAACCAGGTTTGACATCAATGACATCAACCATCACTGGTTCCATAACCAATAATCATTGACATCAAACTTGCCAAACGTTTCTTAAGTGCCATATTGAAATGTATGCGAATGAGATTTAAGAGCTACGATGGAGGGAAGATTTTCAGCAAATAACAGAACTTTCAGTCTGTTTTTATCATATGGTTTCAGAAGATCTGGAATATAGTTCACAGATCATATAGACCACTTACTGTATATTAGGGATGCAACAATACAGTTAGCCCATGGTTCAATACATACCTCTGTTTTTTAACCAAGGTTTTTGGTTTGGTTCGGTTCTGATGACTTGGCACATCAGAGTGTTTTTTGTTATTATATGCTTAGGGAAAAGGAACAGTAAGAGGTTAAGGAGACAAAATACTATTTTTTATTGCAATACGCTTTTACTTTACTTTTAAATACTCTACTTTTTTATTTTACTTATATTTTACTTTATAGGCAAAACATTTAAAATTCCCTTGTACACATTCTTTGTGTATTGTATAATATAAAATAAACATATATAAAAATGAACACTGACAGCTCACACCTGCTGGTAGCCCATATACAAACTGGGGAACACATGAATTCCTAAATTTAAAAAATAAACATACATATAAACCTAAATTGACCATTTCAAATAAACATAACTGTACTTCAGTAAACATAAATTAACCATCTCAATTAAACTTTAAACTCAATTAAATCAGTACTCCAGTACAGTAGCCTTCACTCAGAATTTAAAGTGCAATATCACCTATCTATACCTGCATTCTGAGGTTCTTCTGTAAAAAGATAATCCTGTCAACATCCTCTGCAGCAAGGCAAGAGCGGTTTGCACTTACAATGTCTCCGGCAGTGGAGAATGTCTTACTCGCAACAGAGGTTCCTGGGACACAGAGGTGTCGTTGTGCAGCTTTTGCTACATGTTGGAGCTGTGGTGCTGACGCCGGTCACACAGGTTCGAGTCTATTCTGTTTTATATCGAAAAGCCCCCCCAAAAAACAGAATAAAGGTGGAAAGCAACATCATGTTGCACCATGACAGGTCTTCCTTGTGGAATAGCATTAAATCTTGACACACTGATCCAACACATCCTCAGCTGTTAACTGTAATCTATTTGCACTTTACTGAAGTTTCCGACAAGCAGAGCAGATGTTTCTCATACCACAAGCAGCAATGGATTCTAGTTTTTAGTTGTACGGGAGATGTAGGACAAGCTTGCTAAAACCGTCTTTCTTGTGGTGAAACTGTACTCCATTTGTTGGTTTACAGACATCCTGTGGCATTCTGTGGATGAAGAGACGAATTTCACATAACACCTCAACCACTTTTGTTTTTTGCATCTATCACAACTTCAGACACACACACACACACACACACACACACACACACACACACACACACACACACACACACACACACACATACACACACACCAACATATCTATCCACCCTGTGCAACGCTACCTGCTTTTAACAGATCATATCCCAAGTGCACAGTCGCCTTAGTAAGCATAGTGACATGTTCCAACTGGTCGAGACTCATTTGCTGTTCAATAAAAGATAATAGGAGAGGATAATTACAGTGACAGTGTCAGATGAAATGTATTTTCTTTGTACTCAGCCAACTCCCCACAGAAACCATTTCAATTTACTCTGTCTTGCGTGGAACAATATACCGTCCTGGCAGACCGTGACACAAAGGACCATTACAAAGGACAATATATATTTCATATCTCCAGAAATGTTTGCTGCAAGTTACAAATGGAGGTCTATTAAAGTATTTATGCGATGCAACCAACAGAATATGTATTAGTAATACATGTGGGGTGAGGAGAAACATATTCTCTTGCTTATATCCATTTGTTGCCAAGATGCATTGGGCCTCTAAGGTCAAGTCTGAGATAGAGATAGACTCTCTGGTCTTGGAAAAAATATTGCTGAAAGTTTGTATATTCCATACAGTATTTACAGTGGGTCCAAAAGACTGAAAATCTGGGATTCGCAATCCAATTTTAACCTGGAAATTAATAAAAATTTTATTCAGAAAGTTGTTTGAAAGCAAACATTTATTTTTGCTATTACAATGAGTTGTGCTTTTGGCACAGCTATTACACACTCAACACTATTTCTTATCAAATGTTAAAAAATATATGGCATTGACCATGTTAACTTTGTGGAAATGGTCAGATTTCCTTGCTTCCTGTGAAGTGTTCCTGTGGTGTTCATGCCATGTCATTAAGGAAAGGGGTGGTTATACAAAATACTAGAAATGCATGTACTTTTTTCAGTTCAAATTTGCACTTGTATATACTATTGTAAAATGTATTAAGGTGAATATGACAAAATAAGTTTGGTTCTTCTGTCTTTACATGTCCTTATGCATTTTATCTTTGTAATTGCAAGATAATTCTGACGCATGCAAACAATAACTTTAGGTGTAAGTCTATAAACTTCAGCCAAATCTTTTTGATGGAATACAGTAATATATATAATTTATTATTCACCTAATCATACAAATATGGTGGTCAATTTGAAGTAAAACTGCTTTTGAAAAGGACCCCTCAATCAAAACAAATGTAATTGTTTTAAGTAGGAACAGCCATTCCCTCTTGTTCTGTAGGTTCTGAAACATAACTGAGCAGGTGCCACATTAAAGCAAATAACAAATATAGCCACAAGCAGCAATCATCGGGTTCCAAGCACATATGGCCAGGACATGGCCAAAATAATTACATTGGACACAAAAGATCCTGTGGGTGCTGTGGACAGCTGTTTTGTGTAAAATTTTTCCAAAATATTTAGATCACAGTTGCAAAATTACAGAATGACAATAGAAGAAGAAGAAGAGGAATAGATTTTGGATTGTTGGACAACAGCACATTACAAGAGTAAAAAGTTAAGTCAAAGAGGATTTTCAATAATTTTTAGACTTTAGGCTTCATCTAATGGACAAAAGTGATAATACATCCTTGATTTACCATGCATAAATTAGATTTTGGATTGTTGAACAAATAAATAAGGAAAAACTTTTTTGTTGAATTGACAAATTGTTATGTTAGCACGTGACCCAGAGATGATGCATGCCAATTTTAAAACGTTTTACTCAAACTGTTGTGGAGTTATAAGGAATTTTTTGCTGTTGAGCCCACTATTGGCAAAATTGGACAAAACTTTGCATGCATCCTCAAAATGTTCTGATATCAAAGTATTCAAAGTTTTGTAAATTTTGGACTTTGCATTCAGAAGATATAGGCCATTAGGTAAATTTGCTGAATGAAATCTAAGGAATCAGAGGAAACTATCATTTTGATTCTAGCCCTTACGGCTGCAAGGATATGAGCCAAAACTTAAAGGTGCTTATTATAGCGCCACCTAGAGTCAGATGGGTGTGTGTGTATGCGCCTGAGTTTAGTGTCTCTAGGAATTACGGTTTTGGCTGCCCATACGCTTTTATTGCAGAAAATGAATAATAATAATAATAATAAAATCAGTACAAATAAAATAGGGTTCCTTCGTTGCTTGGACCCCTAAATAAGAGACATGCTTATTTGAGGCACTGCCAAGTCAACAGCCAGAGGAGAACAAATGTAACAAGTTAGTGGCACTGGTACATGGCAGAAATAAGGTAAGCATTAATAGTTACAAAATGAAACACTGCTAGGAATGCTTGTTTACCTCTGGTTATATGCATATTAAATGTCTGGGCTGAATTAAAAATAAAAAACAATTAAATTTTTAGCATTGCTATGTGCAGGGGAGCATGTGGAAATCACTACACGCAGGAACATAAGTTAAAAGTCTTCTAGAATTTATAGAACACGCTCTAACGTTATTTTGGGTGTTACTGAATGAGGAATTTGCATTGGCATGAATAAGTAATCTGGCAAAACATTAGTTTTTATTTATGTAGGCAGCAATCAATCTTAATTATTTCCATTGTTAATTTTTCATTGCTCTTATCCAAGACTGAGAAAATGCATTAGTCACTTAACATTCACTACATTTTTTATGGCAAGCTCTTCTCCAGCAAAACAAAATAGCCACCTAGAAGAAAAAAAAAGAAAAAACACACAGACATGATATAGCTAGTGTTTAGTGTGTTAGCTTAAACAATCAACTTTAACAGAGGGATAGTAGAAAATTAGGACATGATTCAAGTAAAGAGATCATTGTTCTGAATTGTGAAAAATCAACCTCTTGTGCTAATTAGAAGTCATAATTAAACACTGAATAATGATTTTGACTAGTATTTGCCTCCTTAAATTTTTTTTTTTTTTTAAGCCTCTCGCGATTATTAATTAACCATTTGATTGCGGTTATGTGATCTAACCGTGGATATTTGAGACAACTACGGTTATTGGGCATTCAAATTCCAATTACATTTTATTTCCTGAATAAGGGAATTTTAAGCTAATATACTGTATAACTGCCATGAATGGTGTGTCAACCAGCTCCTGTCCTGAAAAGCGTGTGAAGTGCTCTGATGTGCCCGCTGTCAGCAGAGGCACATGCTAAACTCCTGAGAAAATACAAGTGAACAAGTATAAACTTTGATACTGAACAAAGCTCCAGTTCCACTTTAAATGATTGTGTAATGGCAAATGTTCTTGGTTCATACACACTGTGTTAATGACATGCAGTGAAAAAGAGGAGATGCTTATAAAATTATGAAACAAAATCTCAAAAATTTTGCTTCATGACAAATAAGGGCATGTCAGTTTATTAAGAGCATTAAAATAACATGTGAAAGTCAAGAAAATTACAAAATATGTCAGTTTTACTATTGCATGATATTTAAGCAATATCACACGTGCAAAACTGCGATATTGCTTATATACAGCAGTTCAATAAACAAGTAAATTGTAAAAAAATGTGAAAACATTTGTACGGTCATAAAATTAGATTTGCGCATGGAACTCCGTTCTTACACGACGGATCAGAATCTGCCGTTGCTGGTTTAAACCAAATGGTGGGTCCAAGCCTTCATTAGTAAATCAAAAATGTAACTTCAGAAATAGTATCACAGCTTGTGCTGTTTTGTACAAGTTATTGGATAAACAAGGGTGGATGTGTGTGTGTGTGTGTGCGTGTGTGTGTGTGAGAGAGAGAGAGAGATGGAGTGTGTGCGATCACCTGTTGCCACACCCAAGCAGAGATATTGTCAGCTTTCTGAAGATCAGCTTTCTCAGTGGTAAAATAGCTGTCCAAGCGGGGGTATTCCTCTATATTTCACGGTAGCCGGTGCGCAAGAGTCGATCACTATAGAACCCGCAATGTCCATAAACGGTATGTATCCAATGTGGGAACTCCGGTGAGAGGTAAACACCTTGAGTTCTGTAATCAATCATTCTGTTGTGTCTCTCAGCTGTGATGAGCCTTAATACTGAAGTTGTTAGTTTAAAGCGTTTTAAAGCTATTTCTTAGCTTTAGTAATATAGTAATAATACTTGTACTTGTTGTATGTAAACAATGATAGATCCACTTCTCATCACCAACTGGCTCATATTACACACAAAAATTATCTTTTGCCACCACCTGCTGGCTAACATATGTAATGTAAACAATTTTTTTTTTAAAAAGAGACACATATCCTACAGTAGCTCTTAACACATATGCACTGCTCTTACACTTTAGTTGAGAATGGCACGAACACAAGCGGTGTATGGTGTGAAGCGTCATAGTGCTGATGGTGCCAGTGCTCACGGAACGTCTCTCGTCCAATCAGATTCGAAGACCGGAACTACCTGTTGCATATTATAAAATTATAATCGAAATATAATAAAAAATATGTATAAAAATTATATTTTAGTTTATATTTTAAAAACTATAAAAATATATGAGATACATTTTATGAGTACTCAAAAAAATGTGTAAATGTAAAATTGACCAAAACTAATGTTGTACAAAAAGAGACATATTTTCAGTATTTAGAAATATTTTGATATTTAAAACATAATTTGTCATGTCATTCATGAATTTTTAAAGCCTTAAAAGGAAATCATAATTTATTCCTGTTTTATTATTTCATTTATATAGTTGAAGTTAAATATGTAAAATTTTCTTCATAAGGTGTATAAAGCACACATACAGAAAAAAGCACACCTTAAAAATATGTTTGTGAATCATGAAAGCCATTAACTACACAATTAATCGTTACAGCCCTAAAACGGACAGTTATTTGCTAATCACAATTATTTGTTTGACAATTAATCATCAGCCAGATTTCGTAATCGTGACAGCCCATTTACAGCATGTATTGGTTCATGGTTCACTTGGTTCATGTTAATTTCTACATACAACTATGAACTTAATGGCTTAATATTAACAAAGAGTGAAAGGTAGTATATTTATTAAAAACCATGTAGGAAATGAGTGACTTTGTTGCAGTATATTTACAACTGCCAGCATTTATCACCAATAATATATAACAATTTATATGTAAATTAGTTTAGGAATCTTGGACAACAATTATATGAAGGATAAATGACAAACGATCAGATTAGAAATCTGAATAAAAATTATCCACCATTAAATATGTAATTCAACAGGATTGTTGTATCTGCTCACAATTTATATGTAAGGATTTTTAGCTCAAGAAGGGAATTATGATTAATTTGGGGAATATTGAAAGAATTAAGGTGTACGTCTGATCACTTGCCACGCTGATTTGATATGATACCTCTGTTAACTCATTACAGTCAAGTAATTTTTATTTTTGTAGCAAAGATTTTGTATGAACTGTAAGATTAATGACTAATGTCTTTGAAGTCCATCCTGGATTAACTGCAGAAGTTCACATACAGTAGATGCAATTGTCCTTGTAAATTGGCTGATGAAGGGATTTGTTGGCAATTAATTGAAATGTATTCCATTTCAAGTGTGAAGTCCATCATAGACCGAGGTGAGGCAGAGATCAGTTGGGGTCAACCTGGTGGGGTCTATTCTAAGTCCAAGGTTCAGGCAATGGCATATGAAGTATCCCATGTCTTATCTACCTCCTTTTGTAGATTTTTATATTCTAGGAAATATCAACAGGCCAGAATTTTGCGATCCTAATGAACGTGATGTAATATAGTGTGGTTGAAGGTCACTTAAGTACTGCGGAGTTAGACCATTCAAAGCTTTGTACGTAGTTAACAGAATTTTTTAATTAATATGAAATATAACAGGTAGCCAATGTAACGATGATAAAATTGGGGTAATATGATCATATTTCTTGGTTCTTGTCAGCACTCTGGCTGCTGCATTTTCAACCAATTGAAGTTTATTTATTGATATTGCTGGACATCCTCTCAGTAATGCATAACAATAATCTAGTCTTGAGGTCATGAATGCATGAATTCGTTTTTCGACATATGCAACAGAGAGCATGTGTCGTAATTTATCAATATTTCTTAACATTGGTAATTTGATTTTAAAAGGGCATATCTGTATTAAATATATATAGTTTTTATATTTATATCTGACGGTGTCACATTAAAAACCTTAGTTGAAAAGAATTGATATCCTGTCTTGTAGCAACACCTCCTCCTCGACCCTTCAGAAGAGGCTCATGTTTATAACAATAATCTGGGGGTGTAGATTCATTTAAACTAATATATTCATCTGGTTTATTCCAGGTTTCGATCAAAACTATGACCTGTAATAATTTCATTTGCAATTAGTGCTTTGGTAGAAAAATATCTTATGTTCAGTAGTCCTATATTTATATGATGTTTATCTTGATTTTTGTTTTATTCAAGTTTGACCGTAATACACATTTTTCTAAATTATTTAGTGAGGGTTTTGTGTTTGGTAGTTCAGGCAGCTAGCAGATGTTCGGATCAACCAGTCTGCCTGCTTCCTGACCTCACAGTTACAGTAATACTATTCTCAGGACCAGTGAAAATAACATCACAAATATGTTGAAATATTGTTCGAGCATGGAGCGCAGATCTTTTAAGAATCAACTGACGAAAATATTTATCAAAATATACCACAGTCAAGACAAATATAAAACAGGTTGGTAAGTGTGCTGTAACATAAGGTAAAGGAAACGGTCTGTAACAGAGATAATTGAACTTTATGGAGTCTATAGATCATGCACTGAACCATCGATACTTCATTTAGTACACCACGATTTGCAATCGGGTTACCCAAAGTATTTAAACAAAATATCAGCACTGTCTAGCAAAATTCTGCAGGTGTACTTAAGTTCTGTTGTTCCATTGATGTTTTGGACCTCTGTTAAGATCATGGTGCCGTGTAGCTAGATGCTGGAATAATCAGATGGGGCTTTGAAGTGAGTCCTCCCACAAGGGAAACTCGCAACTCCCCGTCATTTGTGTGAGTCTTAGTGCAGGAATGAGAACTCTTTTCGAGGAGGGGTTTGGCTAGTCTTTTTAACCTAGTCACACCCCAAAGAGTCTCTTAGCTGATCAGAGGCAGCTTTTTAGATATCATGAAATTATCTCTCTGTCCCTTCTTCTGAGGGTGATTAATGAGTCTTTGTTCTTAAGGTTTGTCCGTTTTCCCGCTCAAAAGTGAAAGTACATTTATCCTGAATTTTATATAATGAAATCGGTGTAAGAGAAATTATATATGTTAACCCTCTAGGGTCTGAGGGTGTTTTGGGCCCTGGAGAAGTTTTGACATGCCTTGATATTTGGGCTTTTTTCAGTTGCTTAAAAACATATTAATGGCTAAAGTCTGATAACACTGTATTCAGCACAAACTGGGCTAAAATAATATGTGAGCAACATGTGTGTACATGTTTGTATTTTTGAGAAAATAACATTTATGCATGGTTTTTGAAAAAAATAAATGTGTAAGTCATTGAAATAAGGCCATATAACACATACTAAACATTTGTCCACAAGACATTGGAGTCCTGATCTTGTAGCCTAGAGTTTTTGCAACAAAATTATGTGAAAACCATACTGATCACTCATTCATACAAAACAATATAGTACTTTAACTTTTGTAAGACACTTTTAGTGTTAGAAATGTCATATACGAGGAGGCGTAAATTATCATGAATATTGAGGTAATTCACACCTGAGGAAACAAAAGACCCCTCCCCTGGGCCTATCAATGAGGAATGTGACAGAAAGAGAATGAATGTGAGGAGACTTAATGATCCAAATCAAGTTTTAAGTTAAAAGAAGTAATCTGACTATACATTTTCTTTACATAAAGACTTTACTTAATTTTAGACCTACACTACCATTTAAAAGTTTTTGAAAAAGTCTCTTCTGCTCACCAAGACTGCATTTATTTGATCCAAAATACAGTAAAAACATTGTGTGAACTCATTTTACAATTTAAAAGAACAGTTTTCTATTTTAATATATCGTAAAATGCTCAATCAAAGCTGAATTTTCAGCATCATTACTGCAGTCTTCAGTGTCACATGATCCTCCAGAAATCATTATAATATACTGGTTTTCTAATATGGGCATATTTAAAGTGCATTTTATTCATTTAACCTGAACACATATTTGCAAGCACAAGCATTGATGATAATGAGGCAGCATAAACACTAGATCAAATATATTCTAAACATTCATGTAAAATATGTACATGTTTATATAAAATAGCATGTCAGCTAATGAAAAATAAATGACTTACTCGTCCGAAATTGTATCCTCGGCTGGATCAAGTCTCTCTTCAAAATACAAACGTTCATCGGAGTCCCGCTCTTCTTCTGAGGAAAATGTTAACTCTTTCTTGCTATCCAGAAGTTTCCTCGCCTGTGTATCGTTACAAAGGAGCAGTAAAGTGAATTAATTGTTTACATCAATCCTCACTGTCGGGGGCATTTAACATTTCCCTTGATTGTCTCAGCACATTACCGTATGAATGGCACGCTCTGATCGTGGGTGGGATCACATTATCTATAATTAGACACAGGTGTTCATTAACGGGTCCTTAAACAAGCCCTCATAATAAATCTCCAACTGATTGACAAATTCACTTGTGAAATGGATTGCTGTGAACTGTATGCCAATGATTGACTTATGTTCAATAATATGGTAGTAAACAATACATTGTATTCTAAAGCCGCTTTTTGTATTGTCTTATCAATGATTAAGCCCCAAGAATGTAATGCATTTTAATTATCTGAATATTTATATATATATATATATATATATATATATATATATATATATATATATATATATATATATATATATATAATCTTTAAATATTTAAAGATAACCATGTATAATTATTTCATCATTATATATTGAATTATATTTATATGAGGGGCTTTCTCTGCAAATATTTGTATATGCGATTAAATGCGATTAATCACGATTAATTAATAGGGACACCATGTAATTAATTAGATTAAAAATGTTAATCGATTGACAGCCCTAATTATTATATATTGTATAATTAAGCATAATGTATGCACAAGGTCAGAATAATGCATTCTATGATTCCAACCACAGTTAGGCATCATGTGATGCATCTTAGCATATTCCAATTATGTTATGTACATTCAGAAGTGTAGAATGATGATATAATGGAGTCTTTTTATAGTGTTATAGTTTATAATATAATATAATATATGCATTGTAAAAACAATAAAATTGTCTTTTGAAGAAATAAGGAAAACAAAAGTTTGTGTCCAACTAAAAATAGTTAAACTGTTCAGATCCAGCGTGTGTCTGTTCAATCTCTCTGTCTTGAACAATGAGTTTTAGCATTGTATAGCAGAAAGGGGACTTATTAATATATAATTTTGGGTTCAGCAATACACTCAAGGCTATGTTTAAATAATTGTACGAATTAAACACTCTGGACACTTGTGCCCATACCGAGTGCAAATGCAAGATAACGGGGTGTAACTTAACTTCTCCGGTAAGTTTGATAGAAATGCTTTGAAATGGCGAAATAGGGTCAAGAAGTTCCTGTTCAATACACAACCAGGGAGGGGCTGTTTAGGATATTTCTGATTTACAATGTGGATGAGGAGGGGTCCTGGTGCATCCAAATCCAAAGAACTCTCTATGTAATCAAGACGGTTACCACTCAACAGAGCAGCATTTATGGACTCTTTTCAAGCATATTTAACTCGGTTATGCAAGTTTGGGTAGACTTTTGGGCGTCGGCAGGGACAAGTCTTTAATTTATGATGTTGAGGAATTCCGGGGTCCTCTCTGTATAATTTATCTTACCTTCTTCTGTTTCCAAGCTCCTCAGATCTTATAAGCATTAACCAAAATTAACAAATACTGTAAAAAAATATATTGGTTACTGGAAGTTCATGACGCCTAATGCAGTAACTAATTTAATTAATAGAACTATACTGAATAGTAGTGATGGTTTGATTGTGTATTGCAACATTTATCACAGATAATAAATCATTGCTAAAAATATAAATTATTCCATAATATATAAAATTCCCACTTTACTCTGAACACAAGAGGATTTTTTAGCACAATATTTACATTTGAGTACCAATGATTAAAAAGGCAGTACAAAAACACATTAGATATGCTGTAATTAGTATTACTGTCATTTATCCCCTCCCACTTCACTCTGTAATAAAAACATTTGTGTCTGATACACAATAAGATAAACCTCAAGGATTTGCTTGTTTGAGCTATCACGAGAGAGGCTATGTGTGTCATGAATACTCAAGCTCCCAAAAAATTACAAAGCAATGTGTTTTTCTGTGTCTGTGGACTTATGGTGGAATTTCCCTGCCTTGCCTCAGGCTTTGTGCTTTTTACTCATCAGAAGGGATGGAGAACAGCGTCCAATGGATGGGCCTATAAGTCTCTCAGGAGATTCATGTTTATATTGAGCCCACAATTCATACAGTATTCATCACCGCTTGCAATACATGTATGGTGATATAAACTCACAATACTGTGATTCTCCAAATGTGAATCTAGGTCTTCGAGATCTGGAAGGAGATCATGGCCATGCCTTAGAATTATTATCCATTGACACATTTCTGCAGCATTGGTTATACAAATAAATATTTGCCAGACAAATGAGTACTATTCACACAAGTGACCACTATATCCTGCTGATTTTCCGTGCAATGATTGTAAATTAAGAGCATCTTGTATGCATGTACATATACATAATATACATGCTATTTGTTACTCAAGGTGGTGCTGTTGTTTAATTTAGTTATTTAAATTTGATATTACTAATATCTAGTGAACTTTAGCAAGTACAGCACATGAACAGTATGATATGTCTATAGCCATTTGGGTGTACTACTCAAATTTTTGGGTGTACTACTCAAAGTTGTACAACTGTTTAAACTCAATAGCCATGTTTCCACTGTCGGGCCAACTGAGGACATGCTAGTGCATGCCAGTTGCATTCACACTGTCACATCTGGTGCTTCATCATGCCTCTTCTGGACTTCAGACTACGGCAAAGCACATTTGGCTCGCTGATTACCCTTGGACCAAAGAAGACCAACTGGGGATCGAGGCGGGGTCAATGTCAAAGTCAAATCAGCTCTGGTCACCATGTAAAGACCAAAATAAGCAAACAAACGGCAGCTTCTGTCCCCACCATGTTCATTTCAAAGGCTAGCTAGTCTCATAGTCTGATACCTCAAATTGATCTTTACTCTTGATTGTGAAATTGGTGGGTGTGAGACGTTGGCACCAGTGTGGCATATTAAGGGCAGGTTTTATGGCAATGCTGCAGGGCTATTGGCCCAATAGTGGGAATGCAGATCGATTTTGGTCTTACAGCATGAGGTCTGAGGCTATTGGCCTAGGCTGACCAGTTGATGGCCCTGGCTTGCACTCGCCCGATAGTGAAAAAACTGCTAATAAGTGCCTGAGAATGCATATGTTTAGCAAATGTGTTATGTGATTGACTGCAAGATGTGTCTCATAAAATTAATTGTGGAGGTAATGAATCCTGTTCTATTTGACATGAAATGTAAAACATCAAAATAAAACAGAAATACAATTCTATTACTTTCTAATTGTCTTGAAAATGCATTGAAAGTTTTACACAATCAGTTTTTTTTGTAGATCCATTTGTGATATATAGGAAGTTGCATTCAAAATACACTTGGCTCAAAAATCTGAGAGGGCACATACCAATTCAGCTGCAGTACATTTTAGAAGATGCCAGGCACTGCATTGCGAATCCCACCTCTGTTGCTGATGTATTTTGCATGACCTATAATTCTGAAACACAGTCAAACGTTAATTAAGCGTGACAATCTTCACACCATTAATCACTTAGATTTCAGTGGTGTCTGTCAATGATGCTGATTTGTTTATAATATGCTCATTTATAGGGGCATTACTCAATTTGCCGGTTATTTGCATTTTTGAAGAGCGACATGTTCCTGAGCCAGAGGAATCCTGTGATCAATAATATAGTTGCTAATGAGCCACACCGGCCCCCTATGTGAAGCTTTCATCCAAAATTCATTAATATCTTGTTTTATTCATCCGAACGTGGAGTTGAGATGTTGAAAACCACAGGAGAGATTCAGCCCACCCTGGAAGACGAGATACGAATACGAGCTGCTTTGTTTGACGAGATTAAACGACAGTTCTGCTCATACAAAAGTTTGGTGAAGTCTGTTGAGTAAATTGGAACAGGGCCTGCAGACCAGGTGAAAGGAATATAAATGTGTCTTCTGAACCAGAACCTGCTTTAGAATTGGTCTCTTATCATAAAGGGTTCCTGTAGCTTAACTGGTAGAGCATAGTGCTAGCAATGCCAGGATCATAGGTTTGATTTCCAGGGAACACACGATTTGGTCAAATGTATAGCATGAATGTACAGTATGTCGCTTTGGATAAAGGCATCTGCCAAATTCATAAATGAAAATGTAAATACAAATACTAGGCATGTCTGAAAGGCAAAATATTTTATGCATTACCATTTCATAGCATATTATGTGGATCTTGATGTTTTATTAAATGTGTTTAATTTTTTTTACTAACCATATAACTGCATAGGATAGAAATACGCTTATAAATGTTTTGAAAGGAGGAGAAAACACTTCCCAAATATTTTGTTGTTTATGTCAAAGGCAGTGTGTCCAATCAAACTTAATATTTTGCTGCAAGATCTGTCACTTTTTAGAATTAAGACACATTAGGCAGATGCCAACAATGATATCCGTGAAAAGCAAGAAAAACTACACAGTTAAAAAACAAAATGATCCAAACGACATTTAATATGAAGAATAAAAACAGTTCGTGGTGACCTCAATGTGTTTTGTGCGGTGAATTATTGTTTGCAGAGAGCATGAAACCAATGGTCAGCCTCTGTCATTTGTGGTAGTAATTTTTATTCATCCCAGTGACTTTTGAATCTGTTCACCAAAAAGATTTGTTCAGATTTGGTCACTGATTCATTCAGTTACCATTTCTGTATATGTGCACACCTTTGCGCTAGTAGGTGGCGACAAATTTACATCTTTCATGTGGTATTTTGAGCAAGAAGCACCCACTCATTCATGATGTAAACAAGTCCATATATCCTTATTTAAAATCCATGGATTTTACTAGAGTAGACATTAGGGGGGACCCCAATGATCAGGTCTGGCCAAACGTTCCCCCCAATAATTGCTATTCTTGTTGATGTGTTGCTGCAGTCCATTATGCACCACAGATAAATTGTCATGAAGCTGTTGCATGGATTAAAGCATTGTTTAAAAAACTTTAATTTATAGCATACTCAGTGGTCTTACACCATTCATCAATATCGTGTGAGATAGCCAATCACATCAAAGAAGGCACTCACTATTCATAGAAGCTAAATGGGAACATAGTCACTTATTTCAGCACCAAGCATCAGCACGGTGAGCAGTTCAGATTAAAACCCCTTAAACTCTGGTGCATTTTTGGGCTGTCACCGCAAATTTTTCCACACTCAAATTTAAAAGCTAACCATTCAAACATACTGTAGACTAATTGTCTCAATTATTTCAGAAATCCCCCCAAATTTTGTGAGTGTTATAATCTTATGATAAACAGACAGTTTTATTGAAAAAAAGAAAAACTTTTTTTTTTGTCCTAAATTTGTAAACATATAGTGTTCTGTTCACTCTACCTCACTTTGAAAAGTCTTATTTAATTCCTCTAGATGGCAGCAAACACTTGAAAAATTGTTTTTTTCTCTACCACATTCCATCACAAAATACTTTGTGATGAATGTGATCTGAAATGTAGGTGGCGTTCTAAGACATTTCATCCCTCACAGATGTGCTCATCCATAGACATTCAGTCTAATTTTCAGTTCAAGCACCACCCTCTTTATTTCATTGAATATCTCAGGAGAGACCTGAAAATGGCTGGCCACTGATGGTCCCCATCCAACTTGACAAAGCTTGAGAAAATGCAGAGGAGAATGGAAGAATATCCCCAAATCCAGGTGTGCAAAGCTTGACACACCCCCCTTTGTCATTATGGTGTATGGAGTACCAATTTATGTGGGGGAAAAAAATACATTAAAGCATAAGGCTGCAACACAACAAAATGTTAAAAAATGAAGGGGTCTGAATAGTTTCTGAATGCACTGTATATTTATTACAGTAATTTCCAAGGATGCAAACTACTCACCATTTTAAATTGAAAATATGTCACGCACAGTATGTCATTTCCACTTGTCAATGTGACAAAAATAACGGAGCAGTTGTCAGCATTTTAGGCATAAGACAAAGATTTTGTGCATATTGTGAATGAATTGAATGAATGTGGTTATCTGGCTAGCTTTTGAAGTAGCCTTTTAGAAAAATTCCAATATATATTTACTTAGAACATTATCCATAAATCCCAAAGTAGGAGAGTTATCAAGAAATGCAACTATTTTATTTTGGATATGTCCACCAATTAAATGAGCAGTTCCCCTAAAATTGACAAATCTGTCATTTACACACCCTTATGTTATTCTGAACTTTTATTTCTATATTATTCATTTTATCTGTACACAATAAGACAAAAGGCCTCCCTGTATACGTGTGTGTGTGTTTGTGTTTCATTAATGTCCTAATGTCATTGTAATGTGTGGTCATCACTCACTTTTTCTCATATTTCCTCTAACCCATTTCTTCTTGTTCAACATGCCTCCTCCTCTCAGTCATTCGGTCAACAGATCCTCATTCACAAAGGAGATGTGTAAGTACATTCAGTTCCTTCACCAACGTGATGTCTCAACTCATTCATCCTCAAATTACAGGCTAGTTCAGTAAAGGGTAGTATTCGTTCAGTGGTTCAAACCAATGATATGCTTCAAACTGGAACTCATTTGCTTCGAAAGGAAGAGACAGCAGTGAACAAGAAATAATAGTCAGTGTATAGAAGTGAATATGAACGATTCATTCACTTAAAAGATTCATTCAAAAACACTGATTTATTCTTGATCAAAACATCACAATTTGTCATGTTCATGGTTTTGCATATTGCTGGTCCTATGCATGGAGATGGCAATACATTTCAACATTCGATTTTCAGGACATTTTGGTTTACTTTTGTACGATAAGCAAATTTGTTATGTCCAAAGTAATATCTGGGTCCTGAAGCAAAACCAGTTGAGAACCACTGGTTAAGAGTGATTAGTCATCTTAAAACATTACTCTAGCAATAAAGTCATTCATTAAGTATTTCATTTAACATTATACGTAGCGCTATGTCCCAAAGCACCACATTATGACCTATTACACTTCTACTCCGATAAAGGACCATATCAATTTGAAATGCTCACAATCTGAATTATTCAATAGCTTTGAAATTGTCTCTCAAATCAGGAGAGGCTGAAATATATTCTGCTAAAAAATTTCCCAAAAGGAAGCAAAGGAGATCTGTCCACCATGTACCGCTGCCTGGTTCCTAGGTATTAACTCTCACCTTTGAATATTTCATTTTTGGCAATGCTTCACAGAAGAATGGCTCACCCCTCAAGTACATTTACATTAATTTTTGAATTTCTTGGATGAGGCCCTGGAGGTCACTGCACGTCATGTCGAACTGACAGGCCTTTTTAAGGTGCTTGTCAGTCGAGGACGGCAGAGCGGAAAGCTCCCATCCAAACTCAGGGAGACAGGCCCTTTTTGGCAGCCTTGATTGGTGCCTTGATGTCTGTTAGTGTAACCTGGGAGGTTAGTGCTGATGTCACTCAAACCACACAGTCTGACTTTCTTAAAAAAAAAAAAAGAAAAAGGTACCAAAATTGTAAGTGTGGGTCCCTGTCCATTGTTACAATGTGTGTGTGTGTCACTGTGCTGAGGCTGTCAAGTTGATTTCATCTGGTGTTAAAAACTAGTGACAGGATGGCTATCAAATATTTGTCCTCTGTCAGTAAAGTCAGTGTGTCTGTCTGTGTGAATTTTTCATATTTGAAGCTCAAACTTTTCCCTTATTTTCTCATTTACAACCTCTCAGTGGGCTTCTGTAATTTGCCTTCTCTGTCTCTCGCTCTCTGCTGTACTGTGACAGTGAGTTGTCACTGCTCGGCTGATGAGGGGAATATGTTGTCGGTTCTGGATGGATGTTTCTGGAAGTTTGAAGAAAGGCAGATGGCGGTAGAGATAAGACACTCTTACACCGTCCTCGCGCTCTGCCTTCCTCACCTCACCTGTTTCATTTGCATTCTGTTTCATCAGCCCTCTCCTCTGTCTGCACTGTATTTTATTTCTCAACACTTTTCTGAATTCCATATCAGGCAAACACATATCTTTTAGATTGAAATAGCCAGACACACAGTTGAGAAAGTCACAGCAACTGAGAAAATTGCTCAAGTTTACTTTTACAGATCGATGAAGCACAGTTTTCTCTAAAAACTGTCTGCAGACTGAAATGCCTATTCATCGACCGTAAACTTAGTGGTAGATGGTAGAAACATAAAACGTATTTCACATCGGCACAGATATGTTGTTATTATTGTCCCATACAGTATGTTGTGTTTTAAAAATAAAAGATAACTGATGTTCAGGTCAAAAATGACCCGTATATATTTAAATAGATTTTCAGTAGATTTACAGTACACCCCTCTATTAATTATGAACATGAAAATTGGCATATAGGCTTACCTACATGTTATAAACAAGATATGTTTATAAAGTAACTTACCTAAAATAAATAGGCTTTCATTTTCTGTATTCTGCTATGAATCACTACTAAAGTAATAAGTAATGAGAAGGATTGTGTTACAGTTATTTGATCATGTAAGGGGTGATCTTCACTTCACATTGTGCCAAAAACCCCTTTTAACCTTGGTAAAAATCACTAAATGCTTTGTAAAATGATCACACAGGAAGTCGGCATGTTGTGTCCGTGAGTTCCAGTTCCCTAGGATCGACCATATTATAACGACTCACTGAGAAGCGGCATCTCTTATCAGACATTTTTGCATTCGCTCAAGCATGTTTACCTTCCCTTGTGGTGTGTCGTGTCACCAGTCAGACACACCAGAGCCATGGAAGACTCGGAGGGCGGAGCCCCAAAGGATGAGGATGGCATAGATACAAGTTCATGGTACATAATAGGCATACCTGAAGAGGATAATGTCTAGAGGACAAAGAGGTACCATTGTGGTTGGGACCACTGAGGAAGGAACCACTGGAGTAGGAAGCAGAAGGCCAGCCCTTATGATGATATCGATGAAATCCTTAAATGGCAGATGATCACAGTCCAATGGGACTAGCTTCCTCACAGGGCCATTCAGTCCCATCCAAAACATGTTCCTGAGGGATCTCTCATGCCAGTCCAATTGAGCAACCAATTTCCAAAAAATAAAACAATACTCTGCCGCAGGAGTGGACCCTTAGAAAAGCTGCTCAGTCTGTTCTAATGGATCATAATGTGGGTCAGTTCTTCTGTCCAAATGCAGAAATTGAATAGGAAACAAAATAAGAGGATACAACTATGAAGGTAAATATTCAAAGAAGAAAGAAATGCACTAACGTACAAACAAGAACCGACCAGGAACAAAGAACAAGAAGGTATTTGTACACATGGTCACACAAGAAGACGAGTAACAACTGGGACACAAATGGACAGAAAGACAGACAAAACAGAGGAAGATACAGAACTTCAAACTAAGAGTCTCTTCAAACTTTCAACATAAGAGTCCTTGGGGGAACATAAGAATGACATGACATGACACATTCAGCCACCGAACATGGTTCACATTTTAATAATGATATTTATGACAATCATGATAACATTATTAACATTAATCGTGTTAAGGTCACTATGAATAAAGCGCATCCCTCTGTTGTTTTGAACAAGTTTGACAACTAGCTGGAAATGTTCAAGGAACAAAGACATCACTTCCTTAAACTGAAGAATAGCCCTTGAAATGGTCTATAAGTGACAAAGCATGACAACTGAGCGTTAGAACTTGAGCTCGTCATTACTCTGTTTTAAAGTTCACACCTGCAAGAAGCTATGAATGTATCTGATTAGCCTTGAATTTCAAAAGCATAAATTCTCTTTGTCTTTGATTCTTAATTTCAGTTGATTTATTATATTGAAGCAGGTTAAAAGACATGCATATTATTTATTTTAAAGGGGAATTCAGTTGTTCTCTAGCTAGCATTAGCATTGTTCTACTTCATGTAATTTAAGTACCGATACGACAGTGGTGTTAGACACTTTACTGCCATCTATCGACATGGATCAGCATGATCGTCTATGCTGCCCCCACCAGCTCTGGAATACCATTTTCATCTGAAGTTTAAAAGTAATTTCTAAAGTTATTTATTACTACTATAATATAATTGCTTTCAAAGTTTCAGAATTCAAGCGAACAGACATCTACAGTTATTTTTGTCCCTCATGTAAATCATATTTGGAGCCTGTCTACGTTTCACGTTATTTGTAAAGGCAGTTATTCAATTTATTAGAGAACTGCTTAGTGTAAAATAAACATCACAGTTACAAGAAATCTAAACAAGCCTCAAACTTGCTGCAAATTGCGGCTCGTTATTTTCACATGCAAATTAGGTTTTGATTCGCCGCAAATGTTTGCCAGAAGTTTGCAGCTCTTCACCTGTAATGGTGAACCTCCGGCAAAACTTTGGCAACAATGAACATTTTGTGACAAATTTGCCATGAACTCTTGATTTTCGTAAGAGCAATTATCTAGTGATACTGAATGTCATGGTAAAGGAAAGATTAGAATTGCTTTTGATTATCAAATTTAGCATGTCCATGAATACTGTATTTGTCAAACTTGTTTTGTTTCCAAGAAACTAAAGTCATGGTATACACAAAATTCACAAAAATTGCTGTGCCAAGCTTTGCACTGAACAAATGAAGACGTACACCATTTCATAGATGGGCCCCCCTTACTATAGCTTTGATAACAAAGAAAATAAAATTACATGATTCCTTCCGGTTACATTTGTAAACAGCTGAAAACTGTCCATTACTGACTACACACATAATTTTAAAACGTTTGAGGGAAACTTGTATGAGTTCTGTAAATTCCACTGATACTATTTTAGAGATTGGTCTAAATAATTAGTAATTCCTTACCTGTCCAACAAAAAAGAAGCAACACCTGCATCACTACTCGTTCCCCTTCTGTCACTCACTCGACATTGTGTTGATGTAGTGACACTAGGGGTCTCTCTTATCTGATGTGCATGATGAGCTGACGAAGTCATGGAGGGCACCTTTCACTGCCCGAAACTGACTCCCTCGCTTATCCGCTCTCACTACCCTTGACAGCGGGGCGGTCCACAGGTACATGGAACTCCTCCAGGTGGCTAAGGCAGTGGCGGTAAGCACATGTTGATTCGCTCAGACAACACAGTGACAGTAGTGTTTATAAATTGCCAGGGTGGCGTTCTCTCTCGTCGCATGTCGCAACTCGCCCGTCATCTCCTCATTTGGAGTCAGCAGCGTCTGAGGTCGCTGCACGCCACTCATATCCCAGGCAACCTAAACACCACAGCGGATGCACTATCACGTCAGGTAAAGCTCAGTGGAGAGTGGAGTCTCCACCCTCAGGTGATCCAGCTGATTAGGGCTCAGTTCGGCACAGCACAGGTAGATCTGTTTACCTCTCGAGATTCCACCCACTGCTTGCTCTGGTACTCTCCGAGGATTAGAGCTACTATAAAACTAAATTGAAGCTTAATTGAATCCTTCAAAGAAGCAGGTTTAACTTCTGATTAGGACTGTTTGTGAGGGAGCATGGGCTATTTGGAATATCTAAATGAAGACCAAAATTCACAACAGAGGTCAGACAGATGAGTGGATATATACTTGTGGATAGGAGTAATCCATTAAATTATTTTGATGAAAAAGATTTTCGAGGCCACTTTCATATGTACAAAGAAAATACATGGAGACAATATCTTTGCTTGAGCCTAGACATTCCTCTCTGTCTCAAAGAGGAAAGCCTTTACCCAACTGTCTCCAAGTTCTGATCATTTTGAGGTTTTTGGCATCTGAAATCTTTCATCATGAAACTGGTGATTTGTGTGGTGCCAGTGAAGCAACTGTGTGTAGAATAGTTCACAAAGTCTTCAGGGCCATTTGTGAACTGAGGAGTCTTTACATCAAGTTTCTTGATGCTGCTGGCCAAGCCAACTATAAAGTGCAATTATATGAATATGGGCACTTCCCAGGAACGACTGGATGGATGTCATATCCCCATCAAGTGTCTAAGAACTGGTTTTCCATCAATGTTCAGCATGTATGGACTCAGTTTCAGAGTGGACAACATAATGGACTACTACTTGGTGACAGTGGATATGGTCAGAGTAAAATTGTATTCACTCCATACATAAATCCCACAACAGCTGAGCTGCAAAGATATAACAAAGCTCATATCCATACGAGAGGGATGGTCAAGCGTAAGTTTAGAGTATGGAAAAAATAGATTCCAGTGTTAACGCAGTACACTTCGTTTCAAGCCAATAAGATGCTGCAAGGTGATCATTGCTGCAGCTGTGCTGCACAACTACCTGAAGCAACATTGCTGTTCTGATCCTCCAACGGAAGATCAGGATCAAGCAGATATGCCCATGGCTGAGGCTGGCAATGACCAAGGAGGACTTTCACACAGAGTTGCTTTCACATTGCAGCACTTCAACTAGATGAGATGCATTTCAATGTGGAATGTCTTATTCATTATGGCTTATTTTTGCGTTGATAAAGTTTGTTCTTTACAAAAATTCAAATAGTGTGCAGCAATATTAAATGATTGACTAAACCAAGGCTGGTTTAAAATGTAGTTTGTCTTCATTAAAATACTCTCATTCATGAATATCCAAATGACAAAACATTTATTTTCTACATATCATATTGTTCACTAAGGCTGGTAATCACAATTGTCTCCTTACTGTATCTTTTTTGGATCATACTTCCAATTCAACCTGTAGAATTCTCATTTTC
This sequence comes from Xyrauchen texanus, assembly GCF_025860055.1. Taxonomy (NCBI): domain Eukaryota; kingdom Metazoa; phylum Chordata; class Actinopteri; order Cypriniformes; family Catostomidae; genus Xyrauchen; species Xyrauchen texanus. The sequence continues at coordinate 36,204,305 of NC_068290.1, forward strand.
ATTTCATATTCTTACTTCAGATATTTAATTCTCTGGCTAACTTTTCATGCATGGTCATCTTGTTTGTTCTCAGCTGAAAGGTGGTGGCAGAAGCTTTTCTCAGGGATGCTATAGTTAGTTGATGTGGAGGGTACACACTGTGCACTGGCTCTTCCAACCTGTTCAGATTATATTCCTCTGGAAAAAGAACCCTGTTAGTAGCACACATAAACTCATATGGTCCTTAGAATGAAAGAAGAATAACAATTAACATAGATGTGGAATATATTTAGAAAAGGAAGCAACACATTTACTTTCTGTAGTATATGTACCATTTGTGCTCAGTTCTTCATCTGAACTGTCCAAATTGTCATTGTCTGTTATACCAACCAGAGGTTGTTGGTGATCTATTATTCCAGACAGGAAGTCACTCTTTACCAGTCTTGTCTTTTTTTTGGTGGATTGAATTCACTGCAAATTGCAGCCCAACCACACTTTTTCTTTTGCTCAGTAGCAGTAGTATGGTTTTTACTTTCAATAACTGGATGGTTTGACAACATTTCTTTTAGTAGCATTTATTCATATTCACTAAAGTTTTTTGTACAAAATCTTTTTGCCTCTTCCATTGTTTTGTCTCACAATTCACACCAGTAATGGTATTTTCTTTTCCATTCTGGGTTTTTATTAGCACAATTAGACCAACAGCATGTGACCTAACCAGTCTTAACCCAGGCATTCTCATTTAGGCTTACTTACCTTACTCCAGGTCTCCATAGTCTCTGACTAACTAAGCCAAATTTAAGCCAAGTTCATAAAAGCTACATAAATGTTCTAGTTTAACTAGTGGTCTCTTGGCTCAACTTGGCTCATGGGTGTAAATTGTGCCATTATGTTGAAGTAAAACTGAACATTTTCACCTCATATGATACATCAAAGAAATAAAAATCCAATACCAAATAACTTATTTTAAGATAAAGTTTACAACTTTATCTTAAAGTTGGACATTTTTCTTCAACAAGGCCTATTTAAAAATTTTGAGAACAAAATCAAGTTCAAAATGAAGAACAAAATCGACTGTAATTCTCCTCACAGAACCGGGTTACTACTCAACATCCCATTTGTCAATGATGCAGGGGAATATGAACTTCTGCTCCCTTCTGGCTGTTCCACCGATTTTTTGCGTATATCACCTCTAGGGATGAGTCCTTCATCATTCTCTTTGAATGTGAAGGTGGGCTTTCCATCCACAGAACTCCCACAACTTCACCTCAGAAACTTTGCACTGATGTCAGCGCCCTCAACCTTCTCCACCAATTTAATGTATTTATAGGATTTATTTTTTTACCTGCAAAGTTCACAATGAAGTCACCAGCAGATGGTCTGCAATCTCTGGGGCCTCGCTCCTTCACAGGGTGAGTAAAATGGATGACTCTTCAAAAATGTGTGGTCACATGACCAATTTTGTATGTGATTGCCAAGTAACGAGGGGTGGCTCAACTTCCCCACAGGCTCAAATCACCCGCTCTCTCCTAAGGCCTACTCCTGGCTTAATCTAAGCCATGTTTGTGAAACCATGCCTATGATTGCAGTCTTCATCATATGAGAGTGTACACCATTCAGATCACTCTTCACAAAAACACCATTTATTTGTTAATGTGTAAACATTTTTTAAATTAGCCCCAAATTATTGAAATGCACCTTTAAATGTCTTGGTATATTTTTAAGGTTTGCATGACTAAAAAATGCGTCTTTCAGACAGCAATAGAACACACACACACCCTACGAAATTCCAAAAGCCCCCTTACATATTTCATCCTGTGATGAACATATCATTAATGGTGCTAGCTAAGGAAAACACTATTACTTTTGCTCTAAAAAATTGCAATGCATAACTTGTCCCGCACTGGGAGTGGTTTTCTAAGCAACCAGACTATGTAGATGATAAAACAAGCAAATAAATCTCAAAGACTTACTGTATGCCACAGTGTTTGAAAACACATTGATTTTGTTGCATTAATGCCTCTAATCCACACTAGAACAGCATTTTGGGGACTCTTCAAAAAAGATTTCAAATTAAATGGATTAGTGTGGACATGGAAGGAAGGACCTATGCCATATTTAAAGGAATATTACAGGTTCAACACAAGTTAAGCATAATAGACAGAATTTTTGACAATGTTGATTAACACAAAAATCTATGAAGTCTCATCCATCCTTTTCTTTAAAAAAAGCTGAAATTTGGGTTACAGATAGGCACTTAAAATTGAAGTGAATTGTGCCAGTATGTTAAGCTTAAAATACACACAGTTTCAAAAGTATAGCCACAAGATGTAAATATCTGTGTGTTAACATGATTTTAGTGTGATATAATTACTTACTCTCCTTTCTTGTTAAAAATTATTTCCAATTTTAGAACTT